>NC_068398.1:47952530-48552530 GCF_023724105.1 Carassius gibelio
CTTCTTGCAGACCGTTCTGGACCGGATGTTCTCTGCTTGAGTAGAGTTAAACAGACTCTACTCAACAGTAAAATTAACAACAAAGCCTAACTTTATTAAATTGTGCATATATTGATGGAAAACATTGTGATGACAAATGTAATTAGATGTATAGCACCTTACACCACAGAACAAGGCAAACTAATTTTAAATAGCATTTTGTTAATTCTACTATAATTACACATGCAGCTTCTATGGCATCATATAATCAATAATAATTAGAGACAATAATAAACTGTACTTTCTATACAGGATTAATTTCACTAGTTAAAAAAAAAAGAAAAAAAGTGATTAAAGAATAAACTAAATGGTGGCAATTGAATGTACCAAGACATTATCCCTGTTGCGTTATAAAGACATTATTCAACAAGTATTGACATGGATGAAAAAATTCACACATTACGTGTCTGCTCCTCATATACAGATGAATAATAAATTGCCATTTTATAAAAAGAAACGGGAAGCTGCTTGTTTTTACACCATGTTTTCAGCAACAAACAAAATTAAGAATAATATCATGCATTCGTGATTTATGAACATTTTGACAATTTTGCTTATAGTATTAGCAATAACATAAGCCATGGGTTGAAGAAATATACTCACTGCTTGATAGCTCATTTGTAGTTTCGGATGATGGCTCGGAAACTGAAGAATGTTCGTGTTGGTCATTGGGAGTTGCATAGAAGGATGAAGGTGTAGGTGGATGTGATTCGATTATGTGTTGAGGGTCACTTGTGGCCTAGAACCAATGATGTTGTCAATGGCATCAAACCACGGAAACTTATCCTTCTCTTCTGTTGAGCTTCCAGTCTTTCGGAGAGAGTCACGTATTTTCAGATATTACTGTCGCAGTTTTTTTTACCTCGACATTGATCTGCCGTTCTTGTGAATCCCCTCATTTTTAGGTAATCAACAACTTCTCTTGCTGTGGCAAGACATCAAATTTTGTCATGGCGCCATGGAAACGCCCTTTAACAAAAACTCAAGATCTCCAAATGTTAACATCGCAGAGGCCTTTAGATTAGACTGACCACAAAAAAGACATTGATGTCAAAAAATTTCTAGGAGTAGTTTGTCACAGCGTAAAACATGTCACTTCCTGTTGCCAATAGGTGGCGCTATGACTATAACTGAATGTGGGCATGTAGATCTGTTAAGGGCAGAAGTTTTATCTAACATGTGAAGTTTGGGGCAGATTGGACATTGTATGTCTGAGTTACAGCAACTTCCTTTTTCATGGCGAAACATCGAAATTTGTCAGGCCGCCATGGACACACCCTTTAACGAAATCGAAAGATCTTCGCAATTTAACATCGCAAAGGGCTTAAGATTACACTGACCAGGTTTGGTGTTGATCTGAAGAAATCTCTAGGAGGAGTTCGTTAAAGTACAACCCCTGAAAATGGCAAAAACAACGCCAATTTTGCAGAGAAAATTCTAAATAACCGACTTCCTGTTGGGATTCGGATTTCGTACTAAGGGACTTTATTGTAGGTATTGGTGTGTTACATGTGTATACCGATTTTTGTACATGTACGTGAAACATAGCTCGAGGCGCACTCTGTTGAAAGTGTATAGGTGGCGCTATCGAGCCATTTTGCCAAACCTGATGGAATATTGGCCTTCAGATGTGTTCAGGCCAGGACTCTTATCACACATGTGAAGTCTGGGGAAGATCGGACATTTTATGCCTGAGTTATAACATCTTTTATTCCCATGGCGAGACATCGAACTTCGTGACGGCGCCATGGACACGCCTTTTAACGAAAACTCAAGATCTTCACAACTTAACATCGCACAGGCCTTTAGATTAGACTGACCACAAAAAATACATTGATGTCATAAAATTTATAGGAGTAGTTCATCGCAGTGTAAAATATGTCACTTCCTGTTGCCAATAGGTGGCGCTATGACTATAACTGAATATGGGCATGTCAATCTGTTCAGGTCAGGAGACTCATCAAACATGTGAAGTTTGGGGCAGATTGGTCATTGTATGTCTGAGTTATAGCAACTTCCTGTTTCATGGCGAATCATCGAAATTCGCCAGGCCGCCACGGACACGCCCATTAACGAAAACTCAAAAGCTTCGCAATTTAACATCGCAAAGGCCTTCAGATTAGGCATACCAAATTTGGTGTTGATCTGAATGAATCTCTAGGAGGAGTTTGTTAAAATACAACTCATGGAAATGACAAAAATGACACAAAATTTGCTCATAATATTAGTAATAACCGACTTCCTGTTTCGTTTCGGATTTTGCTCCAAGAGACTTTTTTGTAGGTATTGGAGAGTTACATGTGTATACCGATTTTCATACATGTACATGAAACGTAGCTCGAGGCGCACACCGTTGAACGTGTATAGGTGGCGCTGTTGAGCCATTTTGCCACACCCACTTCTGAAACCCATATCAGACGTAAATTTTCGCCAGTTCTGAGGTGTGTGCAAAGTTTCATGACTTTTCGAGAATGTTTAGGCCCTCAAAAATGCGATTCATTTTGGAGAAGAATAATAATAATAATAATTAAAGCTGCAAGCAGCGATGAACGGGCCCTCACACCCGGGCTCACCGCCATCGTGTGGCTTTAGTAAAAAGGTGAACGTTGAGAAATATGCATTTAATGTCCTAAATATAAGTGGAATACATCAAAGTATATCCCATATATGTGCCAATCTTACCGTTGCCAGCAGGTGGCGCTATCATTATAATGGAATATTGGCCTTCAGATGTGTTCAGGCCAGGACTCTTATCAAACATGTGAAGTTTGGGGAAGATTGAACATTTTATGCTTGAGTTACAACAACTTCTCTTGCTGTGGCAAGACATCAAATTTTGTCATGGCGCCATGGAAACGCCCTTTAACAAAAACTCAACATCTCCAAAAGTTAACATTGCACAGGCCTTTAGATTAGACTGACCACAAAATATATGTTAATCTCAAAAAAATTATATGAGTAGTTTGTCGCAGCGTAAAACATGTCACTTCCTGTTGCCAATAGGTGGCGCTATGACTATAACTGAATGTGGGCATGGAGATCTGTTAAGGGCAGAAGTTTTATCTAAAGTTTTATCTAACATGTGAAGTTTGGGGCAGATTGGACATTGTATGTCTGAGTTACAGCAACTTCCTTTTTCATGGCGAAACATCGAAATTTGTCAGGCCGCCATGGACACACCCTTTAACGAAATCTAAAGATCTTCGCAATTTAACATCGCAAAGGGCTTAAGATTACACTGACCAGGTTTGGTGTTGATCTGAATAAATCTCTAGGAGGAGTTCGTTAAAGTACAACCCCTGAAAATGGCAAAAAAAACGCCAATTTTGCAGAGAAAATTCTAAATAACCGACTTCCTGTTGGGATTCGGATTTCGTACCAAGAGACTTTTTTGTAGGTATTGGTGTGTTACATGTGTATACTGATTTTTGTACATGTACGTGAAACATAGCTCGAGGCGCACTCTGTTGAAAGTGTATAGGTGGCGCTATCGAGCCATTTTGCCACACCTGATGGAATTTTGGCCTTCAGATGTGTTCAGGCCAGGACTCTTATCACACATGTGCAGTTTGGGGAAGATCGGACATTTTATGCCTGAGTTATAACATATTTTATTCTCATGGCGAGACATCGAACTTCGTGACGGCGCCATGGACACGCCTTTTAACGAAAACTCAAGATCTTCACAACTGAACATCGCACAGGCCTTTAGATTAGACTGACCACAAAAATACATTGATGTCAAAAATTTCTAGGAGTAGTTTGTCGCAGCGTAAAATATGTCACTTCCTGTTGCCAATAGGTGGCGCTATGACTATAACTGAATATGGTCGTGTCAAACTGTTCAGGACAGGAGTCTCATCCAACATGTGAAGTTTGGGGCAGATTGGTCATTGTATGTCTGAGTTATAGCAACTTCCTGTTTCATGGCGAATCATCGAAATTCGCCAGGCCGCCACACACAGGCCCTTCAACGAAAACTCAAAAGCTTCGCAATTTAACATCGCAAAGGCCTTTAGATTAGGCATACCAAATTTGGTGTTGATCTGAATTAATCTCTAGGAGGAGTTCGTTAAAATACAACGCATGGAAATGACAAAAATGACACAAAATTTGCTCATAATATTAGAAATAACCGACTTCCTGTTGGGTTTCGGATTTTGCTCCAAGAGACTTTTTTGTAGGTATTGGAGAGTTACATGTGTATACCGATTTTCATACATGTACATGAAACGTAGCTCGAGGCGCACACCGTTGAACGTGTATAGGTGGCGCTGTTGAGCCATTTTGGCACACCCACTTCTGAAACCCATATCAGGCGTAAATTTTCGCCAGTTCTGAGGTGTGTGCAAAGTTTCATGACTTTTCGAGCATGTTTAGGCCCTCAAAAATGCGATTCATCTTAGAGAAGAAGAATAATAATAATAATTAAAGCTGCAAGCAGCGATGAACGGGCCCTCGCACCCGGGCTCACCACCAGCGAGTTGCTTTAGTAAAAAGGTGAACGGTGAGAAATATGCATTTAATGTCATAAATGGAATATATCAAAGTATATCCCATATATGTGCCAATCTTACCGTTGCCAGCAGGTGGCGCTATCATTATAATGGAATATTGGCCTTCAGGCCAGGACTCTTATCAAACATGTGAAGTTTGGGGAAGATTGAACATTTTATGCTTGAGTTACAACAACTTCTCTTGCTGTGGCAAGACATCAAATTTTGTCATGGCGCCATGGAAACGCCCTTTAACAAAAACTCAAGATCTCCAAAAGTTAACATTGCACAGGCCTTTAGATTAGACTGACCACAAAATATATGTTAATCTCAAAAAAATTATAGGAGTAGTTTGTCGCAGCGTAAAACATGTCACTTCCTGTTGCCAATAGGTGGCACTATGACTATAACTGAATGTGGGCATGTAGATCTGTTAAGGGCAGAAGTTTTATCTAACATGTGAAGTTTGGGGCAGATTTGACATTGTATGTCTGAGTTACAGCAACTTCCTTTTTCATGGCGAAACATCGAAATTTGTCAGGCCGCCATGGACACGGCCTTTAACGAAATCTAAAGATCTTCGCAATTTAACATCGCAAAGGGCTTAAGATTACACTGACCAGGTTTGGTGTTGATCTGAATAAATCTCTAGGAGGAGTTCGTTAAAGTACAACCCCTGAAAATGGCAAAAACAACGCCAATTTTGCGGAGAAAATTCTAAATAACCGACTTCCTGTTGGGATTCGGATTTCGTGCCAAGAGACTTTTTTGTAGGTATTGCTGTGTTACATGTGTATACCGATTTTTGTACATGTACGTGAAACATAGCTCGAGGCGCACTCCGTTGAAAGTGTATAGGTGGCGCTATCGAGCCATTTTGCCACACCTGATGGAATTTTGGCCTTCAGATGTGTTCAGGCCAGGACTCTTATCAGAAATGTGCAGTTTGGGGAAGATCGGACATTTTATGCCTGAGTTATAACATATTTTATTCCCATGGCGAGACATCGAACTTCGTGATGGCGCCATGGACACGCCTTTTAACGAAAACTCAAGATCTTCACAACTTAACATCGCAGAGGCCTTAAGATTAGACTGACCACAAAAAATACATTGATGTCATAAAATTTCTAGGAGTAGTTCATTGCAGTGTAAAATATGTAACTTCCTGTTGCCAATAGGTGGCGCTATGACTATAACTGAAAATGGGCATGTCAATCTGTTCAGGTCAGGAGTCTCATCAAACATGTGAAGTTTGGGGCAGATTGGTCATTGTATGTCTGAGTTATAGCAACTTCCTGTTTCATGGCGAATCATCGAAATTCGACAGGCCGCCACGGACACGCCCATTAACGAAAACTCAAAAGCTTCGCAATTTAACATCGCAAAGGCCTTCAGATTAGGCATACCAAATTTGGTGTTGATCTGAATGAATCTCTAGGAGGAGTTCGTTAAAATACAACGCATGGAAATGACAAAAATGACACAAAATTTGCTCATAATATTAGTAATAACCGACTTCCTGTTGGGTTTCGGATTTTGCTCCAAGAGACTTTTTTGTAGGTATTGGAGAGTTACATGTGTATACCGATTTTCATACATGTACATGAAACGTAGCTCGAGGCGCACACCGTTGAACGTGTATAGGTGGCGCTGTTGAGCCATTTTGCCACACCCACTTCTGAAACCCATATCAGACGTAAATTTTCGCCAGTTCTGAGGTGTGTGCAAAGTTTCATGACTTTTCGAGCATGTTTAGGCCCTCAAAAATGCGATTCATTTTGGAGAAGAAGAATAATAATAATAATAATAATAATAATAATAATAATAATAATAATAAACGGAGCAATTCCAAGAGGGTCCTCACACCATCGGTGCTCGGGCCCTAATTAAAGCTGCAAGCAGCGATGAACGGGCCCTCGCACCCGGGCTCACCGTTGTGTGGCTTCAGTAAAAAGGTGAACGTTGAGAAATATGCATTTAATGTCCTAAATATAAGTTGAATATATCAAAGTATATCCCATATATGTGCCAATCTTACCGTTGCCAGCAGGTGGCGCTATCATTATAATGGAATATTGGCCTTCAGATGTGTTCAGGCCAGGACTCTTATCAAACATGTGAAGTTTGGGGAAGATTGAACATTTTATGCTTGAGTTACAACAACTTCTCTTGCTGTGGCAAGACATCAAATTTTGTCATGGCGCCATGGAAACACCCTTTAACAAAAACTCAAGATCTCCAAAAGTTAACATTGCACAGGCCTTTAGATTAGACTGACCACAAAATATATGTTAATTTCAAAAAAATAATAGGAGTAGTTTGTCGCAGCGTAAAACATGTCACTTCCTGTTGCCAATAGGTGGCGCTATGACTATAACTGAATGTGGGCATGTAGATCTGTTAAGGGCTGAAGTTTTATCTAACGTGAAGTTTGGGGCAGATTGGACATTGTATGTCTGAGTTACAGCAACTTCCTTTTTCATGGCGAAACATCGAAATTTGTCAGGCCGCCATGGACACGCCCTTTAACGAAATCTAAAGATCTTCGCAAATTAACATCACAAAGGGCTTAAGATTAAACTGACCAGGTTTGGTGTTGATCTGAATAAATCTCTAGGCGGAGTTCATTAAAGTACAACCCCTGAAAATGGCAAAAACAACGCCAATTTTGCAGAGAAAATTCTAAATAACCGACTTCCTGTTGGGATTCGGATTTCGTACCAAGAGACTTTTTTGTAGGTATTGGTGTGTTACATGTGTATACCGATTTTTGTACATGTACGTGAAACATAGCTCGAGGCGCACTCTGTTGAAAGTGTATAGGTGGCGCTATCGAGCCATTTTGCCACACCTGATGGAATTTTGGCCTTCAGATGTGTTCAGGCCAGGACTCTTATCACACATGTGCAGTTTGGGGAAGATCGGACATTTTATGCCTGAGTTATAACATCTTTTATTCCCATGGCGAGACATCGAACTTCGTGACGGCGCCATGGACACGCCTTTTAACGAAAACTCAAGATCTTCACAACTTAACATCGCACAGGCCTTTAGATTAGACTGACCACAAAAAATACATTGATGTCATAAGATTTCTAGGAGTAGTTAATCGCATTGTAAAATATGTCACTTCCTGTTGCCAATAGGTGGCGCTATGACTATAACTGAATATGGGCATGTCAATCTGTTCAGGTCAGGAGTCTCATCAAACATGTGAAGTTTGGGGCAGATTGGTCATTGTATGTCTGAGTTATAGCAACTTCCTGTTTCATGGCGAATCATTAAAATTCGCCAGGCCGCCACGGACACGCCCATTAACGAAAACTCAAAAGCTTCGCAATTTAACATCGCAAAGGCCTTCAGATTAGGCATACCAAATTTGGTGTTGATCTGAATGAATCTCTAGGAGGAGTTCGTTAAAATACAACGCATGGAAATGACAAAAATGACAAAAAATTTCCTCATAATATTAGAAATAACCGACTTCCTGTTGGGTTTCGGATTTTGCTCCAAGAGACTTTTTTGTAGGTATTGGAGAGTTACATGTGTATACCGATTTTCATACATGTACATGAAACGTAGCTCGAGGCGCACACCGTTGAACGTGTATAGGTGGCGCTGTTGAGCCATTTTGCCACACCCACTTCTGAAACCCATATCAGACGTAAATTTTCGCCAGTTCTGAGGTGTGTGCAAAGTTTCATGACTTTTCGAGCATGTTTAGGCCCTCAAAAATGCGATTCATTTTGGAGAATAATAATAATAATAATAATAATAATAAACGGAGCAATTCCAAGAGGGTCCTCACACCATCGGTGCTCGGGCCCTAATTAAAGCTGCAAGCAGCGATGAACGGGCCCTCGCACCCGGGCTCACCGCCATCGTGTGGCTTTAGTAAAAAGGTGAACCTTGAGAAATATGCATTTAAACTCATAAATATAAGTGCAATATATCAAAGTTTATTCCATATGTGTGCCAATCTTCCTGTTGCCAGCAGGTGGCGCTATCGTTATAATGGAATATTGGCCTTCAGATGTGTTCAAGCCAGGACCCTTATCACACATGTGAAGTTTGGGCAAGATCGGACATTTTATGCCTGAGTTATAACATCTTTTATTCCCATGGCGAGACATCGAACTTCGTCATGGCGACATGGACATGCCTTTTAACAAAAATTCAAGATCTTCACAACTAAACATCACACAGGTCTTTAGATTAGACTGACCACAAAAAAGACATTGATGTCATAAAATTTCTAGGAGTAGTTTGTCACAGTGTAAAATATGTCACTTCCAGTTGCCAATAGGTGGCGCTATGACTATAACTGAATATTGGCATGTAGATCTGTTCAGGTGAAGAGTCTTAACAAAAATGTGAAGTTTGGGGCGGATTGGACATTGTATGTCTGAGTTATAGCACCATCATTTTTCACGGCGAATCATCGAAATTTGTCAGGCCGCCATGGACGCGCCCTTTAACGAAACCTCAATTCCTTCGCAATTTAACATGGCAAAGGGCTTTAGATTACACTGACCAAGTTTGGTGTTGATCTGACTAAATCTCTAGGAGGAGTTCGTTAAAATACAACCCCTGAAAATGACAAAAACAACACCAATTTTGCAGGGAAAATTAAAAATAACCGACTTCCTGTTGGGATTCGGATTTCGTACCAAGATACTTTTTTGTAGCTATTGGTGTGTTACATATGTTTACCGATTTTCGTACATGTATATGACATGTAGCTCGAGGCGCACTCCATTGAAAATGTATAGGTGGCGCTATCGAGCCATTTTGCCACACCCAATGGAATATTAGCCTCCAGATGTGTTCAGGTCAGTACTCTTATCAAACATTTGAAGTCTGGGCAAGATCTGATATTTTATGACTGAGTTACAGCAACTTCTACTCCCATGGCGAGACATCGAACTTTGACATGGCGCCATGGACACGCCCTTTAACGAAAACTCAAGATCTTCTCAATTTAACATCGTAAAGGCCTTTAGATTAGACTGACGACAAAAAAGACATTGATGTCAAAAATTTCTAGGAGTAGTTTGTCGCAGCGTAAAATATGTCACTTCCTGTTGCCAATAGGTGGCGCTATGACTATAACTGAATATTGTCGTGTCAAACTGTTCAGGACAGGAGTCTCATCCAACATGTGAAGTTTGGGGCAGATTGGTCATTGTATGTCTGAGTTATACCAACTTCCTGTTTCATGGCGAATCATCGAAATTCGCCAGGCCGCCACACACAGGCCCTTCAACGAAAACTCAAAAGCTTCGCAATTTAACATCGCAAAGGCCTTTAGATTAGGCATACCAAATTTGGTGTTGATCTGAATTAATCTCTAGGAGGAGTTCGTTAAAATACAACGCATGGAAATGACAAAAATGACACAAAATTTGCTCATAATATTAGAAATAACCGACTTCCTGTTGGGTTTCGGATTTTGCTCCAAGAGACTTTTTTGTAGGTATTGGAGAGTTACATGTGTATACCGATTTTCATACATGTACATGAAACGTAGCTCGAGGCGCACACCGTTGAACGTGTATAGGTGGCGCTGTTGAGCCATTTTGGCACACCCACTTCTGAAACCCATATCAGACGTAAATTTTCGCCAGTTCTGAGGTGTGTGCAAAGTTTCATGACTTTTCGAGCATGTTTAGGCCCTCAAAAATGCGATTCATCTTAGAGAAGAAGAATAATAATAATAATTAAAGCTGCAAGCAGCGATGAACGGGCCCTCGCACCCGGGCTCACCGCCATCGTGTGGCTTTGGTAAAAAGGTAAACGTTGAGAAATATGCATTTAAACTCATAAACATAAGTGCAATATATCAAAGTTTATTCCATATGTGTGCCAATCTTCCTGTTGCCAGCAGGTGGAGCTATCTTTATAATGGAATATTGGCCTTCAGATGTGTTCAAGCCAGGACCCTTATCACACATGTGAAGTTTGGGCAAGATCGGACATTTTATGCCTGAGTTAAAACATCTTTTATTCCCATGGTGAGACATCAAACTTCGTCATGGCGTCATGGACACGCCTTTTAACAAAAACTCAAGATCTTCACAACTAAACATCACACAGGTCTTTAGATTAGACTGACCACAAAAAAAGACATTAATGTCATAAAATTTCTAGGAGTAGTTTGTCACAGTGTAAAATATGTAACTTCCTGTTGCCAATAGGTGGCGCTATGACTATAACTGAATATTGGCATGTAGATCTGTTCAGGTCAAGAGTCTTATCAAACATGTGAAGTTTGGGGCAGATTGGACATTGTATGTCTGAGTTATGGCACCATCATTTTTCATGGCGAATCATCAAAATTTGTCAGGCCGCCATGGACACGCCCTTTAACAAAACCTCAATTCCTTCGCAATTTAACATCACAAAGGGCTTTAGATTACACTGACCAAGTTTGGTGTTGATCTGAATAAATCTCTAGGAGGAGTTCGTTAAAATACAACCCCTGAAAATGACAAAAACAACACCAATTTTGCAGGGGAAATTAAAAATAACCGACTTCCTGTTGGGATTCGGATTTCGTACCAAGAGACTTTTTTGTAGCTATTGGTGTGTTACATATGTTTACCGATTTTCGTACATGTACATGACATGTAGCTCGAGGCGCACTCCATTGAAAATGTATAGGTGGCGCTATCGAGCCATTTTGCCACACCGAATGGAATATTAGCCTCCAGATGTGTGCAGGTCAGTACTCTTATCAAACATGTGAAGTTTGGGCAAGATCTGATATTTTATGCCTGAGTTACAACAACTTCTACTCCCATGGCGAGACATCGAACTTTGACATGACGCCATGGACACGCCCTTTAACGAAAATTCAAGATCTTCACAATTTAACATCGTACAGGCCTTTAGATTAGACTGACCACAAAAAAGACATTGATGTCATAAAATTTCTAGGAGTAGTTCTTCGCAGCGTAAAATATGACACTTCCTGTTGCCAATAGGTGGCGCTATGAATATAACTGAATATGGGCATGTCAATCTATTCAGTTTCAGAGTCTTATCAACCATGTGAAGTTTGGGGCAGATTGGACATTGTATGTCTGAGTTATAGCAACTTCATTTTTCATGGCGAATCATCGAAATTCGCCAGGCCGCCACTGACACGCCCTTCGACGAAAACTCAAAAGCTTCGCAATTTAACATCGCAAAGGCCTTTAGATTAGGCATACCAAATTTGGTGTTGATCTGAATGAATCTCTTGGAGGAGTTCGTTAAAATACAACGCATGGAAATGACAAAAATGACACAAAATTTGCTCATAATATTAGAAATAACCGACTTCCTGTTGGGTTTCGGATTTTGCTCCAAGAGACTTTTTTGTAGGTATTAGAGAGTTACATGAGTATACCGATTTTCATACATGTACATGAAACGTAGCTCGAGGCGCACACCGTTGAACGTGTATAGGTGGCGCTGTTGAGCCATTTTGCCACACCCACTTCTGAAACCCACATCAGACATAAATTTTCGCCAGTTCTGAGGTGTGTGCAATGTTTCATGACTTTTTGAGTATGTTTAGGCCCTCAAAAATGCGATTCATTTTGGAGAAGTATAATAATAATAATAATAATAATAATAAACGGAGCAATTCCAAGAGGGTCCTCACACCATCGGTGCTCGGGCCCTAATAATAATAATAATAAACGGAGCAATTCCAAGAGGGTCCTCACACCATCGGTGCTCGGGCCCTAATTAAAGCTGCAAGCAGCGATGAACGGGCCCTCGCACCCGGGCTCACCGCCATCGTGTGGCTTTGGTAAAAAGGTAAACGTTGAGAAATATGCATTTAAACTCATAAACATAAGTGCAATGTATCAAAGTTTATTCCATATGTGTGCCAATCTTCCTGTTGCCAGCAGGTGGAGCTATCTTTATAATGGAATATTGGCCTTCAGATGTGTTCAAGCCAGGACCCTTATCACACATGTGAAGTTTGGGCAAGATCGGACATTTTATGCCTGAGTTATAACATATTTTATTCTCATGGCGAGACATCAAACTTCGTCATGGCGTCATGGACACGCCTTTTAACAAAAACTCAAGATCTTCACAACTAAACATCACACAGGTCTTTAGATTAGACTGACCACAAAAAAGACATTAATGTCATAAAATTTCTAGGAGTAGTTTGTCACAGTGTAAAATATGTAACTTCCTGTTGCCAATAGGTGGCGCTATGACTATAACTGAATATTGGAATGTAGATCTGTTCAGGTCAAGAGTCTTATCAAACATGTGAAGTTTGGGGCAGATTGGACATTGTATGTCTGAGTTATGGCACCATCATTTTTCATGGCGAATCATCAAAATTTGTCAGGCCGCCATGGACACGCCCTTTAACAAAACCTCAATTCCTTCGCAATTTAACATCACAAAGGGCTTTAGATTACACTGACCAAGTTTGGTGTTGATCTGAATAAATCTCTAGGAGGAGTTCGTTAAAATACAACCCCTGAAAATGACAAAAACAACACCAATTTTGCAGGGGAAATTAAAAATAACCGACTTCCTGTTGGGATTCGGATTTCGTACCAAGAGACTTTTTTGTAGCTATTGGTGTGTTACATATGTTTACCGATTTTCGTACATGTACATGACATGTAGCTCGAGGCGCACTCCATTGAAAATGTATAGGTGGCGCTATCGAGCCATTTTGCCACACCGAATGGAATATTAGCCTCCAGATGTGTGCAGGTCAGTACTCTTATCAAACATGTGAAGTTTGGGCAAGATCTGATATTTTATGCCAGAGTTACAACAACTTCTACTCCCATGGCGAGACATCGAACTTTGACATGACGCCATGGACACGCCCTTTAACGAAAATTCAAGATCTTCACAATTTAACATCGTACTGGCCTTTAGATTAGACTGACCACAAAAAAGACATTGATGTCATAAAATTTCTAGGAGTAGTTCTTCGCAGCGTAAAATATGACACTTCCTGTTGCCAATAGGTGGCGCTATGAATATAACTGAATATGGGCATGTCAATCTATTCAGTTTCAGAGTCTTATCAACCATGTGAAGTTTGGGGCAGATTGGACATTGTATGTCTGAGTTATAGCAACTTCATTTTTCATGGCGAATCATCGAAATTCGCCAGGCCGCCACTGACACGCCCTTCGACGAAAACTCAAAAGCTTCGCAATTTAATATCGCAAAGGCCTTTAGATTAGGCATACCAAATTTGGTGTTGATCTGAATGAATCTCTTGGAGGAGTTCGTTAAAATACAACGCATGGAAATGACAAAAATGACACAAAATTTGCTCATAATATTAGAAATAACCGACTTCCTGTTGGGTTTTGGATTTTGCTCCAAGATACTTTTTTGTAGGTATTAGAGAGTTACATGAGTATACCGATTTTCATACATGTACATGAAACGTAGCTCGAGGCGCACACCGTTGAACGTGTATAGGTGGCGCTGTTGAGCCATTTTGCCACACCCACTTCTGAAACCCACATCAGACATAAATTTTCGCCAGTTCTGAGGTGTGTGCAAAGTTTCATGACTTTTTGAGTATGTTTAGGCCCTCAAAAATGCGATTCATTTTGGAGAAGTATAATAATAATAATAATTAAAGCTGCAAGCAGCGATGAACGGGCCCTCGCACCCGGGCTCACCGCCAGCGAGTGGCTTTAGTAAAAAGGTGAACAGTGAGAAATATGCATTTAATGTCCTAAATATAAGTGGAATATATCAAAGTATATCCCATATATGTGCCAATCTTACCGTTGCCAGCAGGTGGCGCTATCATTATAATGGAATATTGGCCTTCAGATGTGTTCAGGCCAGGACTCTTATCAAACATGTGAAGTTTGGGGAAGATTGAACATTTTATGCTTGAGTTACAACAACTTCTCTTGCTGTGGCAAGACATCAAATTTTATCATGGCGCCATGGAAACGCCCTTTAACAAAAACTCAAGATCTCCAAAAGTTAACATTGCACAGGCTTTTAGATTAGACTGACCACAAAATATATGTTAATCTCAAAAAAATTATAGGAGTATTTTGTCGCAGTGTACAACATGTCACTTCCTGTTGCCAATAGGTGGCGCTATGACTATAACTGAATGTGGGCAAGTAGATCTGTTAAGGGCAGAAGTTTTATCTAACATGTGAAGTTTGGGGCAGATTGGACATTGTATGTCTGAGTTACAGCAACTTCCTTTTTCATGGCGAAACATCGAAATTTGTCATGCCGCCTATGGACACGCCCTTTAACGAAATCTAAAGATCTTCGCAATTTAACATCGCAAAGGGCTTAAGATTACACTGACCAGGTTTGGTGTTGATCTGAATAAATCTCTAGGAGGAGTTCGTTAAAGTACAACCCCTGAAAATGGCAAAAACAACGCCAATTTTGCAGAGAAAATTCTAAATAACCGACTTCCTGTTGGGATTCGGATTTCGTACCAGGAGACTTTTTTGTAGGTATTGGTGTGTTACATGTGTATACCGATTTTTGTACATGTACGTGAAACATAGCTCGAGGCGCACTCTGTTGAAAGTGTATAGGTGGCGCTATCGAGCCATTTTGCCACACCCAATGGAATATTAGCCTCCAGATGTGTTCAGGTCAGTACTCTTATCAAATATTTGAAGTTTGGGCAAGATCTGATATTTTATGACTGAGTTACAACAACTTCTACTCCCATGGCGAGACATCGAACTTTGACATGGCGCCATGGACACGCCCTTTAACGAAAACTCAAGATCTTCTCAATTTAACATCGTACAGGCCTTTAGATTAGACTGACGACAAAAAAGACATTGATGTCAAAAATTTCTAGGAGTAGTTTGTCGCAGCGTAAAATATGTCACTTCCTGTTGCCAATAGGTGGCGCTATGACTATAACTGAATATGGTCATGTCAAACTGTTCAGGACAGGAGTCTCATCAACCATGTGAAGTTTGGGGCAGATTGGTCATTGTATGTCTGAGTTATAGCAACTTCCTGTTTCATGGCGAATCATCGAAATTCGCCAGGCCGCCACACACAGGCCCTTCAACGAAAACTCAAAAGCTTCGCAATTTAACATCGCAAAGGCCTTTAGATTAGGCATACCAAATTTGGTGTTGATCTGAATTAATCTCTAGGAGGAGTTCGTTAAAATACAACGCATGGAAATGACAAAAATGACACAAAATTTGCTCATAATATTAGAAATAACCGACTTCCTGTTGGGTTTCGGATTTTGCTCCAAGAGACTTTTTTGTAGGTATTGGAGAGTTACATGTGTATACCGATTTTCATACATGTACATGAAACGTAGCTCGAGGCGCACACCGTTGAACGTGTATAGGTGGCGCTGTTGAGCCATTTTGCCACACCCACTTCTGAAACCCATATCAGACGTAAATTTTCGCCAGTTCTGAGGTGTGTGCAAAGTTTCATGACTTTTCGATCATGTTTAGGCCCTCAAAAATGCGATTCATCTTAGAGAAGAAGAATAATAATAATAATAAATATAGCTGCAAGCAGCGATGGCGGGCTCAAGCCACCAATGCCATCGCCACCCCGGTGGCATCAGGTAAACTGTGCCCAGCGGGCACATGCATTCACAATATCCCTCTGGCAGTGACGTTTTAAAGGATATGGCGGTTAAAGGGTTAATCCGAATCATCTAGACTTTAAAATCACATTCACAGAACAATATATATATATATATATTCCCCAAACATATATATATATATTTAGTAACACTTTACAATAAGATTTCATTTATAAACATTATGTTAACATGAACAATATTTATATAGCATTAATTTATGTCAGTTAATATTCCAAACTTAAACATTAAAACATTGTTTTATTGTGATTTTTTTCCAAGCACATTTTACCAATTCCAAACCATATCAATCTTAATAACTACCATTATTTTTTATTTAATCATTTATGAGTGCTATACAATATTCCAGGAAAGCTGGAAGAGAAAAACTCCTTATATTCATGTGCAGAATTATTAGGCTGTTTTCTTTTACAGATGAAATGCGCTAAAAAAGAGTTTTAACTCAAACTGTTTTAACTCAAAGTCGAAAATTATGAAATACCCATGAGAAATATCAAACACAAATGCAATACAGAAATGGATAAGTTAAGACTTGACCATTGTACAAAAATGCTGACTGGGTCATGAGGTCAGAAAAGAAGAAGAAAAAAAAAAACAGGTCAAGAAGAACTGACAAAAATAATTGCAAAATAATTAGGAATTAATGTGAAGATTAATTTTTAGTCAATTCTGCAAGACAGACTTTCAGGAAAGGAGGTGGAATAAAAATGAGCTCCTAAATCTTAATCCCGGATTCTGGAAGATATATTCCTCAAACCATCGGACAAGAGGAGGTGGTGCTGGTCCTTCATGAGTCACTCTAATATGTTCATAAAGCCTATATATAAAGTCTTAATATATAGTATTTCACAATACTTCATGGTATTCTAATCAAATCATTTTTTGGAATCTTAGATCTCTCAGAACCTGACACCGAGTAATTCTGAGACTCCAGGAAAGTGGCAGTTCTGTAAAATGTTGGCGCTGGAGACTAAATGCTCCCTGATAGTTTCACACCTAATTCACTTAACACACACACACACACATACACACACACACACACACACACACACACACACACACACATTACCCACAGTGACAGAGGGACAGAGTGACATCAGATGTATGATAGTTTTTTAATTTTCTATCATCCATATAGTGTTGTATAGTCATGAAACTATGCATATTTCCTCAGAATGACTTGTCTTCTATGTGTACATTTTTTTGAAGTGTTTAGAAGCTGCACTTAAAAAAATAAAAGACATTTACTGGTTACTTTTTTACTGTTATTTCAAAAAATCACCACGACAAAACCATTCAAGCTATTCAAAATTCATCCGCACCTGTACTGTAAGATACATTCTTTAAACAGTGGTAAAAGAGGATGTGGTGCTGATCCTTCAAGAGTCACTCAAAACTTATCTGTCCATAAAGCCTATAAAGAATTATTCTTAATATACAGTTCACAATACTTCAGCATGTTGTTCTAATTAAGTGAGGGTCATTTTATCAGTAAAATACATAAAATTCATATTATTTTTCTTTGAAAGATTTCTATAAATGATTTAAATCATACTTGTTTCTACAATAATTATTTAAAAGTGATCCTATAGCTCCATCTGGTGGCCATTATTGGTACTAAGAATTGCCAGCTTGATTTATATGTTATGATAGTTTTAATTTTATGCTGGCTCTTGAAAATGATAAAGCTATGAAACTTACTGTGCTTCCTTCAAATGATGACTTCTAGGTATATAAAAAATTATGAAGAGTTGGAATTAAAAATTTTAAAGATATAGTAAAATAACTATGGTATTTTTTTATGTTACTTTAATAAATCTCTATGGCCACACCATTTAAGGTATCCTAAACCCATTCGCAATTTAACATCTTCAGTATATGGCTTCATGTTAAAAAAGTTTGGTGTGAACTACTTGTGTCTTCTTGGAGGAGAATGAATTCATTTACAGGCTGAGTTTATCATAAATCCACAATAACATTTCTGAGTTCTGTATCAATCAGTGTTGTTGTTTGTTTATTTTTATTTTTTTATTTTTCATAGGAAGATAACTGACCCTTTACTCTCCTTTTTAATAAATGAGCTATTTATAGCTGTATTTATAAACTGCTTACTACTGACTATTAATATTGGGACAAGGTTTTATGAAGCATGAACTGACTATTTACTAATGAGTGCAGTTATTATAAAGTGTTATCAATGCATTTGCTAATGTTAACAAATTAGACATTATTTTACAGTGTTATCAAATCCCTTAAATGATTTGTAAGTGTTTTGTAATGATTTTATTGACCTAAAAGCATTTGTGAAAGTTCTGCTTACATTACAGCTTAGTCTTGATCTGTGAGCTGAACAGATTTACTGTTACATCCATGAGATTATGTAAATTCAAATAAATATCATGTCACAGGATGTCAGAGGTCAGTATCAAATTAGTTTGAAATTATTATTTGCAGCACAAATAAGGTTTTTTAGGATTTTTAAAAATCCCTAAAACTGTCAGAAAAGGATAAGGCCTAAGATTTCTATGTGAGTGGCTAAATTTGTTTGTTTTTATAACTATAATGCATAAACTATGAAACTATACAAAATGTATAAAAAAGTACAAGTTATTCTTTTCCAATGTTTTTTATTTATTTACATTTTTTTTTTTTTTTTTGGGATTTACATTTTAAAAAATTAGCCTATGGCAATCATTCTAAACAGCTTGAATAAAACCTGTTAATATTTATTATAGACCACTATAACTGTGTATAATCTAACAAACGAGTTTATTATGAAAATAAAGTGTGTACACCAGATAAATTGGACGATAAAGAAATTGCTAACAATAGTATAATAGAGCATGTTTTAGGTTTTTAGGCGTTTAGATGCAGAAATGGACAAATCAAATGTAAAATCAAATGTAATTGATTTAATTAAATATAGATTAAGTCTTGTTAGAGCAAAATAATAAATAAATACGTACACACATTAAAAAAGCAGCCAAGATGAATGAGTTTAATTTTTTATATAGATTAAAATTGAAGACAGAAGCAGCTGGTATATGCGGTCACTTAATATTAAAATCCAGTAGATCCACTTCAGATTTATTTCTCAACAGTTTATGTTCACGTGGCTGTTTTCGTTTATATTAGCCAAGCTATTATGTATTTTGAAATAATCTTGTCCGTGATGTCTTCGTTCTTACGACGAAAGGCAGAATCCTGCAGCTCGAGAGAGAAATGTTATTCTGCCAGTCGCGCTTTCAAATAGTCTTGCGCACTTAAACGGGTCACAAACACCTGCATTTAGCTCGTGTAGTGTTATAATGGATGTATTGTGTGCATTTATGGCAATAATTTATTTTGAAAAGCTCTTAAACAAGAATAAATTCGTTTGTTTTGAACTTGTGACACTGTGCGCGCTGATCGGAGGCAGTGATTTCATATAGGCAGCCGCGAATATTTCATTTTCACACAAACAGTTCAAAAACATCTTAATTTAGCTCTTGGTGTGCTCTAATTGGTGAATTGTGTGATATCGCTGCAATACTTTATTTTTAATAGCTATAAAACAAGAATAAACTCGTTTTTTTCTGAGCTCATCATTCCACACGCTCCTGCTCAGAGCGGTGATTCATCTCTCGTGTTTCTCACGTATCACTGACCACACATCAATTATTAATGAGCCCTGACCTTATAATAATCATATATGTTGGTTTAGCTTGTCAGTGTGAATTAAATCCAAGTATTTATTTGTATTTTAACCGATTTAAAATCGAAACCAAAAGACAGTCTCCTCCCTTTTTTATTCCGGTAACTGCACCTGTAGGGGCGCTATTTCTCTCAGACAATGGAAGTCTAAGCACACACACTCAAACAGAGGGACAGAGTGATATGAGATGTCTGACAGTTTTTTAATTTTCTGTTATCCATACAGTGTTGTAAAGTCATGAAACTATGCATATTTACTCAGAATAACTTTTTTTCTTTATGAAAAAAGGTTTTGAAGTGTTTGGAATTTAAAAATGCAGGAAAATTAATAATTCCATCTTTATTGTCATTTTAAAAAATCCCCACGACAAAACCATCCAAGCTATCCAAAACCCATTCACAATTTAAGTTCCTCAATGTTTTTTCAACATGTACACCAAGTTTGGTGTGTATAGTGTTACTCTCCTCTGAGCAGTATGCATTAATTCACAGCTAAATGTAAAAAACAATCCACATTCAAATCAAAATAGCCGACTTCCTGTTGGTCGTAGCTGATGACTGTGAATTAGAAAGTTGTCCGTCTTGATAAGAACAATTTTTGTACTGAGTTTGGTGTCTGTAGCTAAAACTAACCCCCCCACTTTTGACAAAAGGTGGCGCTATAGAGTGCCTCTTCCACGCCCTCTTATGAAATTTTGCCAGTGTCTAGCTGTCACTAATACTGATATGTGTTCTGAGTTTGATGAAATTCTAAGCATGTTATATGCCTCAAAATCACCTGAGAAGTATTCCAGTTTGACATGTTGCCACGGCAACAATATTTTTAGATATCAATATCCCCCCAGCAGATTTATATCGGCTGTGTTTTAACATTATTCTGATGAAGTTTGAAGCAAATCGAGTAAAAATAAGATGCTGAATTCAAAGCATTTTGAAAATGACACACTTCCTGCTGCCACTTGGTGGCGCTATAACTTTGACTCCTAATAGTCACATATATGCGATCGACATCATACAATGAATAATCTGATGAAGTTTGATTAAAATTAGGAAATGTATGTGGATGGTATTAGACACTTCCTGTTTCTCATTTCTCGCCATAATTTCAAAGCCTCGCCACGAGCAAACCGTTTGAGATATCAAAAATCCCCTGGCAATTTTTCATCCCCAATGTCTTGAGATCATGTTGACCGAGTTTGGCGGCAATCGAGTAAAAAACCTATGACAAGTATTTCAAATTCCAGAGCATGCGCTTTTTACATAACTCTAAATAGCTGACTTCCTGTTGGGCGGAGCCTATGATATGCAATACGAAAGTTGTTCGGCACGATGAGATCTATATGTGTACTGAGTTTCATATTAATACGTGCAAGTATGTGTGAGCTATACATCAACATTTATAACTGTGATCCAGGGGGCGCCGTAGAGCCCCTGTGCCACGCCCAGGTCTCAGCCTCTGCAGGCTCCTTCAGGCCACAGATTCCAAAGCGTGCGCAAATTTTCAAGAGTTTTTGAGTATGTTAAGGACCCCAAAAGCCCCCACAACTTTGACGACAAATATGAATAATAAACCCCAAATAGCCAACTTCCTGTTGGGCGGAGCCTATGATATGCAATACGAAAGTTGTTTGTATTGATGAGTTCTATATGTGTACCGAGTTTCGTATGTCTATGTGCAAGTATGTATGATATATGGCCCTCCATATTCCAGGGGGCGCTGTAGAGCCCCTGTGCCACGCCCGTGTATCAGTCTCTGCCCGGCCCTAATGGCCGCAGGTTCCAATGTGTGTGCCAATTTTCAAGACTTTTTAAGCATGTTAAGGGCCCCAAAAGCCCCCGAAACCTTGAAGAAAAATAATAATAATAAATAATAATAATAATAATAATAATAACAAATAATCCTAAGGAAAACAATAGGGCTCTCGCCCTCCAGGCTTGAGCCCTAATAATAATAATAATAATAATAAACGGAGCAATTCCAAGAGGGTCCTCACACCATCGGTGCTCGGGCCCTAATTAAAGCTGCAAGCAGCATTTACGGGGTTCAAGCATTTAAGGCATCTGAGGTGGTCTGAGCCAAGCTGGATGCATGGATGACAGTTAAACACATCCAAAATGGAGAACAGGCTAACAGACAGACACACACACTGAAATTCACTGATTAAACTAATATATTAATACTCTATAAGCATATGCACACACACACACACACACACACACACACATATACATGCACAAACATGTTGTTGCAGATATAGGTATCTGAAATAAGTGATAGGTGACAATAAACTTATTGCAAGTCTTCTCTTTTTAAGAGTTTAGATGTCATTTTCAGGTTAAACTGTAATCATAATGTGGAAAAATTGTAAAAACTGATACATCTGTATGAACCAAATGGAAAACATCAATTCAATGAGATTTAAAATGTTATAACAGTTAATTTATTAATGTTTTGCTTGAATTTATGAAAACAGTACTGTTTAACTTAACTGAATGAGCCCATTAGTGGTCTTCCGCTGCCATCTAGAGGTTATAAATTGCATTTACTCAAACAACAGTGTTTTTAAACATAACTGTTATAGTGTTATTTTTTTTGCCCAATCTCTCTTAAATTTTGCATGCTTGTTAAGAATGAAATTATGCATTATTTTACACAGTTTTGATAATTTGTGGGCTTTCTGTTTGTATTAATAGGCCTTTGTGTACACTATGCAAATAACATATTATAAAATCAGTGGTTTATAGTTGTCCAAATGCAATTGTTCAACGTTTTTGATAATTATTGACCTTCAGAGTCTACAGAATTGTACTTCAGTGGTTTTATTGATTTTCAGCTTAAAGCCTTGGAATACTTTGCCAAAGTAACTTTTTAAAATAATCTTGAATATTTAATTAACAGATTTATTGACAAAATTGGTCCCAGAGGCAAAGTTTTTCAGAATGAGGAGATCTATCATATGATATGAAGATTTAGTGTTTTTGAGTGAATATATGAGCATTTTCAAACAATTTGAGGCCATTTACCATATAAATCTTGTCTTTTGAGACCTTTTCTACTGTTATAGCGCCACCTATAGTCCGATCTCCATGAAACTTTGCATGCTTGTTAAGAGTCACCTTTTACATGATTTCACCAATTTTCATAAAGTTTAGAGTTTTCGTTTACGTTTTATAGGCTTTGGGGTATGTTTGGCCACACCCCTTTTCTTAATTACCCCTTTACAGCTAACCAAAGTACAAAATTCAACATTTTTTTGATAATTATTGATCTAGAGAGTCCACAGAATATTACTGCAGTAGTTTGGTTCCGATCAGACAAAAAACCTAGGACTAGTTCGCAAAAGTAGCTTTTTAACATATTTGTGAATAACAATTGAACGATTTGATTGACAGCAATGGTTCTTGAGGCGAAGTTGTGCATTATGAGGAGATCTATCATATGATATTAAGATCTAGTGTTTGTTTGAATGTATGAACATGTCCTACAAATTGTGATCATTTTCTATTGAAAATGTGTGTTTTTGAGGCTTTTTCAACTGTTATAGCGCCATCTATGGTCCGATCTCCATGAAACATTGCATGCTTGTTAAGAGTCACCTGTTACATGTTTTCACCAAGTTTCATAAAGTTTTGAGTTTTCCTTTAGGTTTTATAGGCTTTGGGGTATGTTTGGCCACACCCCTTTTCTTAATTACCCCTTTAACGCTAACCAAAGTACAAAATTCAACATTTTTTTGATAATTATTGATCTAGAGAGTCCACAGATTATTACTGCAGTGGTTTGGTTCCGATCGGACAAAAATCCTATGACTAGTTCGCAAAAGTAGGTTTTTAACATATTTGTGAATAATTAATGAACGATTTGATTGACAGCAATGGTTCTTGAGGCAAAGTTGTGCATTATGAGGAGATCTATCAAATGATATGGATATTGTGTTGATATGTGAAACACCACGTGATTACAAAGCCATAAAACTCGTTAGCGCCAACTAGTGTCCGATTTCTTTCAAAATTCTTACAGACCTTAAGGTTCATGAGTCGAACGTACCCAGTGAGTTTCGTTCCGATCAACATCCGTTAACCCTTTCAAATAGGTGCTTAAAATTGTTTGGCCAATGGCGGCCATGTTTTTTGAGATATGCAAATGTCCTCATAGGTACTTGTGCCCCTTCAGACCAAGACACTGCATACCAATTTTCAAGTCGATCGAGCCAACGGTTGCCTAGTTATAGACATCTATGTGTTTTTTCTATCTTATTGCGCCCCCAAGTGGCAGAGATGCGCAATTTTTTTTATTTGACCAAAGATTGAGCTCATACATATGTGTACCATGTTTGGTGAAGATATCTCATTTCATTAATGAGTTATAGCCTGTTGCGTAAAATTGGTCCTCGACTTTCGAATGTTTTGGCATCCCATTACGACAGTGAGTCGAAATTTCTACTTTTTTTTGATAATTATTGATATTCACTGGACAGAGAACATTTCTGCAGTGGTTTGGTTCAGATTGGGTGAAAAACCTAGGACTAGTTCGCAAAAGTAGGTTTTGGACATACGTCAAATTTGCGAAAAAATGAGGCCTCCTAGACCCAAAATCAGAGTGACCGTTTATAATTTCGCATGACCCACGGATTCCAGAAATGTTAAATTTTTGGCTCTATCACAAGCGGTTTAGGAGCTATTAGCAAAAACGCATTTTTGATCACTGTAGCGCCCCCCACTGGCCGATTGGGCCGGATCTTTGCGCCTGAGTAGCGAGCAAGACTACTACCTTTTGACCAAGTTTCAGCTCTCTAGGCCTTACGGTTTGGGCTGCCCGTTCAGTTTTAAGGCGGAAAAATAATAATAATAATAATAAAAATCCTAACAATTACAATAGGGTTTCAGCACTGCGTGCTTGAACCCCTAATTAAAGCTGCAAGCAGCGATGAACGGGCCCTCGCACCCGGGCTCACCAGCAGCGAGTGGCTTTAGTTAATAGGTGAACGGTGAGAAATATGCGTTTAAACTCATAAATATAAGTAGAATATATCAATGTTTATTCCAAATATGTGCCAATCTTCCTGTTGCCAGCAGGTGGCGCTATCATTATAGTGGAATATTGGCCTTCAGATGTGTTCAGGGCAGGACTTTTGTCGAACATGTGAGGTTTGGGGAGGATTGGACATTTTATGCCTGAGTTACAACAACATCCTATTTCATGGCGAAACATCGAAATTTGTCAGGCCGCCATGGACACGCCCTTTAACGAAACCTCAAGATCTTCGCAATCTAAGATCGCAAAAGGGTTTAGATTAGACTGACCAAGTTTGGTGTTGATCTGAATAAATCTCTAGGAGGAGTTCGTTAAAGTCCAACCCCTGAAAATGGCCAAAACAACACTAATTTTGCAGAGAAAATTCTAAATAACTGACTTCCTGTTGGGATTCGGATTTCGTACCAAGAGATTTTTTCGTAGATATTGGTGTGTTACATGTGTGTACCGATTTTTGTACATGTACATGAAACATAGCTCGACGCGCACTCCGTTTAAAGTGTATACGCACTCTGTTGAAAGTGTATAGGTGGCGCTATCGAGCCATTTTGCCACACTCGATGAAATATTCGCCTTCAGATCTGTTTAGGCCAGGACCCTTATCACACAAGTGAAGTTTGGGCCAGATCGGACATTTTATGCCTGAGTTATAACATCTTTTATCCCCATGGCGAGACATCGAACTTCATCACAGCGCCATGGACACACCTTTTAACAAAAACTCAAGATCTTCACAACTAAACATCACACAGGTCTTTAGATTAGACTGACCACAAAAAAGACATTGATGTCATAAAATTTCTAGGAGTAGTTTGTCGCAGTGTAAAATATGTAACTTCCTGTTGCCAATAGGTGGCGCTATGACTATAACTGAATATTGGCATGTAGATCTGTTCAGGTCAAGAGTCTTATCCAACATGTGAAGTTTGGGGTAGATTGGACATTGTATGTCTGAGTTACAGCAACTTCCTTTTTCATGGCGAAACATCGAAATTTGTCAGGCCGCCATGGACCCGCCCTTTAACGGAACCTCAAGTCCTTCACAATTTATTATCGCAAAGGGCTTTAGATTACACTGACCAAGTTTGGTGTTGATCTGAATAAATCTCTAGGAGGAGTTCGTTAAAGTACAACCCCTGAAAATGGCAAAAACAACACCAATTTTGAAGGGAAAATTCAAAATAACTGACTTCCTGTTGGGATCCGGATATTGTACCAAGAGACTTTTTTGTAGGTATTGGAGTGTTACATGTGTGTACCAATTTTTGTACATGTACGTGAAACATAGCTCGAGGCGCACTTCGTTGAATGTGTATAGGTGGCGCTATCGAGCCATTCTGCCACACCCGGTGGAATATTGGCCTGCAGATCTGTTCAGGCCAGGACTCTTATCACACATTTGAAGTTTGGGGAAGATCGGACATTTTATGCCTGAGTTATAACATCTTTTATTCCCATGGCGAGACATCGAACTTCGTCGCGGCGCCATGAACAAGCCTTTTAACGAAAACTCAAGATCTTCACAACTGAACATCGCACAGGCATTTAGATTAGACTGACCACAAAAAAGACATTGATGTCATAAAATTTCTAGGAGTAGTTCGTCGCAGCGTAAAATATGTCACTTCCTGTTGCCAATAGGTGGCGCTATGACTATAACTGAATATGGGCATGTCAATCTGTTCAGGTTCGGAGTCTCATCCAACATGTGAAGTTTGGGGCAGATTGGACATTGTATGTGTGAGTTATAGCAACTTCATTTTTCATGGCGAATCATCGAAATTCGCCAGGCCGCCACGGACACGCCCTTCAACGAAAACTCAAGATCTTCGCAATTTAACATCGCAAAGGCCTTTAGATTAGGCATACCAAATTTGGTGTTGATTTGAAGAACTCTCTAGGAGGAGTTCGTTAAAATACAACACATGGAAATGACCAAAATTACACAAAATATGCTCATAATATTAAAAATAACCGACTTCCTGTTGGTTTTAGAATTTCGCTCCAAGAGTCTTTTTTGTAGGTATTGGTGTGTTACATATGTGTGCCAATTTTCGTGCATGTACGTGAAACATTTCTGGAAGGCTGTTGATTTTCTTAGTATAGGTGGCGCTGTCGAGCCATTTTGCCACACCCTCTTCTGAATCCTATATCAGACGAAAATTTTCACCAGGTTTGACGCGTGTGCAAAGTTTCATGACTTTTTGAGCATGTTAAAGCCCTCAAAAATGCGATTCATTCGGGAGAAGAAGAAGAAGAATAATAATAATAATAATAATAAACAAAGCAGATACAAGAGGGTCCTCGCACCTCGGTGCTCGGGCCCTAATAATAATAAACGGAGCAATTCCAAGAGGGTCCTCACACCATCGGTGCTCGGGCCCTAATAATAATAATAATAATAAACGGAGCAATTCCAAGAGGGTCCTCACACCATCGGTGCTCGGGCCCTAATTAAAGCTGCAAGCAGCGATGAACGGGCCCTCGCACCCGGGCTCACCGGCAGCGAGTGGCTTTAGTTAATTGGTGAACGGTGAGAAATATGCGTTTAAACTCATAAATATAAGTAGAATATATCAATGATTATTCCATATATGTGCCAATCTTCCTGTTGCCAGCAGGTGGCGCTATCATTATAATGGAATATTGGCCTTCAGATGTGTTCAGGGCAGGACTTTTATCGAACATGTGAGGTTTGGGGAGGATTGGACATTTTATGCCTGAGTTACAACAACATCCTATTTCATGTCGAAACATCGAAATTTGTCAGGCCGCCATGGACACGCTCTTTAACGAAACCTCAAGATCTTCGCAATTTGAGATCGCAAAAGGCTTTAGATTACACTGACCAAGTTTGGTGTTGATCTGAATAAATCTCTAGGAGGAGTTTGTTAAAGTCCAACCCCTGAAAATGGCCAAAACAACACTAATTTTGCAGAGAAAATTCTAAATAACTGACTTCCTGTTGGGATTCGGATTTCGTACCAAGAGACTTTTTCGTAGATATTGGTGTGTTACATGTGTGTACCAATTTTTGTACATGTACGTGAAACATAGCTCGAGGCGCACTCCGTTTAAAGTGTATACGCACTCCGTTGAAAGTGTATAGGTGGCGCTATCGAGCCATTTTGCCACACTCTATGGAATATTGGCCTTCAGATCTGTTTAGGCCAGGAACCTTATCACACATGTGAAGTTTGGGCAAGAACGGACATTTTATGCCTGAGTTATAACATCTTTTATTCCCGTGGCGAGACATTGAACTTCATCACGGCGCCATGGACACGCCTTTTAACAAAAATTCAAGATCTTCACAACTAAACATCACACAGGTCTTTAGATTAGACTGACCACAAAAAAGACATTGATGTCATAACCTTTCTAGGAGTAGTTTGTCGCAGTGTAAAATATTTAACTTCCTGTTGCCAATAGGTGGCGCTATGACTATAACTGAATATTGGCATGTCAATCTGTTCAGGTCAGGAGTCTCATCAAACATGTGAAGTTTGGGGCAGATTGCTCATTGTATGTCTGAGTTATAGCAACTTCCTGTTTCATGGCGAAACATCGAAATTTGTCAGGCCGCCATGGACCCGCCCTTTAACGAAACCTCAAGTCATTCACAATTTATTATTGCAAAGGGCTTTAGATTACACTGACCAAGTTTGGTATTGATCTGAATAAATCTCTAGGAGGAGTTCGTTAAAGTACAACCCCTGAAAATGGCAAAAACAACACCAATTTTGAAGGGAAAATTCAAAATAACTGACTTCCTGTTGGGATTCGGATTTCGTACCAAGAGACTTTTTTGTAGATATTGGTGAGTTACATGTGTGTCCCAGTTTTTGTACATGTACGTGAAACATAGCTCGAGGCGCACTCTTTTGAAAGTGTATAGGTGGCGCTATAGAGCCATTCTGCCACACCCGGTGGAATATTGGCCTTCAGATCTGTTCAGGCCAGGACTCTTATCACACATGTGAAGTTTGGGGAAGATCGAACATTT
Source organism: Carassius gibelio (assembly GCF_023724105.1). NCBI lineage: Eukaryota > Metazoa > Chordata > Actinopteri > Cypriniformes > Cyprinidae > Carassius > Carassius gibelio. Next base: position 47,981,429 of record NC_068398.1, read on the forward strand.
TATGCCTGAGTTATAACATCTTTTATTCCCATGACGAGACATCGAACTTCGTCGCGGCGCCATGAACACGCCTTTTAACGAAAACTCAAGATCTTCACAACTGAACATCGCACAGGCCTTTAGATTAGACTGACCACAAAAAAGACATTGATGTCATAAAATTTCTAGGAGTAGTTCGTCGCAGCGTAAAATATGTCACTTCCTGTTGCCAATAGGTGGCGCTATGACTATAACTGAATATGGGCATGTCAATCTGTTCAGGTTCGGAGTCTAATCAAACATGTGAAGTTTGGGGCAGATTGGAAATTGTATGTCTGAGTTATAGCAACTTCATTTTTCATGGCGAATCATCGAAATTCGCCAGGCCGCCACTGACACGCCCTTCGACGAAAACTCAAAATCTTCGCAATTTAACATCGCAAAGGCCTTTAGATTAGGCATACCAAACTTGGTGTTGATCTGAATAAGTCTCTAGGAGGAGTTCGTTAAAATACAACGCATGGAAATGGAAAAAATGACACAAAATTTGCTTATATTATTAAAAATAACCGACTTTCTGTTGTGTTTAGAATTTTGCTCTAAGAGACTTTTTTGTAGGTACTGGAGAGTTACACATGTGTTCCGATTTTCATACATGTACGTGAAACATAGCTCGAGGCGCACACCGTTGAACGTGTATAGGTGGCGCTGTTGAGCCATTTTGCCACACCCACTTCTGAAACCCATATCAGATGTAAATTTTCGCCAGTTCTGAGGTGTGTCAAACATGTGAAGTTTGGGGAAGATTGAACATTTTATGCTTGAGTTACAACAACTTCTCTTGCTGTGGCAAGACATCAAATTTTGTCATGGCGCCATGGAAACACACTTTAACAAAAACTCAAGATCTCCAAAAGTTAACATTGCACAGGCCTTTAGAATCATCAAAATTCGCCAGGCCGCAACGGACACGCCCATTAACGAAAACTCAAAAGCTTCGCAATTTAACATAGCAAAGGCCTTCAGATTAGGCATACCAAATTTGGTGTTGATCTGAATGAATCTCTAGGAGGAGTTCGTTAAAATACAACGCATGGAAATGACAAAAATGACACATAATTTGCTCATAATATTAGAAATAACCGACTTCCTGTTGGATTTCGGATTTTGCTCCAAGAGACTTTTTTGTAGGTATTGGAGAGTTACATGTGTATTACGATTTTCATACATGTACATGAAACGTAGCTCGAGGCGCACACCGTTGAACGTGTATAGGTGGCGCTATCGAGCCATTTTGCCACGCCCACTTCTGAAACCCATATCAGACGTAAATTTTCGCCAGTTCTGAGGTGTGTGCAAATTTTCCTGACTTTTTGAGTATGTTTAGGCCTTCAAAAACACGATTCATTGGGGAGAATAATAATAATAATAATAAATATAGCTGCAAGCAGCGATGGCGGGCTCAAGCCACCAATGCCATCACCACCCCGGTGGCATCAGGTAAACTGTGCCCAGCGGGCACATGCATTCACAATATCCCTCTGGCAGTGAGGTTTTAAAGGATAGAGGGGAGCGTAGAGGGGAGCGTGCATTTGCAGTGGCTGGGCCACGACTCTGGAATACCCTGCCTTTAGAGATCAGACTGGCCCCTTCCTTGTCTATTTTTAAATCTTTGCTAAAACCTTTTTTATTTTCCTTAGTGTACTGACTACTGTGTTATGCTACATTTTGAAATGGGTGGTTTTAAATTTTTTGTCTGGTCTATTTTTATGTATGTGTAATATTCTTGCTCTTATGTTAAAGCACTTTGGTCAGCCAGGAGGCTGTTGTAAATGCGCTATACAAATAAATTGAACTTGAACTAGAACTTGAACTTGATATGGCAGTTAAAGGGTTAATCCGAATCATCTAGACTTTAAAATCACATTCACAGAACAATATATATATATATATATATATAACTTTAGTAACACTTTACAATAAGATTTCATTTATAAACATTATGTTAACATGAACAATATTTATATAGCATTCATTCATGTCAGTTAATATTCCAAACTTAAACATTAAAACATTGTTTTATTGTGATTTTTTTCCAAGCACATTTTACCAATTCCAAACCATATCAATCTTAATAACTACCATTATTTTTTATTTAATCATTTATGAGTGCTATACAATAGTCCAGGAAAGCTGGAAGAGAAAAACAGGTCAAGAAGAACTGACAAAAGAATTGCAAAAGAATTAGGAATTAATGTGAAGATTAATTTTTAGTCAATTCTGCAAGACAGACTTTCAGGAAAGGAGGTGGAATAAAAATGAGCTCCTAAATCTTAATCCCAGATTCTGGAAGATATATTCCTCAAACCATCGGACAAGAGAAGGTGGTGCTGGTCCTTCACGAGTCACTCTAATCTGTTCATTAAGCCTATATATAAAGTCTTAATATATAGTATTTCACAATACTTCATGGTATTCTAATTAAATAATTTTTTGGAATCTTAGATCTCTCAGAACCTGGCACATTGTAATTCTGAGACTCCAGGAAAGTGGCAGTTCTGTAAAATGTTGGCGCTGGAGACTAAATGCTCACTGATAGTTTCACACCTAATTCACTTAAAACACACACAAACACACACACACAGTGACAGAGGGACAGAGTGACATCAGATGTATGTTTTTTAATTTTCTGTCATCCATATAATGTTGTATAGTCATGAAACTATGCATATTTCCTCAGAATGACTTGTCTTCTATGTGTACATTTTTTTGAAGTGTTTAGAAGCTGCACTTTTTTTTACTGGTTCCTTTTTTACTATTATTTCAAAAAACATCACGGCAAAACCATTCAAGCTATCCAAAATTCATTCACACCTGTTCTGTAAGATTAATTCTTTAAACAGTGGTAAAAGAGGATGTGGTGCTGATCCTTCAAGAGTCACTCAAAACGTATCTGTCCATAAAGCCTATAAAGAATTATTCTTAATATACAGTTCAAAATACTTCAGCTTGTTATTCTAATTAAGTGAGGGTCATTTTATCAGTAAAATATATACAATTCATTTTTTTTTTAAAGATTTCTATAAATGATTTAAATCATACTCGTTTCTACAATAATTATTTAAAAGTAATCCTATAGCTCCCTCTGGTGGCCATTATAGGTACTAAGAATTGCAAGCTTGATTTATAAGTTATGATAGTTTTAATTTTATGCTGGCTCTTGAAAGTGATAAAGCTATGAAACTTACTGTGCTTCCTTCAAATGATGACTTCTACTTATATAACAAATTATGAAGATTTAGAATGAAAAATTGTAAAGATATAGTAAAATAACTATTGTATTTTTTATGTTACTTTAATAAATCTCTATGGCAACACCATTTAAGCTATCCTAAACCCATTCACAATTTAACATCTCAGTATATTGGCATCATGTTGAAAAAGGAGTATGGAGTAGTATGAGTAGGAGTATGAATTCATTTGCAGGCTTTATCATAAATCCACAATAACATTTCTGAGTTCTGTATCAATCTGTGTTGTTGTTTGTTTATTTTTATCTTTTATTTTTCATAGGAAGATAACTTACTCTCATTTTTAATAAATGTGCTTATAAACCAAGGACAAGCTATTTATAGCTGTATTTATAAACTGCTTACTACTGACTATTAATATTGGGACAAGGCTTTATAAAGCATGAACTGACTATTTAATAATGAGTGCAGTTATTATAAAGTGTTATCAATGAATTTGCTAATGTTAACAAATTAGACATTATTTTACAGTGTTATCAAATCCTTAAATGACTCATAAGCATTTGTGAAAGTTCTGCTTGTATTACAGCTTAGTATTGATCTGTGAGCTGAACAGATTTACTGTTACATCCATGAGATTATGTAAATTAAAATAAATATAATGTCACAGGATGTCATAGGTCAGTATCAAATGAGTTTGAAATTATTATTTGCAGCACAAATAAGGTTTTTTTAGGATTTTTAAAAATCCCTAAAACTGTCAGAAAAAGGTTAAGGCCTAAGCTATTTCTATGTGAGTGGCTAATTTTATTTTTGTTTTTATAATTGTAATACACAAACTATGAAATTATACAAAATGTATAAAAAGATAAATAAATAAATACGCACACATTAAAAAAGCAGCCAAGTCGAATGAGTTTCCTTTTTTATATAGATTAAAATTGAAGACAGAAGCAAGTGGTAAATGTGGTCACTTTAATATTCAAATCCAGTAGATCCAGTTTATGTTCACGTGGCTGTTTTCGTTTATAGTCGCCAAGCTATTATGTGTTTTGAAATAATCTTGTCCGTGATGTGTTCGTTCGTACGACGAAAGCCAGAATCCTGCAGCTCGAGAGATATGTTATTCTGCCAGTCGCGCTTTCAAATAGTCTTGCACACTTAAACAGGTCACAAACACCTGCATTTAGCTCTTGTTGTGTTACAATGGGTTTATTGTGTGCATTTGTGGTAATATTTATTTAAAAAAGCTCTTAAACAAGAATAAATTCGTTTGTTTTGAGCTGGACACTGTACGCGCTGATCGGAGGCGGTGATTTCAGATAGGCAGCTGCAAATATTTCATTTTCACACAAACAGTTCAAAAACATCTTAATTTAGCTCTTGGTGTGTTCTAATTGGTTGATTGTGTGATATCGCTGTAATAATTTATTTTTAAAAGCTTTAAAACAGGAATAAATTCGTTTTCTCTGAGCTCTTTACTCCAGACTCTCGTGATCACAGCGGTGATTCATCTCTCCTATTTCTCACGTATCTCTGGCCAGAAATAATTTATCCATGAGCCCTGAACCGGTAATAATCAGATATGTTGGTTTAGCTTGTCAGTGTGAATTAAATCTAAGTATTTGTTTGTATTTTTAACCGATTTAAAAGTGAAAGTAAAAGTCCGGGAATTGAACCTGTAGGGGCGCTATTTCTCTCAGACAATGGAAGTCTAAGCACACACACTCAAACAGAGGGACAGAGTGAGATGAGATGTCTGACAGTTTTTTTAATTTTCTGTTATCCATACAGTGTTGTAAAGTCGTGAAACTATGCATATTTCCTCAGAATGACTTTTTCATCTGTATGAAAAAATTCTTTGACGTGTTTGGAAGCTGCAATTTAAAAATACAATAATGATTCCCTTTGTAAGGTCATTTAAAAAAATCACCACGGCAAAACCATTCAAGCTATCCAAAATCCATTCACAATTTAAGTTCCTATCAGAAATACTGATGTGTGTTCAGAGTTTTGTGAAATTCTAAGTATGTTATTTGCCTCAAAATCACCTGAGAAGTATTCCAGTTTGACATGTTGCCACGCCAACAATTTTTTAGATATCAATATCCCCCTTGCAGATTTATATCAGCTGTGTTTTAACATTATTCTGATGAAGTTTGAAGCAAATCGAGTAATAATAAGATGCTGAATTCAAATCATTTTGAAAATGACACACTTCCTTCTGCCAGTTGGTGGCGCTATAACTTTGACTCCTAATAGTCACATATATGCGATCGACATCATACAACGAATAATCTGATGAAGTTTAATTAAAATCAGGAAATGTATGTGGATGGTATTAGACACTTCCTGTTTCTCATTTCTCGCCATAATTTCAACGCCTCGCCACGAGCAAACCGTTTGAGATATCAAAAATCCCCTGGCAATTTTTCATCCCCAGTGTCTTGAGATCATGTTGACCGAGTTTGGCGGCAATCGAGAAAAAAACCTATGACAAGTATTTCAAATTCCAGAGCATGCGCTTTTTACATAACTCTAAATAGCTGACTTCCTGTTGGGTGGAGCCTATGACATGCAATACGAAAGTTGTTCGGCACGATGAGATCTATATGTGTACTGAGTTTCATATTAATACGTGCAAGTATGTGTGAGCTATACATCAACATTTCTGACTGTGTTCCAGGGGGCGCCGTAGAGCCCCTGTGCCACGCCCGGGTCCCAGCCTCTGCAGGCTCCTAAAGGCCACAGATTCCAAAGTGTGCGCAAATTTTCAAGAGTTTTTGAGTATGTTAAGGACCCCAAAAGCCCCCACAACTTTGACGAAAAATTTGAATACTAAACCCTAAATAGCCAACTTCCTGTTGGGCGGAGCCTATGATATGCAATACAAAAGTTGTTTGGATTGATGAGATTTATATGTGTACCGAGTTTCATTCGTCTACGAGCAAGAATGTATGATATATGGCCCTCCATATTCCAGGGGGCGCTATAGAGCCCCTGTGCCACGCCCGTGTATCAGTCTCTGCCCAGCCCTAATGGCCGCAGGTTCCAATCTGTGTGCCAATTTTCAAGACTTTTTAAGCACGTTAAGGGCCCCAAAAGCCCCCGAGACGTTGGAAAAAAATAATAATAATAATAATAATAATAATAATAAAAAATAATCCTAAGGAAAACAATAGGCCTCTCGCCCTTTGGGCTTGAGCCCTAATAATAATAAACAACACAGAAACAAGAGGGTCCTCACACCATCGGTGCTCGGGCCCTAATAATAATAATAATTAAAGCTGCAAGCAGCGATGAACGGTCCCTCGCACCCGGTCTCACCGCCATAGTGTGGCTTTAGTAAAAAGGTGAACGTTGAGAAATATGCATTTAATGTCCTAAATATAAGTGGAATATATCAAAGTATATCCCATATATGTGCCAATCTTACCGTTGCCAGCAGGTGGCGCTATCATTATAATGGAATATTGGCCTTCAGATGTGTTCAGGCCAGGACTCTTATCAAACATGTGAAGTTTGGGGAAGATTGAACATTTTATGCTTGAGTTACAACAACTTCTCTTGCTGTGGCAAGACATCAAATTTTGTCATGGCGCCATGGAAACGCCCTTTAACAAAAACTCAAGATCTCCAAAAGTTAACATTGCACAGGCCTTTAGATTAGACTGACCACAAAATATATGTTAATCTCAAAAAAATTATAGGAGTAGTTTGTCGCAGCGTAAAACATGTCACTTCCTGTTGCCAATAGGTGGCGCTATGACTATAACTGAATGTGGGCATGTAGATCTGTTAAGGGCAGAAGTTTTATCTAACATGTGAAGTTTGGGGCAGATTGGACATTGTATGTCTGAGTTACAGCAACTTTCTTTTTCATGGCGAAACATCGAAATTTGTCAGGCCGCCATGGACACGCCCTTTAACGAAATCTAAAGATCTGCGCAATTTAACATTGCAAAGGGCTTAAGATTACACTGACCAAGTTTGTTGTTGATCTGAATAAATCTCTAGGAGGAGTTCGTTAAAGTACAACCCCTGAAAATGGCAAAAACAACGCCAATTTTGCAGAGAAAATTCTAAATAACCGACTTCCTGTTGGGATTCGGATTTCGTGCCAAGAGACTTTTTTGTAGGTATTGCTGTGTTACATGTGTATACTGATTTTTGTACATGTACGTGAAACATAGCTCGAGGCGCACTCTGTTGAAAGTGTATAGGTGGCGCTATCGAGCCATTTTGCCAAACCTGATGGAATTTTGGCCTTCAGATGTGTTCAGGCCAGGACTCTTATCACACATGTGCAGTTTGGGGAAGATCGGACATTTTATGCCTTAGTTATAACATCTTTTATTCCCATGGCGAGACATCGAACTTCGTGACGGCGCCATGGACACGCCTTTTAACGAAAACTCAAGATCTTCACAACTTAACATCGCACAGGCCTTTAGATTAGACTGACCACAAAAAAGACATTGATGTCATAAAATTTCTAGGAGTAGTTCTTCGCAGCATAAAATATGACACTTCCTGTTGCCAATAGGTGGCGCTATGACTATAACTGCATATGGGCATGTCAATCTATTCTGTTCCAGAGTCTTATCAACCATGTGAAGTTTGGGGCAGATTGGAAATTGTATGTCTGAGTTATAGCAACTTCATTTTTCATGGCGAATCATCGAAATTCGCCAGGCCGCCACTGACACGCCCTTCGACGAAAACTCAAAATCTTCGCAATTTAACATCGCAAAGGCCTTTAGATTAGGCATACCAAACTTGGTGTTGATCTGAATAAGTCTCTAGGAGGAGTTCGTTAAAATACAACGCATGGAAATGGAAAAAATGACACAAAATTTGCTTATATTATTAAAAATAACCGACTTTCTGTTGTGTTTAGAATTTTGCTCTAAGAGACTTTTTTGTAGGTACTGGAGAGTTACACATGTGTTCCGATTTTCATACATGTACGTGAAACATAGCTCGAGGCGCACACCGTTGAACGTGTATAGGTGGCGCTGTTGAGCCATTTTGCCACACCCACTTCTGAAACCCATATCAGATGTAAATTTTCGCCAGTTCTGAGGTGTGTCAAACATGTGAAGTTTGGGGAAGATTGAACATTTTATGCTTGAGTTACAACAACTTCTCTTGCTGTGGCAAGACATCAAATTTTGTCATGGCGCCATGGAAACACACTTTAACAAAAACTCAAGATCTCCAAAAGTTAACATTGCACAGGCCTTTAGAATCATCAAAATTCGCCAGGCCGCAACGGACACGCCCATTAACGAAAACTCAAAAGCTTCGCAATTTAACATAGCAAAGGCCTTCAGATTAGGCATACCAAATTTGGTGTTGATCTGAATGAATCTCTAGGAGGAGTTCGTTAAAATACAACGCATGGAAATGACAAAAATGACACATAATTTGCTCATAATATTAGAAATAACCGACTTCCTGTTGGATTTCGGATTTTGCTCCAAGAGACTTTTTTGTAGGTATTGGAGAGTTACATGTGTATTACGATTTTCATACATGTACATGAAACGTAGCTCGAGGCGCACACCGTTGAACGTGTATAGGTGGCGCTATCGAGCCATTTTGCCACGCCCACTTCTGAAACCCATATCAGACGTAAATTTTCGCCAGTTCTGAGGTGTGTGCAAATTTTCCTGACTTTTTGAGTATGTTTAGGCCTTCAAAAACACGATTCATTGGGGAGAATAATAATAATAATAATAAATATAGCTGCAAGCAGCGATGGCGGGCTCAAGCCACCAATGCCATCACCACCCCGGTGGCATCAGGTAAACTGTGCCCAGCGGGCACATGCATTCACAATATCCCTCTGGCAGTGAGGTTTTAAAGGATAGAGGGGAGCGTAGAGGGGAGCGTGCATTTGCAGTGGCTGGGCCACGACTCTGGAATACCCTGCCTTTAGAGATCAGACTGGCCCCTTCCTTGTCTATTTTTAAATCTTTGCTAAAACCTTTTTTATTTTCCTTAGTGTACTGACTACTGTGTTATGCTACATTTTGAAATGGGTGGTTTTAAATTTTTTGTCTGGTCTATTTTTATGTATGTGTAATATTCTTGCTCTTATGTTAAAGCACTTTGGTCAGCCAGGAGGCTGTTGTAAATGCGCTATACAAATAAATTGAACTTGAACTAGAACTTGAACTTGATATGGCAGTTAAAGGGTTAATCCGAATCATCTAGACTTTAAAATCACATTCACAGAACAATATATATATATATATATATATAACTTTAGTAACACTTTACAATAAGATTTCATTTATAAACATTATGTTAACATGAACAATATTTATATAGCATTCATTCATGTCAGTTAATATTCCAAACTTAAACATTAAAACATTGTTTTATTGTGATTTTTTTCCAAGCACATTTTACCAATTCCAAACCATATCAATCTTAATAACTACCATTATTTTTTATTTAATCATTTATGAGTGCTATACAATAGTCCAGGAAAGCTGGAAGAGAAAAACAGGTCAAGAAGAACTGACAAAAGAATTGCAAAAGAATTAGGAATTAATGTGAAGATTAATTTTTAGTCAATTCTGCAAGACAGACTTTCAGGAAAGGAGGTGGAATAAAAATGAGCTCCTAAATCTTAATCCCAGATTCTGGAAGATATATTCCTCAAACCATCGGACAAGAGAAGGTGGTGCTGGTCCTTCACGAGTCACTCTAATCTGTTCATTAAGCCTATATATAAAGTCTTAATATATAGTATTTCACAATACTTCATGGTATTCTAATTAAATAATTTTTTGGAATCTTAGATCTCTCAGAACCTGGCACATTGTAATTCTGAGACTCCAGGAAAGTGGCAGTTCTGTAAAATGTTGGCGCTGGAGACTAAATGCTCACTGATAGTTTCACACCTAATTCACTTAAAACACACACAAACACACACACACAGTGACAGAGGGACAGAGTGACATCAGATGTATGTTTTTTAATTTTCTGTCATCCATATAATGTTGTATAGTCATGAAACTATGCATATTTCCTCAGAATGACTTGTCTTCTATGTGTACATTTTTTTGAAGTGTTTAGAAGCTGCACTTTTTTTTACTGGTTCCTTTTTTACTATTATTTCAAAAAACATCACGGCAAAACCATTCAAGCTATCCAAAATTCATTCACACCTGTTCTGTAAGATTAATTCTTTAAACAGTGGTAAAAGAGGATGTGGTGCTGATCCTTCAAGAGTCACTCAAAACGTATCTGTCCATAAAGCCTATAAAGAATTATTCTTAATATACAGTTCAAAATACTTCAGCTTGTTATTCTAATTAAGTGAGGGTCATTTTATCAGTAAAATATATACAATTCATTTTTTTTTTAAAGATTTCTATAAATGATTTAAATCATACTCGTTTCTACAATAATTATTTAAAAGTAATCCTATAGCTCCCTCTGGTGGCCATTATAGGTACTAAGAATTGCAAGCTTGATTTATAAGTTATGATAGTTTTAATTTTATGCTGGCTCTTGAAAGTGATAAAGCTATGAAACTTACTGTGCTTCCTTCAAATGATGACTTCTACTTATATAACAAATTATGAAGATTTAGAATGAAAAATTGTAAAGATATAGTAAAATAACTATTGTATTTTTTATGTTACTTTAATAAATCTCTATGGCAACACCATTTAAGCTATCCTAAACCCATTCACAATTTAACATCTCAGTATATTGGCATCATGTTGAAAAAGGAGTATGGAGTAGTATGAGTAGGAGTATGAATTCATTTGCAGGCTTTATCATAAATCCACAATAACATTTCTGAGTTCTGTATCAATCTGTGTTGTTGTTTGTTTATTTTTATCTTTTATTTTTCATAGGAAGATAACTTACTCTCATTTTTAATAAATGTGCTTATAAACCAAGGACAAGCTATTTATAGCTGTATTTATAAACTGCTTACTACTGACTATTAATATTGGGACAAGGCTTTATAAAGCATGAACTGACTATTTAATAATGAGTGCAGTTATTATAAAGTGTTATCAATGAATTTGCTAATGTTAACAAATTAGACATTATTTTACAGTGTTATCAAATCCTTAAATGACTCATAAGCATTTGTGAAAGTTCTGCTTGTATTACAGCTTAGTATTGATCTGTGAGCTGAACAGATTTACTGTTACATCCATGAGATTATGTAAATTAAAATAAATATAATGTCACAGGATGTCATAGGTCAGTATCAAATGAGTTTGAAATTATTATTTGCAGCACAAATAAGGTTTTTTTAGGATTTTTAAAAATCCCTAAAACTGTCAGAAAAAGGTTAAGGCCTAAGCTATTTCTATGTGAGTGGCTAATTTTATTTTTGTTTTTATAATTGTAATACACAAACTATGAAATTATACAAAATGTATAAAAAGATAAATAAATAAATACGCACACATTAAAAAAGCAGCCAAGTCGAATGAGTTTCCTTTTTTATATAGATTAAAATTGAAGACAGAAGCAAGTGGTAAATGTGGTCACTTTAATATTCAAATCCAGTAGATCCAGTTTATGTTCACGTGGCTGTTTTCGTTTATAGTCGCCAAGCTATTATGTGTTTTGAAATAATCTTGTCCGTGATGTGTTCGTTCGTACGACGAAAGCCAGAATCCTGCAGCTCGAGAGATATGTTATTCTGCCAGTCGCGCTTTCAAATAGTCTTGCACACTTAAACAGGTCACAAACACCTGCATTTAGCTCTTGTTGTGTTACAATGGGTTTATTGTGTGCATTTGTGGTAATATTTATTTAAAAAAGCTCTTAAACAAGAATAAATTCGTTTGTTTTGAGCTGGACACTGTACGCGCTGATCGGAGGCGGTGATTTCAGATAGGCAGCTGCAAATATTTCATTTTCACACAAACAGTTCAAAAACATCTTAATTTAGCTCTTGGTGTGTTCTAATTGGTTGATTGTGTGATATCGCTGTAATAATTTATTTTTAAAAGCTTTAAAACAGGAATAAATTCGTTTTCTCTGAGCTCTTTACTCCAGACTCTCGTGATCACAGCGGTGATTCATCTCTCCTATTTCTCACGTATCTCTGGCCAGAAATAATTTATCCATGAGCCCTGAACCGGTAATAATCAGATATGTTGGTTTAGCTTGTCAGTGTGAATTAAATCTAAGTATTTGTTTGTATTTTTAACCGATTTAAAAGTGAAAGTAAAAGTCCGGGAATTGAACCTGTAGGGGCGCTATTTCTCTCAGACAATGGAAGTCTAAGCACACACACTCAAACAGAGGGACAGAGTGAGATGAGATGTCTGACAGTTTTTTTAATTTTCTGTTATCCATACAGTGTTGTAAAGTCGTGAAACTATGCATATTTCCTCAGAATGACTTTTTCATCTGTATGAAAAAATTCTTTGACGTGTTTGGAAGCTGCAATTTAAAAATACAATAATGATTCCCTTTGTAAGGTCATTTAAAAAAATCACCACGGCAAAACCATTCAAGCTATCCAAAATCCATTCACAATTTAAGTTCCTATCAGAAATACTGATGTGTGTTCAGAGTTTTGTGAAATTCTAAGTATGTTATTTGCCTCAAAATCACCTGAGAAGTATTCCAGTTTGACATGTTGCCACGCCAACAATTTTTTAGATATCAATATCCCCCTTGCAGATTTATATCAGCTGTGTTTTAACATTATTCTGATGAAGTTTGAAGCAAATCGAGTAATAATAAGATGCTGAATTCAAATCATTTTGAAAATGACACACTTCCTTCTGCCAGTTGGTGGCGCTATAACTTTGACTCCTAATAGTCACATATATGCGATCGACATCATACAACGAATAATCTGATGAAGTTTAATTAAAATCAGGAAATGTATGTGGATGGTATTAGACACTTCCTGTTTCTCATTTCTCGCCATAATTTCAACGCCTCGCCACGAGCAAACCGTTTGAGATATCAAAAATCCCCTGGCAATTTTTCATCCCCAGTGTCTTGAGATCATGTTGACCGAGTTTGGCGGCAATCGAGAAAAAAACCTATGACAAGTATTTCAAATTCCAGAGCATGCGCTTTTTACATAACTCTAAATAGCTGACTTCCTGTTGGGTGGAGCCTATGACATGCAATACGAAAGTTGTTCGGCACGATGAGATCTATATGTGTACTGAGTTTCATATTAATACGTGCAAGTATGTGTGAGCTATACATCAACATTTCTGACTGTGTTCCAGGGGGCGCCGTAGAGCCCCTGTGCCACGCCCGGGTCCCAGCCTCTGCAGGCTCCTAAAGGCCACAGATTCCAAAGTGTGCGCAAATTTTCAAGAGTTTTTGAGTATGTTAAGGACCCCAAAAGCCCCCACAACTTTGACGAAAAATTTGAATACTAAACCCTAAATAGCCAACTTCCTGTTGGGCGGAGCCTATGATATGCAATACAAAAGTTGTTTGGATTGATGAGATTTATATGTGTACCGAGTTTCATTCGTCTACGAGCAAGAATGTATGATATATGGCCCTCCATATTCCAGGGGGCGCTATAGAGCCCCTGTGCCACGCCCGTGTATCAGTCTCTGCCCAGCCCTAATGGCCGCAGGTTCCAATCTGTGTGCCAATTTTCAAGACTTTTTAAGCACGTTAAGGGCCCCAAAAGCCCCCGAGACGTTGGAAAAAAATAATAATAATAATAATAATAATAATAATAAAAAATAATCCTAAGGAAAACAATAGGCCTCTCGCCCTTTGGGCTTGAGCCCTAATAATAATAAACAACACAGAAACAAGAGGGTCCTCACACCATCGGTGCTCGGGCCCTAATAATAATAATAATTAAAGCTGCAAGCAGCGATGAACGGTCCCTCGCACCCGGTCTCACCGCCATAGTGTGGCTTTAGTAAAAAGGTGAACGTTGAGAAATATGCATTTAATGTCCTAAATATAAGTGGAATATATCAAAGTATATCCCATATATGTGCCAATCTTACCGTTGCCAGCAGGTGGCGCTATCATTATAATGGAATATTGGCCTTCAGATGTGTTCAGGCCAGGACTCTTATCAAACATGTGAAGTTTGGGGAAGATTGAACATTTTATGCTTGAGTTACAACAACTTCTCTTGCTGTGGCAAGACATCAAATTTTGTCATGGCGCCATGGAAACGCCCTTTAACAAAAACTCAAGATCTCCAAAAGTTAACATTGCACAGGCCTTTAGATTAGACTGACCACAAAATATATGTTAATCTCAAAAAAATTATAGGAGTAGTTTGTCGCAGCGTAAAACATGTCACTTCCTGTTGCCAATAGGTGGCGCTATGACTATAACTGAATGTGGGCATGTAGATCTGTTAAGGGCAGAAGTTTTATCTAACATGTGAAGTTTGGGGCAGATTGGACATTGTATGTCTGAGTTACAGCAACTTTCTTTTTCATGGCGAAACATCGAAATTTGTCAGGCCGCCATGGACACGCCCTTTAACGAAATCTAAAGATCTGCGCAATTTAACATTGCAAAGGGCTTAAGATTACACTGACCAAGTTTGTTGTTGATCTGAATAAATCTCTAGGAGGAGTTCGTTAAAGTACAACCCCTGAAAATGGCAAAAACAACGCCAATTTTGCAGAGAAAATTCTAAATAACCGACTTCCTGTTGGGATTCGGATTTCGTGCCAAGAGACTTTTTTGTAGGTATTGCTGTGTTACATGTGTATACTGATTTTTGTACATGTACGTGAAACATAGCTCGAGGCGCACTCTGTTGAAAGTGTATAGGTGGCGCTATCGAGCCATTTTGCCAAACCTGATGGAATTTTGGCCTTCAGATGTGTTCAGGCCAGGACTCTTATCACACATGTGCAGTTTGGGGAAGATCGGACATTTTATGCCTTAGTTATAACATCTTTTATTCCCATGGCGAGACATCGAACTTCGTGACGGCGCCATGGACACGCCTTTTAACGAAAACTCAAGATCTTCACAACTTAACATCGCACAGGCCTTTAGATTAGACTGACCACAAAAAAGACATTGATGTCATAAAATTTCTAGGAGTAGTTCTTCGCAGCATAAAATATGACACTTCCTGTTGCCAATAGGTGGCGCTATGACTATAACTGCATATGGGCATGTCAATCTATTCTGTTCCAGAGTCTTATCAACCATGTGAAGTTTGGGGCAGATTGGACATTATATGTCTGAGCTATAGCAACTTCATTTTTCATGGCGAGTCATCGAAATTCGCCAGGCCGCCACGGACACGCCCTTCAACGAAAACTCAAAATCTTCGCAATTTAACATCGCAAAGGCCTTTAGATTAGGCATACCAAATTTGGTGTTGATTTGAAGAAATCTCTAGGAGGAGTTCGTTAAAATACAACGCATGGAAATGGCAAAAATGACACAAAATTTGCTCATAATATTAAAAATAACCGACTTCCTGTTGGGTTTAGAATTTTGCTCCAAGAGTCTTTTTTGTAGGTATTGATGTGTTACATGTGTGTACCGATTTTCATACATGTACGTGAAATGTAGCTCGAGGCGCACACCGCTGAACGTGTATAGGTGGCGCTGTCGAGCCATTTTACCACGCCCACTTCTGAAACCCATATCAGACGTAAATTTTCGCCAGTTCGGAGGAGTGTGCAAAATTTGGTGACTTTTTGAGCATGTTTAGGCCCTCAAAAATGCGATTCATTTTGGAGAAGCGGAATAATAATAATAATAAACGGAGCAATTCCAATAGGGTCCTCACACCATCGGTGCTCGGGCCCTAATAATAATAATAATAATAATAAACGGAGCAATTCCAAGAGGGTCCTCACACCATCGGTGCTCGGGCCCTAATTAAAGCTGCAAGCAGTGATGAACGGGCCCTCGCACCCGGGCTCACCGCCATCGTGTGGCTTTAGTAAACAGGTGAACGGTGAGAAATATGCATTTCAAATTGTTAATATAAGTGGAATATGTCAAAGTCATTTATATGTGCCAGTTTTCCTGTTGCCAACAGGTGGCGCTATCATTATAATGGAATATTGGCCTTCAGATGTGTTCAGGCCAGGAGTCTTATCGAACGTGAAGTTTGGGGAATATCGAACATTTTATGCCTGAGTTAAAACAACTTCTCTTCCTATTATGATACATCAAATTTTGTCACGTCACCATGGACACGCCCTTTAACAAAATCTCAAGATCTCCACAATTTAAAATTGCAAAGACCTTTAGATTAGAGTGACTAAAATAAAATGTTGATGTCATTAAATTTCTTGAAGTAGTTCTTTGCAGCGTAAAACATGACACTTCCTGTTGCCAGCAGGTGGCGCTATGACTATAAGTGAATATGGGCATGTAGATCTGTTAAGGGCAGAAGTCTTATCTACCAAGTGAAGTTTGGGGCAGATTGTACATTGTATGTCTGAGTTACAGCAACTTCCTTTTTCATGGCGAAACATCGAAATTTGTCAGGCTGCCATGGACACGCTCTTTAACGAAACCTCAAGATCTTCGCAATTTAACATTGCAAAGGGCTTAAGATTACACTGACCAAGTTTGGTGTTGATCTGAATAAATCTCTAGGAGGAGTTCGTTAAAGTACAACCCCTGAAAATGGCAAAAACAACACCAATTTTGCAGGGAAAATTCAAAATATCTGACTTCCTGTTGGGATTCGGATTTCGTACCAAGAGACTTTTTTGTAGGTATTGGTGTGTTACATGTGTGTACCAATTTTTGTACATGTACGTGAAACATAGCTTGAGGCGCATTCCATTTAATGTGTATAGGTGGCGCTATCGAGCCATTTTGCCACACCCGATGGAATATTGGCCTACAGATGTGTTCAGGCCAGGATTTTTATCACACATATGAAGTTTGGGGAAGATCGGACATTTTATGCCTGAGTTACAAATTTTATTCCCATGGCAAGACATCAAACTTTGTCACGTCGCCAAGGACACGCCCTTTAACGAAAACTCAAGATATTCACAATTCACTATCGTAAAGGCCTTTAGATTAAACTGACCATAACACAATTTTGATCTTATTAGTTTTCTAGGAGTAGTACATTGCAGCGTAAAGCATTCACTTCCTGTTGCCAGCAGGTGGCGCTATGACTATAACTAAATTTGGGAATGTTGATCTGTTCAGGTCAGGAGTCTTATCAAACATGTGAAGTTTGTTGCAGATTGGACATTTTATGTCTGAGTTATAGCAACTTCATTTTTCATGGCGAATCATCGAAATTCGCCAGGCCGCCACGGGCACGCCCTTAAACGAAAACTCTAGATCTTCGCAATTTAACATCGCAAAGGCCTTTCGATTACACTGACAAACTTTGGTGTTGATCTGAATAAATCTCTAGGAGGAGTTCGTTAAAGTACAACCCCCGAAAATGGCAAAAACGACAAAATTTTTGATGAGAAAAAAAATAATAACTGACTTCCTGTTGGGATTTGGATTTCGTACCAATAGACTTTTTTGTAGATATTGGTGTGTTACATGTGTGTACCGATTTTCGTACAAGTACGTGAAACGTAGCTCAAGATGCACTTCGTTGAAAATGTATAGGTGGCGCTGTCGAGCCATTTTGCCACACCCACCTTAGCAAACCATTGCATACCTAATATTTTGCCATTTCTGACGTGTGTGCCAAGTTTCATGACTTTTCAAGAAAGTTTCAGAAAAATAATAATAATAATAATAATAATAATAAACGACACAGAAACAAGAGGGTCCTCACACCATCGGTGCTCGGGCCCTAATAATAATAAACGAAGCAGATACAATAGGGTCCTCACACCTTCGGTGCTCGGGCCCTAATTAAAGCTGCAAGCAGCGATGAACGGGCCCTCGCACCCGGGCTCACAGCAATCGTGTGGCTTTAGTAAAAAGGTGAAGGTGAGAAATATGCATTTCAAATCATTAATATAAGTGGAATATGTCAAAGTCATTTATATGTGCCAATTTTCCTGTTGCCAATAGGTGGCGCTATCATTATAATGGAATATTGGCCTTCAGATGTGTTCAGGCTAGGAGTCTTATCGAACATGTGAAGTTTGGGGAATATCGAACATTTCAAGCCTGAGTTACAACAACTTCTCTTGCTGTGGCGAGACATCAAATTTTTTCATGGCGCCATGGACACGCCCTTTAACAAAATCTAAAGATCTCCACAATTTAACATTGCAAAGACCTTTAGATTAGACTGACCAAAATAAAATGTTGATGTCATAAAATTTCTTGGAGTAGTTCTTTGCAGTGTAAAACATGACACTTCCTGTTGCCAGCAGGTGGCGCTATTACTATGTCTGAATATGGGCATGTAGATCTGTTAAGGGCAGAAGTCTTATCTAACAAGTGAAGTTTGAGGCAGATTGGACATTGTATGTCTGAGTTACAGCAACTTCCTTTTTCATGGCGAAATATCGAAATTTGTCAGGCCGCCATGGACACGCCCTTTAACAAAACCTCAAGATCTTCGCAATTTAACATCTCAAAGGGCTTAAGATTACACTGACCAAGTTTGGTGTTGATCTGAATAAATCTCTAGGAGGAGTTCGTTAAAGTACAACCCCTGAAAATGGCAAAAACAACACCAATTTTGCAGGGAAAATTCAAAATAACCGACTTCCTGCTGGGATTCGGATTTCGTACCAAGAGACTTTTTTGTAGCTATTGGTGTGTTACATATGTGTACCGATTTTCGTACATGTACGTGACACGTAGCTCGAGGCGCACTCCATTGAAAGTGTATAGGTGGCGCTGTCGAGCCATTTTGCCACACCCTGTGGAATATTGGCCTCCAGATGTGTGCAGGTCAGTATTCTTATCAAACATGTGAAGTTTGGGCAAGATCTGATATTTTATGCCTGAGTTACAACAACTTCTACTCCCATGGCGAGACATCGAACTTTGTCACCGCGCCATGGACACGCCCTTTAACGAAAACTCAAGATCTTCACAATTTAACATTGCACAGGCCTTTAGAGTAGACTGACCACAAAAAAAGACATTGATGTCATAAAATTTCTAGGAGTAGTTCTTTGGAGCATAAAATATGACACTTCCTGTTGCCAATAGGTGGCGCTATGACTATAACTGAATATGGGCATGTCAATCTGTTCAGTTCCAGAGTCTTTTCAACCATGTGAAGTTTGAGGCAGATTGGACATTGTATGTCTGAGTTATAGCAACTTCCTGTTTCATGGCGAATCATTGAAATTCGCCAGGCCGCCACATACAGGCCCTTCAACGAAAACTCAAAAGCTTCGCAATTTAACATTGCAAAGGCCTTTAGATTAGGCATACCAAATTTGGTGTTGATCTGAATAAATCTCTAGGAGGAGTTCGTTAAAATACAACGCATGGAAATGACAAAAATGACACAAAATTTGCTCATAAAATTAAAAATAACCGACTTCCTGTTGGGTTTAGAATTTTGGTCCAAGAGTCTTTTTTGTAGGTATTGGAGAGTTACATGTGTATACCAATTTTCATACATGTACATGAAACGTAGCTTGAGGCGCACACCGTTGAACGTGTATAGGTGGCGCTATTGAGCCATTTTGCCACACCCCCTTCTGAAACCCATATCATATGTACATTTTCGCCGGTTCTGAGGTGTGTGCAAAGTTTCATGACTTTTTGAGTATGTTTAGGCCCTCAAAAATGCGATTCATTATGGAGAAGAAGAATAATAATAATAAATATAGCTGCAAGCAGCGATGGCGGGCTCAAGCCGTCAGTGCAACGCCACCCCGGTGGCATCGGGAAAACTGTGCCCAGCGGGCATAAGCATTTACAGTAACCCTCTGGCAATCAAATTTTAAGGGATATGGCAGTTAAAGGGTTAATCCGACCCATCTAGACTTTGAAATCACATACACAGAACAATATATATAACTTTAGTAACACTTTATTTTAATATATATAAAAAATTTATAAGTTGTGCATCGTAGCTGACACCTAAATGAACACATTACAATTGGTTTATGACTGCAAGTCTTTCTCCTCAAATGCTATTGAGCTTCAAATTTGCTTTTGAGCCCATGTGAAAAAGTAGCATAATTTACATATGACTTACAGTTTGTTTTAATAAATATCAAACATTCAATTTAATGGTGCATTATAGCTGTCACCTAGATGAACAATTACAGTTGTTTTTATGACTGTAAGTCATTCTCTTCAAATGCTACTGACGTTAGAAAAGTGTATAACAATATCACATGTAACTTTAGAGACGGTCCCTAAATTTGAGACTCTCGAATGTCCAATGTCAAGCCAACTTTATGCCTGTTTTTGTTTTGTTTTTTACTTAATTTTTCTTTTCTCTGTGCCGGATTGCTGATGTCTTTTAACCGGGCATAGATGTCCATCCATCAATTACGAACATTCATCCGCAAATGTCCGAGCGGTCGCGAGTGCGGATGGGAGAATGGCGCATGTTTTATTTTTTTTGAGCTACTGGGATGGTGCCCCCTCTGGGAGTTGGTGCCCTACGAAGACTGCGTATTCTGCATATAGGGAGCGGCGGTACTATCTGGAAGATATATTCCTCAAGCCGTCGTACAAGAGGAGGTGATGCTAGTACTTCAAGAATCTCTCAAAACCTATCTGTTCATAAAGCCTATATATAAAGTCTTAATATAGTATTCCACAATATGTTGTGCTATTCTAATATTATTGTGGTTTTTTATTGACATTGTTATTTGCTGTTATTTTTTGTTTTAATATTGTTACTGTTGTTACTTGTTGTACGGTGACCTTGAGTGGTTTGAAATGCGCCTTAAATAAAATGCATTATTATTATTATTATTATTATTATTATTATTAGCTGTACACTTGATAAAAAAAATGTAATATAAACTTATGCAATTGTATATATATGTATATATAGTGTGCAGTTTTCTTTTATTGCATCTTGAAATAAATGTTTCTGAGTTCTGTGTTTGTTTATTTTTTTTATTTTTATTTTTTTATTTTTTTTTAGGAAGATTACAGCCTTTAATCTTCTCAAAATAAATGTGCATATAAACCATGAACAATTTAATTATAGCTGTATTTATAAAATGCTTACTAATGACTATTAATTTTGGGAGAAGGCTATATAAAGCAGCAACAGTTGATGTTGAGGCCTAAGATATTTCTTAAGCTGTAATGATGAAAAAACAACAACAACACAAAATTGCTTTTTTTTCTGCTGGTGATTAAAGAGATGATTAAGTCTCCCTCCCTCCCTCTCTCTCTCTCTCTCTCTCTCTCTCTCTCTGACACCAAGCCCATCCCCTCTCCCACACATTCACACAAACTCAGCACACACACTTAACACACACACACACTTAACACACAAACACACACATACACACACACACACACACATTACCCACAGTGACAGAGGGACAGAGTGACATCAGATGTATGGTAGTTTTTTAATTTTCTATCATCCATATAGTGTTGTATAGTCATGAAACTATGCATATTTCCTCAGCATGACTTCTATGTGTACATTTTGTTGAAGTGTTTAGAAGCTGCACTTAAAAAAATAAAAGACATTTACTGGTTCCTTTTTTACTGTTATTTCAAAAAATCACCATGACAAAACCATTCAAGCTATCCAAAATTCATTCGCACCTGTTCTGTAAGATAAATTCTTTAAACAGTGGTAAAAGAGGATGTGGTGCTGATCCTTCAAGAGTCACTCCAAACTTATCTGTCCATAAAGCCTATAAAGAATTATTCTTAATATACAGTTCACAATACTTCAGCTTGTTATTCTAATTAAGTGAGGGTCATTTTATCAGTAAAATACATATTATTTTTCTTTGAAAGATTTCTATAAATGATTTAAATCATACTTGTTTCTACAATAATTATTTAAAAGTAATCATATAGCGCCATCTGGTGGCCATTATTGGTACTAAGAATTGCAAGCTTGATTTATATGTTATGATAGTTTTAATTTTAAGCTGGCTCTTGAAAATGATAAAGCTATGAAACTTACTGTGCTTCTTTCAAATGATGACTTCTACGTATATAAAAAATTATGAAGAGTTGGAATAAAGAATGTTAAAGATATAGTAAAATAACTATTGTATTTTTTTATGTTACTTTAATAAATCGGTATGGCCACACCATTTAAGGTATCCTAAACCCATTCGCAATTTAACATCTTCAGTATATTAGCATCATGTTGAAAAAGTTTGGTGTGAACTACTTGTGTCTTCTTGGAGGAGTATGATTCATTTACAGGCTGATTTGATCATAAATCCACAATAAAATTTCTGAGTTCTGTATCAATCTGTGTTGTTGTTTGTTTATTTTCATTTTTTTATTTTTCATAGGAATATAACTGACCCTTTACTCTCCTTTTTAATAAATTTGCTTATAAACCAAGATCAAGCTATTTATAGCTGTATTTATAAGCTGCTTATTAATGACTATTTAAGTTGGGACAAGACTTTATAAAGCATGAACTGACTATTTACTAATGAGTGCAGTTATTATAAAGTGTTACCAATGCATTTACTAATGTTAACAAATTAGACATTATTTTACAGTGTTATAAAATCCTTTAATGACTTATAAGCATTTGTGAAAGTTCTGCTTGCATTACAGCTTAGTCTTCATCTGTGAGCTGAACAGTTTTACTGTTACATCCATGAGATTATGTAAATTAAGATAAATGTCATGTCACAGGATGGAATAGGTCAGTATCAAATGAGATTGAAATTATTATTTGCAGCACAAATAAGTATTTTTAGAATTTTGTTTTTAATTCCTGAAACTGTCAGAAAAGGATAAGGCCTAAGAGATTTCTTAAGCTGTAATGAAAACAGCAATGTTAGCAAAAGCAACAAAAAATAACAATTTAAAATATTTTTTTTTCTGGTGATTAAAGAGATGATTAAGTCTCTTTCTCTCTCTCATTGTGTCTGCCACTCAGCTCATGCCCATCCCCCACTCACAGACACACACACACACACACACACACACACACACACACACACTCAGTCAGCACACATACATTCCTCAAACAGAGGGACAGAGTGAGTTGAGATGTCTGACAGTTTTTTAATTTTCTTTTAATCATACAGTGTTGTAAAGTCATGAAACTATGCATATGTCCTCAGAATGATTTGATCTCTGTATGATTTTTTTTTTTTTAAGTGTTTGGAAGCTGCAATTTAAAAATACAAGACAATTAATGATTCCCTTTTTACTGTCATTTCAAAAAATCACCACGACAAAACCGTTCAAGCTAACCAAAATCCGCTCGCAATTTAAGTTCCTCAATGTTTTTTCAACATGTAGACAAAGTTTGGTGAGTATAGTGAACACTTCCTGTGAGGAGTATGCATTAAATCAGAGCTCAATTTAAATATTCAAATCAAAATAGCTGACTTCCTGTTGGTCGTAGCTGATGACTGTGAATTAGAAAGTTGTCCGTCTTGAAAAGAACAATTTATGTACCAAGTTTGGTGTCTGTAGCTAAAACTAACCCCCCCCACTTTTGACAAAAGGTGGCGCTATAGAGTGCCTCTTCCACGCCCTCTTATGAACTTTTGCCAGTGTCTAGCTGTCACTAATACTGATATGTGTTTTGAGTTTCATGTAAATCTGAGCTTGTTGTCTGCCTCAAACTCACCATAACAGAACATTCAAGTTTGACACGTTGCCATGGCAACACTATATCAGATATCAATATCCCCACAACAGATTTACATCGGCCGTGTTTTGTCATTATTCTGATGAAGTTTTAAGTAAATAGAGTAAAAATAAGATGCTGAATTCAAAGCATTTGGAAAATGACACACTTCCTGCTGCCAGTTGGTGGCGCTATAATGTTGACTCTTAATAGTCACATATATACGATCAGTATCATACAACGAACAAACCAATGAAGTTTGATCAAATTCAGGAAATGTATGTGGATGTTATTAGACATTTCCTGTTTCTCATTTCTCGCCATAATTTCAACGCCTCGCCACGAGCAAACTGTTCGAGATATCAAAAATCCCCTCGCAATTTTTCATCCCCAATGTCTTGAGATCATGTTCACCTAGTTTCGTGGCGAACGGGTTGAAAACCTCAGAGGAGTATTTCAAATTCCAGAGCATGCTTTTTTTAAACAGCCCTGAATAGCTGACTTCCTGTTGGGCGGAGCCTATGACATAGAGCACGAAAGTTGTTCAGCTCAATGAGATCTATAAGTGTAGTGAGTTTCATATAAATACATGCAAGCGTGTGTGAGCTATGGTTCAAGATTTCTGACTGTGTTCCAGGGGGCGCTGTAGAGCCCCTGTGCCACGCCCGGGTCCCAGTCTCTGTGGCGTCCTGATGGCCGCAGATTCCAATGAGTGTGCCAATTTTCAAGAGTTTTTGAGCATGTTAAGGCCCCCAAAAATGCCCGGAAGGTTTAAAAAAAAAAAAAAAAAAAAAATAATAATAAATATAGCTGCAAGCAGCGATGGCGGGCTCAAGCCGTCAGTGCAACACCACCCCGGTGGCATCGGGAAAACTGTGCCCAGCGGGCATAAGCATTTACAGTAACCCTCTGGCAATCAAATTTTAAGGGATATGGCAGTTAAAGGGTTAATCCGACCCGTCTAGACTTTGAAATCACATACACAGAACAATATATATAACTTCAGAAACACTTTATTTTAATATATATAAAAAATGTATAAGTTGTGCATCGTAGCTGACACCTAAATTAACACATTACAATTGGTTTATGACTGCAAATTTATTGAGCTTCAAATTTGCTTTGGAGCCCATGTGAAAAAGAAGCATAATTTACATATGACTTACAGTTTGTTTTAATAAATATCAAACATTCAATTTAATGGTGCATTATAGTTGTCACCTAGATGAACAATTACAGTTGTTTTTATGACTGTAAGTCATTCTCTTCAAATGCTACTGACGTTAGAAAAGTGTATAACAATATTACATGTAACTTTAGAGACGGCCCCTAAATTTGAGACTCTCGAATGTCCAATGCCAAGCCAACTTTATGCCTGTTTTTGTTTTGTTTTTTACTTTATTTTTCTTTTCTCTGTGCCGGATTGCTGATGTCTTTTACCTGGGCATAGATGTCCATCCATCAATTACGAACATTCATCCGCAAATGTCCGAGCGGTCGCGAGCGCGGATGGGAGAATGGTGCATGTTTTATTTTTTTTGAGCTACTGGGATGGTGCCCCCTCTGGGAGTTGGTGCTCTACGAAGACTGCGTATTCTGCATATAGGGAGCGGCGGTACTATCTGGAAAATATATTCCTCAAACCGTCGTACAAGAGGAGGTGATGCTAGTACTTCAAGAATCTCTCAAAACCTATCTGTTCATAAAGCCTATATATAAAGTCTTAATATAGTATTCCACAATATGTTGTGCTATTCTAATATTATTGTGTTTTTTTACTGATATTGTTATTTGCTGTTATTTTTTGTTTTAATATTGTTACTGTTGTTACTGTTGTTACTTGTTGTACGGTGACCTTGAGTGGTTTGAAAGGCGCCTTAAATAAAATGCATTATTATTATTATTAGTATTATTATTATTATTATTAGCTGTACACTTGATAAAAAAAATTAAATATAAACTTATGCAATTGTATATATATATATATATATATATATATATATATAGTGTAGAGTTTTCTTTTAGTGCATCTTGAAATAAATGTTTCTGAGTTCTGTGTTTATTTTTTTTTTATTTTTTTATTTTTTTATTTTTTTTTAGGAAGATTACAGCCTTTAATCTCCTCAAAATAAATGTGCATATAAACCATGAACAATTTAATTATAGCTGTATTTATAAAATGCTTACTAATGACTATTAATTTTGGGAGTAGGCTAGCAACAGTTGATGTTGAGGCCTAAGATATTTCTTAAGCTGTAATGATGAAAAAACAACAACAACACAAAATTGCTTTTTTTTCTGCTGGTGATTAAAGAGATGATTAAGTCTCCCTCCCTCTCTCTCTCTCTCTCTCTCTCTCTGACACCAAGCCCATCCCCTCTCCCACACATTCACACAAACTCAGCACACACACTTAACACACACACACTTAACACACAAACACACACACACACACACACACACACATTACCCAGAGGGACAGAGTGACATCAGATGTATGGTAGTTTTTTAATTTTCTATCATCCATATAGTGTTGTATAGTCATGAAACTATGCATATTTCCTCAGCATGACTTGTCTTCTATGTGTACATTTTGTTGAAGTGTTTAGAAGCTGCACTTAAAAAAATAAAAGACATTTACTGGTTCCTTTTTTACTGTTATTTCAAAAAATCACCATGACCAAACCATTCAAGCTATCCAAAACTAATTTGCACCTGTTCTGTAAGATAAATTATTTAAACAGTGGTAAAAGAGGATGTGGTGCTGATCCTTCAAGAGTCACTCCAAACTTATCTGTCCATAAAGCCTATAAAGAATTATTCTTAATACACAGTATTTCACAATACTTCAGCATATTATTCTAGTTAAGTGAGGGTCATTTTATCAGTAAAATACATATTATTTTTCTTTGAAAGATTTCTATAAATGATTTAAATCATACTTGTTTCTACAATAATTATTTAAAAGTAATCATATAGCTCCATCTGGTGGCCATTATTGGTACTAAGAATTGCAAGCTTGATTTATAAGTTATGATAGTTTTAATTTTAAGCTGGCTCTTGAAAATGATAAAGCTATGAAACTTACTGTGCTTCTTTCAAATGATGACTTCTACGTATATAAAAAATTATGAAGAGTTGGAATGAAGAATGTTAAAGATATAGTAAAATAACGATTGTATTTTTTTATGTTACTTTAATAAATCGGTATGGCCACACCATTTAAGGTATCCTAAACCCATTCGCAATTTAACATCTTCAGTATATTGGCATCATGTTGAAAAAGTTTGGTGTGAACTACTTGTGTCTTCTTGGAGGAGTATGATTCATTTACAGGCTGATTTGATCATAAATCCACAATAACATTTCTGAGTTCTGTATCAATCTGTGTTGTTGTTTGTTTATTTTCATTTTTTTATTTTTCATAGGAAGATAACTGACCCTTTACTCTCCTTTTTAATAAATGTGCTTATAAACCAAGATCAAGCTATTTATAGCTGTATTTATAAGCTGCTTATTAATGACTATTTAAGTTGGGACAAGACTTTATAAAGCATGAACTGACTATTTACTAATGAGTGCAGTTATTATAAAGTGTTACCAATGCATTTACTAATGTTAACAAATTAGACATTATTTTACAGTGTTATAAAATCCTTTAATGACTTATAAGCATTTGTGAAAGTTCTGCTTTCATTACAGCTTAGTCTTCATCTGTGAGCTGAACAGTTTTACTGTTACATCCATGAGATTATGTAAATTAAGATAAATGTCATGTCACAGGATGGAATAGGTCAGTATCAAATGAGATTGAAATTATTATTTGCAGCACAAATAAGTATTTTTAGAATTTTGTTTTTAATTCCTGAAACTGTCAGAAAAGGATAAGGCCTAAGAGATTTCTTAAGCTGTAATGAAAACAGCAATGTTAGCAAAAGCAACAAAAAATAATTTAAAATACATTTTTTTTCTGGTGATTAAAGAGATGATTAAGTATCTCTCTCTCTCTCTCTCTCTCTCTCTTTCTCTCTCTCTCTCTTTCTCTCTCTCATTGTGTCTGCCACTCAGCTCATGCCCATCCCCCACTCACAGACACACACACACACACACACACACACACACACACACACACACTCAGTCAGCACACATACATTCCTCAAACAGAGGGACAGAGTGAGTTGAGATGTCTGACAGTTTTTTAATTTTCTTTTAATCATACAGTGTTGTAAAGTCATGAAACTATGCATATGTCCTTAGAATGATTTGATCTCTGTATGAATTTTTTTTTTAAGTGTTTGGAAGCTGCAATTTAAAAATACAAGACAATTAATGATTCCCTTTTTACTGTCATTTCAAAAAATCACCACGACAAAACCGTTCAAGCTAACCAAAATCAGTTCGCAATTTAAGTTCCTCAATGTTTTTTCAACATGTAGACAAAGTTTGGTGAGTATAGTGAACATTTCCTGTGAGGAGTATGCATTAAATCAGAGCTCAATTTAAATATTCAAATCAAAATAGCCGACTTCCTGTTGGTCGTAGCTGATGACTGTGAATTAGAAAGTTGTCAGTCTTGAAAAGAACAATTTATGTACCAAGTTTGGTGTCTGTAGCTAAAACTAACCCCCCCACTTTTGACAAAAGGTGGCGCTATAAAGTGCCTCCTTCATGCCCTTTTAAAAGCTTTTGCCATTGTCTAGCTATCACTAATACTGATATGTGTTTTGAGTTTCATGTAAATCTGAGCTTGTTGTCTGCCTCAAACTCACCATAACAAAACATTCAAGTTTGGCACGTTGCCATGGCAACACTATATCAGATTTCAATGTCCCCACAACAGATTTACATCGGCCGTGTTTTGTCATTATTCTGATGAAGTTTTAAGTAAATAGAGTAAAAATAAGATGCTGAATTCAAAGCATTTTGAAAATGACACACTTCCTGCTGCCAGTTGGTGGCGCTATAACGTTGACTCTTAATAGTCACATATATACGATTGGTATCATACAACGAACAAACCAATGAAGTTTGATCAAATTCAGGAAATGTATGTGGATGTTATTAGGCATTTCCTGTTGCTCATTTCTCGCCATAATTTCAACGCCTCGCCACGGGCAAACCGTTCGAGATATCAAAAATCCCCTCGCAATTTTCCATCCCCAATGTCTTGAGATCATGTTGACCGAGTTTCGTGGCAATAAAGTAAAAAACCTATGACAAGTATATCAAATTCCAGAGCATGCTTTTTATAAACAGCCCTGAATAGCTGACTTCCTGTTGGGCGGAGCCTATGACATAGAGCGCGAAAGTTGTTCGGCTCAATGAGATCTATAAGTGTACTGAGTTTCATATAAATACATGCAAGCGTGTGTGAGCTATGGTTCAAGATTTCTGATGGTGTTCCAGGGGGCGCTGTAGAGCCCCTGTGCCACGCCCGGGTCCCAGTCTCTGTGGCGTCCTGATGGCCGCAGGTTCCAATGTGTGTGCCAATTTTCAAGAGTTTTTGAGTATGTTAAGGCCCCCAAAAATGCCCGGAAGGTTTAAAAAAAAATAAAAAAAATAATAATAATAATAAGAATAATCCTTAGGGGAACAATAGGGCTCTTCGCCCCTTTGGGCTTGAGCCCTAATAAGAAATATAGCTGCAAGCAGCGATGGCGGGCTCAAGCCACCAATGCCATAACCCCCCCGTGGCATCAGGTAAACTGTGCCCAGCGGGCACATGCATTCACAATATCCCTCTGGCAGTGAGGTTTTAAAGGATACGGCAGTTAAAGGGTTAATCCGAATCATCTAGACTTTAAAATCACATTCACAGAACAATATATATATATATATATATATATATATATATATATATATATATATATATATATATATGTATATGTATATGTAAATATATGTATATATATATATATATATATATATATATATAACTTTAGTAACACTGTACAATAAGATTTTATTTATAAACATTATGTTAACATGAACAATATTTATATAGCATTCATTCATGTCAGTTAATATTCCAAACTTAAACATGAAAACATTGTTTTATTGTGATTTTTTTCCAAGTACATTTTACCAATTCCAAACCATATCAATCTTAATAACTACCATTATTTTTTATTTAATCATTTATGAGTGCTATACAATAGTCCAGGAAAGCTGGAAGAGAAAAACTCCTTGGGCCCTATCTTGCACCCAGCGCAATTGACTTTGTACACCGACGCATGTGTCATTCCTATTTTGCACCTGCGCAAAGCGCGCTTTTCCCTCCACAGAAGAACGTCGCTAAACTAGTGAATGAACTTGCGCTCCCTGGGCGGTTCAGCGCAAAAAAGGAGGCTTGTTCCGGCGCAAACAATCCCTGGTGCTATTTTGCTGTTCCATTAAACAATTGCGCCACTGACCAGAAAAAACCTAGTCTAAAGTCAAACGCGTTGTTCATTATGCTGTTTTAAGGGCGCATGCTTGACCATAATGTATAGCGTGCACAACGCGCATACACTTTGCTCATGTAATCTACACAGATGCAACAGTTATTTTTGCAAATCATAAATTGTTACACTAAAAAAATATTAACACATGAGATGACGGAAATCATGACGCTATTTTGGGTGGGTTTCTCCCATCCTCATACAACACAACTTCTCTGTCTTTCACTGCTCTTACAAGAACATCAGTCTCCTCGGCTGTGAACCGCTCCTGGCGTGCGCCTGGTAAATACGCCATAATAGCAATCCATAATGGAACTTGCGCACCTGCTTTTAAAGGGAATGTTGGATGACGCTCTGATTGGTTTATTTCACGTTACGCCCAAACCACACCTATGAATAATGAAGCTACTTCAGACCAACCCATTTTAGATTTGCGCCGGGCGCAAGAGCCATTTATCCCGCCGGGAAAATAGCAACAGCGCCGAGACCCGCCCACAAAGTTACTTGCGCTTCGCGCTTTGACACTTGCGTTTCAGATCGTTTAAATAGGGCCCTTATATTCATGTGTGCAGAATTATTAGGCATGTTTTCTTTTACAGATGAAATGCGCTAAAATAGAGTTTTAACTCAAACTGTAAGGTCGAAAATTATGAAATACCCATGAGAAATATCAAACACAAATGCAATACAGAAATTGATAAGTTAAGACTTGACCATTGTACAAAAAATGCTGACTGGGTCATGAGGTCAGAAAAGAAGAAGAAAAAATCAGGTCAAGAAGAACTGACAACACACACACACACATTACCCACAGTGACAGTGGGACTGAGTGACATCAGATGTATGATAGTTTTTTAATTTTCTATCATCCATATAGTGTTGTATAGTCATGAAACTATGCATATTTCCTCAGAATAACTTGTCTTCTATGTGTACATTTTTTTTTTGAAGTGTTTAGAAGCTGCACTTTAAAAAAATAAAAAGACATTTACTGGTTCCTTTTTTACTATTATTTCAAAAAATCACCACGACAAAACCATTCAAGCTATCCAAAATTCATTCACACCTGTTGTGTAAGATTAATTCTTTAAACAGTGGTAAAAGAGGATGTGGTGCTGAACCTTCAAGAGTCACTCAAAACGTATCTGTCCATAAAGCCTATAAAGAATTATTCTTAATATACAGTTCACAATACTTCAGCTTGTTATTCTAATTAAGTGAGGGTCACTTTATCAGTAAAATACATACAATTCATATTATTTTTTTGAAAGATTTCTATAAATGATTTAAATTATACTCGTTTCTACAATAATTATTTAAAAGTAATCCTATAGCTCCATCTGGTGGCCATTATTGGTACTAAGAATTGCAAGCTTGATTTATAAGTTATGATAGTTTTAATTTTATGCTGGCTCTTGAAAATGATAAAGCTATGAAACTTACTGTGCTTCCTTCAAATGATGACTTCTACTTATATAAAAAATTATGAAGAGTTAGAATGAAACATTTTAAAGATATAGTAAAATAACTATTGTATTTTTTATGTTACTTTAATAAATCTCTATGGCAACACCATTTAAGCTATCCTAAACCCATTCACAATTTCAGTATATTGGCATCATGTTGAAAAAGGAGTATGGAGTAGTATGAGGAGGAGTATGAATTCATTTACAGGCTGATTTTTTCATAAATCCACAATAAAATTTCTGATTTCTGTATCAATCTGTGTTGTTGTTTGTTTATTTTTATCTTTTATTTTTCATAGGAAGATAACTGACCCTTTACTCTCCTTTTTAATAAATGTGCTTATAAACCAAGGACAAGCTATTTATAGCTGTATTTATAAACTGCTTACTACTGACTATTAATATTGGGACAAGGCTTTATAAAGCATGAACTGACTATTTACTAATGAGTGCAGTTATTATAAAATGTTATCAATGCATTTGCTAATGTTAACAAATTAGACATTATTTTACAGTTATCAAATCCTTAAATGACTCATAAGCATTTGTGAAAGTTCTGCTTGCATTACAGCTTAGTATTGATCTGTGAGCTGAACAGATTTACTGTTACATCCATGAGATTTTGTAAATTCAAATAAATATAATGTTACAGGATGTCATAGGTCAGTATCAAATGAGTTTGAAATTATTATTTGCAGCACAAATAAGGTTTTTTTTAGGATTTTTAAAAATCCCTAAAACTGTCAGAAAAAGGATAAGGCCTAAGCTATTTATATGTGAGTGGCTAAATTTATTTTTGTTTTTATAATTGTAATACACAAACTATGAAATTATACAAAATGTATAAAAAGGTAAATAAATAAATACGCACACATTAAAAAAGCAGCCAAGTCGAATGAGTTTCCTTTTTTATATAGATTAAAATTGAAGACAGAAGCAAGTGGTAAATGTGGTCACTTTAATATTCAAATCCAGTAGATCCACTTCAGATTTATTTCTCAACAGTTTATGTTCACGTGGCTGTTTTCGTTTATATTTGCCAAGCTATTTTGAAATAATCTTGTCCGTGATGTGTTCGTTCGTACGACGAAAGGCAGAAACCTGCAGCTCAAGAGAAATGTTATTCTGCCAGTCGCGCTTTCAAATAGTCTTGCACACTTAAACGGGTCACAAACACCTGCATTTAGCTCTTGTTGTGTTATAATCGGTGTATTGTGTGCATTGGTGGCAATATTTTATTTAAAAAAGCTCTTATACAAGAATAAATTCGTTTGTTTTCAGCTCGTAACACTATGCGCTGATCGGAGCGGTGATTTCAGATAGGCAGCCGCAAATATTTAATTTTCACACAAACAGTTCAAAAACATCTGAATTTAGCTCTTGGTGTGTTTTAATTGGTGAATTGTGTAATATCGCTGCAATATTTTATTTGTAAAAGCTATAAAACAAGAATAAACTCGTTTTTTCTGAGCTCGTCATTCCACACGCTCATGCTCAGAGCGGTGATTCATCTCTCGTGTTTCTCACGTATCACTGACCATACATCAATTATTAATGAGCCCTGACCCGGTAATAATCAGATATGTTGGTTTAGCTTGTCAGTGTGAATTAAATCTAAGTATTTATTTGTATTTTAACCAATTTAAAAGTGAAAGTAAAAGTCCGGGAATTGAACCTGTAGGGGCGCTATTTCTCTCAGACAATGGAAGTCTAAGCACATATACTCAAACAGAGGGACAGAGTGAGATGAGATGTCTGACAGTTTTTTAATTTTCTGTTATCCATACAGTGTTGTAAAGTTGTGAAACTATCCATATTTACTCAGAATGACTTTTTTTCTGTATGAAAAAAGGTTTTGAAGTGTTTGGAATTTAAAAATGCAGGACAATTAATAATTCCATTTTTACTGTCATTTAAAAAAATCACCAAGACAAAACCGTTCAAGCTATCCAAAATCCATTTGCAATTTAAGTTGTTTAAAATGTTTTGGCATCATGTAGACAAAGTTTGGTGTGTATAGTGTTGCTCTCCTCTGAGCAGTATGCATTAATTCACAGCTAAATGTAAAAAAAAAAATCCACATTCAAATCAAAATAGCTGACTTCCTGTTGATCGTAGCTGATGACTGTGAATTAGAAAGTTGTCCGTCTTGATAAGAACAATTTATGTACCAAGTTTTGTGTCTGTAGCTAAAACTAACCCCCCCACTTTTGACAAATGGTGGCGCTATAGAGTGCCTCCTTCACGCCCTTTTAAAAGCTTTTGCCATTGTCTAGCTATCACTAATACTGATATGTGTTTTGAGTTTCATGTAAATCTGAGGTTGTTGTCTGCCTCAAACTCACCATAACAGAACATTCAAGTTTGACACGTTGCCATGGCAACACTATATCAGATATCAATATCCCCACAACAGATTTACATCGGCCGTGTTTTGTCATTATTCTGATGAAGTTTTAAGTAAATCGAGTAAAAATAAGATGCTGAATTCAAAGCATTTGGAAAATGACACACTTCCTGCTGCCAGTTGGTGGCGCTATAACGTTGACTCTTAATAGTCACATATATACAATCAGTATCATACAACGAACAAACCCATGAAGTTTGATCAAATTCAGGAAATGTATGTGGATGTTATTAGACATTTCCTGTTCCTCATTTCTCGCCATAAGTTCCATGCCTCGCCACGGGCAAACCGTTCGAGATATCAAAAATCCCCTCGCAATTTTTCATCCACAATGTCTTGAGATCATGTTCACCGAGTTTCGTGGCGAACGGGTTGAAAACCTCAGAGGAGTATTTCAAATTCCAGAGCATGCTTTTTTTAAACAGCCCTGAATAGCTGACTTCCTGTTGGGCGGAGCCTATGACATAAAGCGCGAAAGTTGTTCAGCTCAATGAGATCTACAAGTGTACTGAGTTTCATATAAATATATGCAAGTGTGTGTGAGCTATGGTTCAAGATTTCTGACTGTGTTCCAGGGGGCGCTGTAGAGCCCCTGTGCCACGCCCGGGTCCCAGCCTCTGCGGCGTCCTGATGGCCGTAGATTCCAATGTGTGTGCCAATTTTCAAGAGTTTTTGAGCATGTTAAGGCCCCCAAAAACCCCCGGAAGGTTTAATAAAAAATAAAAAAAATAATAATAAGAATAATCCTTAGAAGAACAATAGGGCTCTTCGCCCCTTCGGGCTTGAGCCCTAATAATCCTTAGGGGAACAATAGGGCTCTTCGCCCCTTCGGGCTTGAGCCCTAAATATAGCTGCAAGCAGCGATGTCGGGCTCAAGCCGTCAGTGCAACGCCACCCCGGTGGCATCGGGAAAACTGTGCCCAGCGGGCATAAGAATTTACAGTAACCCTCTGACAATCAAGTTTAAAGGGATGCGGCAGTTAAAGGGTTAATCCGACCAATCTAGACTTTGAAATCACATACACAGAACAATATATATAACTTTAGTAACACTTTATTTTTATATTTATTTATAGATGTATTACTGCTTAATAATGACTATTATTAAGGGAAAAGGCTTTATAATCATGAACTATTTACTAATGCTTAGCTAATGAGTGCAGTTATTATAAAGTGTTACCAATGCATTTACTAATGTTAACAAATTAGACATTATTTTACAGTGTTACCAAATCCTTAAATAATTTATTAGTGTTTTGTAATGATTTTAATGACCTATAAGCATTTGCGAAATAGTTTTGCTTGCATTTCAGCTTTATCTGTCAGTTGAATAGTTTTACTGTTACATCCATGAGATTAATAAATGTCATGTCACGTCACAGGTTGTCATAGTTCAGTATCAAATGAGTTTGAAATTATTATTTGCAACACAAATAAGGATTCTTAGGATGTTTTTAAATCCCTAAAACTGTCAGAAAAGGATAAGGCCTAAGAGATTTCTTAACCTGTAATGAAAGGAAAAAACACCACCATTAGCAACAACAAAAACAAATATAGCTGCAAGCAGCGATGGCGGGCTCAAGCCACCAATGCCATCGCCACCCCGGTGGCATCAGGTAAACTGTGCCCAGCGGGCACATGCATTCACATTATCCCTCTGGCAGTGAGGTTTTAAAGGATATGGCAGTTAAAGGGTTAATCCGAATCATCTAGACTTTAAAATCACATTCACAGAACAATATATATATATATATATATATATATATATATATATATATATATATATATATATATATATATATATATTTAGTAACACTTTACAATAAGATTTCATTTATAAACATTATGTTAACATGAACAATATTTATATAGCATTCATTCATGTCAGTTAATATTCCAAACTTAAACATTAAAACATTGTTTTGTGATTTTTTTCCAAGCACATTTTACCAATTCCAAACCATATCAATCTTAATAACTACCATTATTTTTTATTTAATAATTTATGAGTGTTATACAATAGTCCAGGAAAGCTGGAAGAGAAAAACTCCTTATATTCATGTGCAGAATTATTAGGCATGTTTTCTTTTACAGATGAAATGCACTAAAAAAGAGTTTTAACTCAAAGTCGAAAATTATGAAATACCCATGAGAAATATCAAACACAAATGCAATACAGAAATGGATAAGTTAAGACTTGACCATTGTACAAAAATGCTGACTGGGTCATGAGGTCAGAAAAGAAGAAGAAAAAAAAAACAGGTCAAGAAGAACTGACAAAAAGAATTGCAAAATAATTAGGAATTAATGTGAAGATTAATTTTTAGTCAATTCTGCAAGACAGACTTTTCACGAAAGGAGGTGGAATAAAAATGAGCTCCTAAATCTTAATCCCGGATTCTGGAAGATATATTCCTCAAACCATCGGACAAGAGGAGGTGGTGTTGGTCCTTAACGAGTCACTCTAATCTGTTCATAAAGCCTATATATAAAGTCTTAATATATAGTATTTCACAATACTTCATGGTAATCTAATTAAATCATTTTTTGGAATCTTAGATCTCTCAGAACCTGACACATTGTAATTCTGAGACTCAAGGAAAGTGGCAGTTCTGTAAAATGTTGGCGCTGGAGACTAAATGCTCCCTGATAGTTTCACACCTAATTCAATTAACACACACACACACACACGCACACATTACCCACAGTGACAGAGGGACAGAGTGACATCAGATGTATGATAGTTTTTTTAATTTTCTATCATCCATATAGTGTTGTATAGTCATGAAACTATGCATATTTCCTCAGAATGACTTGTCTTCTATGTGTACAATTTTTTTAAGTGTTTAGAAGCTGCACTTTAAAACAATAAAAGACATTTACTGGTTACTTTTTTACTGTTATTTCAAAAAATCACCACGACAAAACCATTCAAGCCATTCAAAATTCATCCGCACCTGTACTGTAAGATGCATTCTTTAAACAGTGGTAAAAGAGAATGTGGTGCTGAACCTTCAAGAGTCACTCAAAACATATCTGTCCCTAAGCCTATAAAGAATTATTCTTAATATACAGTTCACAATACTTCAGCTTGATATTCTAATTAAGTGAGGGTCATTTTATCAGTAAAATACATAAAATTCATATTATTTTTCTTTGAAAGATTTCTATAAATGATTTAAATCATTATACTTGTTTCGACAATAATTATTTAAAAGTAATCCTATAGCGCCATCTGGTGGCCATTATTGGTACTAAGAATTGCAAGCTTGATTTATATGTTATGATAGTTTTAATTTTATGCTGGCTCTTGAAAATGATAAAGCTATGAAACTTACTGTGCTTCCTTCAAATGATGACTTCTACGTATATAAAAAATTATGAAGAGTTGGAATGAAAAATGTTAAAGATATAGTAAAATAACTATTGTATTTTTTTATGTTACTTTAATAAATCGCTATGGCCACACCATTTAAGGTATCCTAAACCCATTCGCAATTTAACATCTTCAGTATATGGTTTCATGTTAAAACAGTTTGGTGTGAACTACTTATGTCTTCTTAGAGGAGAATGAATTCATTTACAGGCTGATTTTATCATAAATCCACAATAACATTTCTGAGTTCTGTATCAATCTGTGTTGTTGTTTGTTTATTTTTCATAGGAAGATAACTGACCCTTTACTCTCCTTTTTAATAAATGTGCTTATAAACCAAGAACAAGCTATTTATAGCTGTATTTATA
Source organism: Carassius gibelio (assembly GCF_023724105.1). Classification (NCBI taxonomy): domain Eukaryota; kingdom Metazoa; phylum Chordata; class Actinopteri; order Cypriniformes; family Cyprinidae; genus Carassius; species Carassius gibelio. The sequence continues at coordinate 48,019,366 of NC_068398.1, forward strand.
AACTGCTTACTACTGACTATTAATATTGGGACAAGGCTTTATGAAGCATGAACTGACTATTTACTAATGAGTGCAGTTATTATAAAGTGTTATCAATGCATTTGCTAATGTTAACAAATTAGACATTATTTTACAGTGTTATTAAATCCTTTCAATGATTTGTAAGTGTTTTGTAATGATTTTATTGACCTACAAGCATTTGTGAAAGTTCTGCTTGCATTACAGCTTAGTCTTCATCTGTGAGCTGAACAGATTTACGGTAACATCCATGAGATTATGTAAATTCAAATAAATATCATGTCACAGGATGTCAGAGGTCAGTATCAAATTAATTTGAAATTATTATTTGCAGCACAAATAAGGTTTTTTAGGATTTTTAAAAATCCCTAAAACTGTCAGAAAAGGATAAGGCCTAAGATTTCTATGTGAGTGGCTAAATTTATTTGTTTTTATAACTATAATGCATAAACTATGAAATTATACAAAATGTATAAAAATGTACAACAGTTATTCTTTTCCAATGTTTTTTATTTTATTTTATTTTTTATTTACATTTTAAAAAATTAGCCTACGCAATCATTCTAAACAGCTTGAATAAAACCTGTTAATATTTATTATAGACCACTGTAACTGTGTATAATCTAACAAACAAGTTTATTATGAAAATATAAGTGTGTACACCAGATAAATTGGACGATAAAGAAATTGCTAACAATAATATAATAGAGCATGTTTTAGGTTTTTAGGCGTTTAGATGCAGAAATGGACAAATCAAATGTAAAATAAAATGTAATTGATTTAATTAAATATAGATTAATTCTTGTTAGAGCAAAATAATAAATAAATACGTACACACATTAAAAAAGCCGCCAAGATGAATGAGTTTCCTTTTTTATATGTAGATTAAAATTGAAGACAGAAGCAGCTGGTATATGCGGTCACTTAATATTCAAATCCAGTAGATCCACTTCAGATTTATTTCTCAACAGTTTATGTCTACGTGGCTGTTTTCGTTTATATTCGCCAAGCTATTATGTATTTTGAAATAATCTTGTCCGTGATGTGTTCATTCTTACGACGAAAGGCAGAATCCTGCAGCTCGAGAGATACATGTTATTCTGCCAGTCGCGCTTTCAAATAGTCTTGCACACTTAAACGGGTCACAAACACCTGCATTTAGGACGTGTTGTGTTATAATGGGTGTATTGTGTGCATTTATGACAATATTTTATTTGAAAAAGCTCTTAAACAAGAATAAATTCGTTTGTTTTGAACTTGTGACACTGTGTGCGCTGATCGGAGCAGTGATTTCAGATAGGCAGCCGCGAATATTTCATTTTCACACAAACAGTTCAAAAACATCTGAATGTAGCTCCTGGTGTGTTCTAATTGGTGAATTGTGTAATATCGCTTTAATATTTTAATTTTAAAAGCTATAAAACAAGAATAAACTCGTTTTTTCTGAGCTCATCATTCCACACGCTCCTGCTCAGAGCGTGATTCATCTCTCGTGTTTCTCACGTATCACTGACCACACATCAATTATTAATGAGCCCTGACCTGGTAATAATCATATATGTTGGTTTAGCTTGTCAGTGTGAATTAAATCTAAGTATTTATTTGTATTTTAACCGATTTAAAAATGAAACTAAAAGAGAGTCTCCTCCCTTTCAGTCGAATTTCCCTTTCAGGAATTGCACCTGTAGGGGCGCATTTTCTCTCAGACAATGTAAGTCTAAGCACATAATACTCAAACAGAGGGACAGAGTGAGATGAGATGTCTGACAGTTTTTTAATTTTCTGTTATCCATACAGTGTTGTAAAGTCGTGAAACTATCCATATTTACTCAGAATGACTTTTTTTCTGTATGAAAAAAGGTTTTGAAGTGTTTGGAATTTAAAAATGCAGGACAATTAATAATTCCATTTTTACTGTCATTTAAAAAAATCTCCACGACAAAACCGTTCAAGCTATCCAAAATCCTTTGGCAATTTAAGTTGTTTAAAATGTTTTGGCATCATGTAGACAAAGTTTGGTGTGTATAGTGTTACTCTCCTCTGAGCAGTATGCATTAATTCACAGCTAAATGTAAAAAAAAAATCCACATTCAAATCAAAATAGCTGACTTCCTGTTGATCGTAGCTGATGACTGTGAATTAGAAAGTTGTCCGTCTTGATAAGAACAATTTTTGTACCGAGTTTGGTATCTGTAGCTAAAACTAACCCCCCCACTTTTGACAAAAGGTGGCGCTATAGAGTGCCTCTTCCACGCCCTCTTATGAACTTTTGCCAGTGTCTAGTTATCATAAATACTGATATGTGTTCTGAATTTCATGAAATTCTAAGTGTTATATGCCTTAAAATCACCTGAGAAGTATTCAAGTTTGACATGTTGCCACGCCAACAATATTTTTAGATATCAATATCCCCCTAGCAGATTAATATAGGCTGTGTTTTAACATTATTCTGATGAAGTTTGAAGCAAATCGAGTAAAAATAAGATGCTGAATACAAAGCATTTTGAAAATGACAAACTTCCTGCTGCCAGTTGGTGGCGCTATAACTTTGACTCCTAATAGTCACATATATGCGATCGACATCATACAAAGAATAATCTGATGAAGTTTGATTAAAATCAGGAAATGTATGTGGATGGTATTAGACACTTCCTGTTTCTCATTTCTCGCCATAATTTCAACGCCTCGCCACGAGCAAACCGTTTGAGATATCAAAAATCCCCTGGCAATTTTTCATCCCCAGTGTCTTGAGATCATGTTGACCGAGTTTGGCAGCAATCGAGTAAAAAACCTATGACAAGTATTTCAAATTCCAGAGCATGCGCTTTTTACATAACTCTAAATAGCTGACTTCCTGTTGGGCGGAGCCTATGACATGCAATACGCAAGTTGTTCGGCACGATGAGATCTATATGTGTACTGAGTTTCATATTAATACGTGCAAGTATGTGTGAGCTATACATCAACATTTATGACTGTGTTCCAGGGGGCGCTGTAGAGCCCCTGTGCCACGCCCGTGTCCCAGCCTCTGCAGGCTCCTAAAGGCCACAGATTCCAAATTGTGCGCAAACTTTCAAGAGTTTTTGAGTATGTTAAGGACTCCAAAAGCCCCCACAACTTTGACGACAAATATGAATAATAAACCCCAAATAGCCAACTTCCTGTTGGGCGGAGCCTATGATATGCAATACGAAAGTTGTTTGTATTGATGAGTTCTATATGTGTACCGAGTTTCGTACGTCTACGTGCAAGTATGTATGATATATGGCCCTCCATATTCCAGGGGGCGCTGTAGAGCCCCTGTGCCACGCCCGTGTATCAGTCTCTGCCCGGCCCTAATGGCCGCAGGTTCCAATGTGTGTGCCAATTTTCAAGACTTTTTAAGCATGTTAAGGGCCCCAAAAGCCCCCGAAACCTTGAAGAAAAATAATAATAATAATAACAAATAATCCTAAGGAAAACAATAGGGCTCTCGCCCTCCAGGCTTGAGCCCTAATAATAATAATAATAATAATAACAAATAATCCTAAGGAAAACAATAGGGCTCTCGCCCTCCAGGCTTGAGCCCTAATAATAATAAAATATAGCTGCAAGCAGCGATGGCGGGCTCAAGCCACCAATGCCATCGCCACCCCGGTGGCATCAGGTAAACTGTGCCCAGCGGGCACATGCATTCACAATATCCCTCTGGCAGTGAGGTTTTAAAGGATACGGCAGTTAAAGGGTTAATCCGAATCATCTAGACATTAAAATCACATTTATATACATATATATATATATATATATATATATATATATATATATATATATATATATATATATATATATATATATATATATACATATATATATATATATATATATATATATATCCCATATATATATATATATATCCCATATATATATATATATATATATTAATCCCGGATTCTGGAAGATATATTCCTCAAACCATCGGACAAGAGGAGGTGGTGCTGGTCCTTCACGAGTCACTCTAATCTGTTCATAAAGCCTATATATAAAGTCTTAATATATAGTATTTCACAATACTTCATGATATTCTAATTAAATAATTTTTTGGAATCTTAGATCTCTCAGAACCTGACAAATTGTAATTCTGAGACTCCAGGAAAGTGGCAGTTCTGTAAAATGTTGGCGCTGGAGACTAAATGCTTAATAAATAAAAAGACATTTACTGGTTCCTTTTTTACTGTTATTTCAAAAAATCACCACGACAAAACCATTCAAGCTATCCAAAATTTATTCGCACCTGTTCTGTAAGATTAATTCTTTAAACAGTGGTAAAAGAGGATGTGGTGCTGATCCTTCAAGAGTCACTCAAAATGTATCTGTCCATAAAGCCTATAAAGAATTATTCTTAATATACAGTTCACAATACTTCAGCTTGTTATTCTAATTAAGTGAGAGTCATTTTATCATTAAAATACATAAAATTCATATTATTTTTCTTTGAAAGATTTCTATAAATGATTTAAATCATACTCGTTTCTAAAATGACGATGCAGTAAACATTGGACTGCATTATGTTCTGCAACACCTAGACAGACCGGGGACTTATGTGAGGATCCTGTTTGTGGACTTCAGCTCGGCCTTCAACACGATCATCCCAAACCTCCTCCTGCCCAAACTAAATCAGCTCTCCGTGCCCACCTCAGTCTGTCAGTGGATCAACAGCTTCCTGACAGACAGGCAGCAGCTAGTGAGGCTGGGAAAATACACATCCAGCACCCGTACAATCAGCACCGGAGCTCCCCAGGGGTGCGTTCTCTCCCCACTGCTCTTCTCCCTGTACACTAATGATTGCACATCTAAGGACCTCTCTGTCAAGCTCCTGAAGTTTGCAGATGACACCACACTCATCGGCCTCATTCAGGACGGTGACGAGTCTGCTTACAGACAGGAGGTAAAAGAGCTGGCTGTCTGGTGCAGTCTCAACAACCTGGAGCTTAACACCCTCAAAACAGTGGAGATGATCGTGGACTTCAGGAGAAACCCCCCTGTACTCCCCCCACTCACCATCATGAACAGCACTGTGACTGCAGTGGAGTCATTCAGGTTCCTGGGCACCACTATCTCTCAGGACCTGAAGTGGGACATTCACATTGACTCCATTGTGAAAAAGGCCCAGCAGAGGTTGTACTTCCTCCGCCAGCTGAGGAAGTTTAATCTGCCACAGGAGCTGCTGAAACAGTTCTACTCCACCATCATTGAATCCATCCTCTGCACTTCAGTAACTGTCTGGTTCAGCTCAGCTTCTAAATCTGACCTCAGAAGACTACAGAGGGTAGTCCGGACTGCTGAGCGAATCATCGGTTCAACCCTCCCATCTATTCAAGAACTGTACTTATCCAGAGTGAGAAAAAGGGCTGTCAAAATCACTTTGGACCCCTCACATCCAGCACACTCCCTCTTTGAACTGTTGCCATCTGGTCGACGCTACAGAGCACTGAGCACTAGAACGACCAGACACAGGACCAGTTTCTTCCCTCAGGCAATCCATCTTATGAACAGCTTATAATAACGGCGGACACACTACACTTTATATTTATATACACACACACTTTATTTATCTAACACACATACTTAGTATACACTTAAATTTTGCACACAATATATATTGTTGGGGATAACAGTTTAAAACCCAAGGAGCAGGTGGTGTCGTAATCAAGACCAGGAGTCAGAGATGAGTTCAATTAATAATAATAATTTTACTTAAGGAAATAGTTTGCAGTTTCATAGGCAGAAGTCAGCGTCAATACCCTCGCAGGAGTTCGTAAGCTGAACTGCCGTATAATACAAAATCAGTCATAGTTATACTCCAGACAGAAGACTTCAAATGCGTCAAAGCACTGGTCAGCAGCGATCTGATTGGTTCCAAAACCTAGATAAACTTAGACAATCTTCACATATGGTCATATACATCTTCAGCATATCTCCAGTGATTATAGCAGGCGTCAGCACGGTTGAAGAAGGCACCTCATCCTAGGTCTGGAATCCAGCAATGTTGGTCTCATCACTTTATGGGCACACACACACATACACAAACTCAGCCCTTATCTGCTTATTCCCAAGGTTTTCTTGCACTGGCAAGTCTTTTTATCACTACAGTTGGTTACACACAAAGGGCAGGCTGACATTAATCTTAAAGAATAAGAAGACAGGATAAAACAGAGTTCTTAATATCTAATGTCCGTTAAGACATGTTAGGAGACAGCATGTCTCTCCCATGGCACATAGAAGAGGCCCCCTGGTCCGTTTTAGCTGACCTGGTGACCCTAGGAAAAAGAATACTCACACACATGTCCATGACATGTAAAACCTGTCAGTTCTAGGAAGGAATAATATGTTTCTAAGTAAGCATGCATCAATCTATAGTTATATAGATGGCTTTCTTCATTTAATCACATCATACAACAATCTTGGAGGTTAAATACTGATCAAACACTTGATTAATAATCACACAATATTAATGAGATAATATATTCTGAAGAAAGGATATAATCAGCGTCAGAATCTCCATCCTCTCCTTCAGTCCCCCGTTTTAGACCGGTATGGAGTCCAATACTCCACGTCTGGTCTATCCAGTGAGGCCACTACGGAAGGTGGAGTGGTGACGCGTGTTTCCCCTAGGGGTCACACTTGTCTCTTCACCCTATCATGGACAAGCTGGATACTAATTAATCCAGTCCCCATGCTTAGGGCTCTCCCTGCCCTTCCACTCACAACAGGGCGTTGACGTCATCCTTCATCAGCTGCTGCAGACTGTTGGTCAGCTTCCGCAGTCGCAAATCTTCCTCCACCGGGTTAATAGTCCTGCAAGCAGATTTGAACACATAGGACAGACAACAGCGTACCAATCCCCACGCAACCAAACACAGGACAATAATTCCCACAAATCCTCCAAAAACATACAAGCCATAATGAAAGATTCCAATAAGCGCGTCCTCTGAAGCTTCCACAAAATCATCCCAAGCTTCTTCAACAAATTCTTCTACAGACTCGGTTACATCTGTAAAAATAGCCCCTACTGTGAAAGCAAACATCCATGCTATTGCTAACGCCGTGGGTTCTTGAGGATCTGACAAGAAAGGGGTACCTGTTGATCGGAGCCATACTGAATTCAAATATTCATAGCCAGCAAACACATCATTAGTCTTGACCTGTTTTAAGAAATCATTAATGTATTTCTTACTTGCTTGCTGCGATTTTACTTGAGGGTAGTATTCTGTAGATGTAGTCATATTAGTAACACAATACTCTGTCTCGGAACAATCTGTCTTTTTACACTTCTCAACTGGGTTCCACTCAGGACCTATAGTATGGACAGCCTTATGATGCAGACAATGACTTAAACTCCACCCATCATGTAACCCTCGTAACTCTTGAACGGAGGGAATTGGCCTTAAAAATTGACGAAACTGTTTCTCCCTGTCGAACCACTCATCTCCCATAGCAGCATCAGATACCTGTGGCCACATGTAGACCTGATGGGGCTGGAAATCTTTCCATACAAAATCCTCCGTGGATCGAGGAACCCGCATGGTGGTCTTTCTGCTGGCAATCATTTCTAAACACAAATGAAACATATTCAACTGCATCCAAGCAGTGACATTATAGACCATTGAGGTGGGGCTATTACACCTACTTTCAAGATGGTCATGTAGTTGTTCCATTTGAATGACGGATTGATTAGCCATTAACATAGCAACATCATACTGAAACAGCACATCTGCGAAATTTGCCCATGTATAATCTGGCCGCACAAAAGATGCGTTGCAAATTTCCATTGGAACCTTTGCCCCTGGGGTACCTAAAATTTTGTTTATAATTACCGCACATTTGTCAGGCCGATGCGGAGGAAACGTCTGGACGAACCAATGTTTCACTTCCATACCCAGGCATCGTTCCACGTGCATGGTCTCCTTCCAAGGATCATCCAACTTAGTATACCTTGGCCAAGCGAGGGAAAGAGCATTAACATTTGGTAATCCATTTTTACTTCCATTTAGATCAAAATTATCCTTATCAGTCTTATCAATTCGTCCTAGTCTATCACACACTGCTCCATAAGATCTGTTTTTATCCCACCTGACAAGATGAACCTTTTCTGGCTGCAAAACATTCCATCGTCTCAGAAATTTGTCATTTGCAACTAACTTATATGTGTCAGAGCTGGGATCATCTCGAACAAAAATATTTCTAGACAGATAGCTTTGTGCTACATCCCTTACTGCCTTATTCGAGTAAAGATGGTCCTTAACCTTGGGCAGATAATATGACACAATATGACGTGGATCAGGCGCAATAGGGTATAAAGGTAACTTCACTGCTTTTCCTCCAATCTCTATCTGAGCATGCTGTAACTCACCCCCATTGTCTCTCCTGCTGCGTTTAGGAGTGGCAGGTGTTTTCTGATTTAATACATACTTGCGGTGCTTGTCTATTGCTACTGGACAGTCACTATGGTTTCTGCCAACTACGGTGATGGGAATCCAACTAAGGGAACTATAGTTTCCATCAAAAACATCCACATCACCATTGTTCCACCAGCGGCCTTTCTGCATGATGAGGGTATTCTCTGGATAATTTGGGGAGTGACCGAGCCAATAGGTCACTGTGTCATTGCCGTCGAACCTATAACAATGATTCTTAACTTTCTGATACATAGTAGGAAGCAAATTTAGACCCTCTGTAGAATTTAGGCATGGGTATCTAACCCAAGAAGGACGGCAGTCGGTCATTTCACAATCCCAATTTGTTGAGAACGCATGAAAACGTCCTGTTGAGAGAGAGATTTGAATCCAGAGCAGAAATGATAAAGCAATCAAAATTAACATTACAATTGAGAGCGGAATAACCAATCGAATGAATGCTCGTCTAAGTTTCAGACGTCTTTCTCTGCGTGCTTCTTCATGAAGAATCAGCAGCTTCAGCACATCATCAGGTCCGGACATCTGAAACAGTCAAGTCAAAATTTAGGATAAACCCGTACATTTCACTTTTACCTATAACGCCTAAGGTTGACTACGAGGTAGCATTCTGGTTGTAACATTTCTCGAGGGGCTTCACCTGAGACCAGTGTCTCCATACTGTACCAAGCGCTCCTCTGTCAAGAAGAACAGAAGTGTTAGTAGTTAACAAAACTTGATAGGGCCCATCAAACTTCGGACCCAGAGGGGTTACTATTTCCCTCCGCATCATTACTGTATCTCCAATTTCTGGAAGAACAGGCAATGTGGTTTGCTCTTTGTTATCTTGTTCAGCTTGTCTGATGCTGACACTTACTCGTGTATCACGTAAGCAATTATCCAAGGTTTTTAGATAATTTTGCAGAGCATCTTTCAAAGGGCCCGAGGGTCCCTCATGTTGCAATGGTGCATCCCATGGCAAACGCATGTAACGACCTGTCATGATTTCAAAAGGGCTGATCTGTGTGGTTTTATTTGGGCTAGCCCTCATACTAAACAGTATCATTGGTATTGCTGCGTGCCAACCCTTTCCCCACTCCAAAGCTCTCTTCCTCAGGGAAGTTTTCAATGTTCGGTTAGCTCGTTCAACTGAACCACTTGACTGAGGCCTAAAAGAAATGTGGAAATGTTGTGTGATCCCCATTAATCTCATAGCCTGTTTCATCACTTTCCCTGTGAAATGTGTGCCCTGGTCTGAATCAATCTGTAAAGGAAGTCCCCATCTGGGGAATACTTCAGTCAACAGAATTTTTGCAGTTGCGTCTGCGGTGCAATTTCTCAGCGGAAAGGCCTCCACCCATCTAGAAAACAAATCAATAATCATTAAGATGTATGAAAAACCTCCACTAGGGGGCAATGGACCTATGAAATCAATTTGCAAATGTGTCCAGGGTCCCTGAGGGCGAGGGGCATGTCCCAAGGGAATCTTAAGCTTAGAAGGAGAATTTACCTTGAGACATACCAAACATCTTTTACAGAAATCTGTGCAAGCGGTTCTCAGCTTGGGCCACCACCATGTTTTTGAAATCATTGCATGTAGCTTTTCAGGACCTGCATGTGCCAAACCATGATATAAAGACATTAATTCAGTACGAGCAGAAGAAGGACATACAAATCGATCATGAAATTTCCAAAGTCCATCAGAAGTCTTTAGTGCCCCTAACTTAGCCCACTGTTCAGTTTCCTCTGGATCATTAGTGTCATATAACTCAAAGATGTCTCTGGTTGGTGCTTCTCCCTCCTGGGGAGAAAGAGGTACTACACTCACAACTTTTTCAGTACGTTTTGCAGCCCCCCTGGCAGCAGCATCTGCAGCCCGATTTCCTTTGGCTTCTGGTGACTCCTCCTGTGAATGTCCCGTGACTTTGATCACAGCTCCAGCAGCAGGCAGTTTGCAGGCCTCCATTAGTTCAATGACCTGCTTCTGATGAGAAATAGGAAGACCAGCAGTAGTCAAAAATCCCCGACGTTGCCACACAGGTCCAAAATCTACAGCGACCCCATAAGCATAACGGCTATCTGTATACACATTTAGACGTTTCCCCTTGCCAAACTGCAGGGCACGGGTCAGGGCAATGAGTTCAGCTACTTGAGCTCCACCACCTGCAAGAGAACCACAGTCAACTGTTTCACCGTGCTCGTTTACCACAGCCCATCCAGTGTATCGTGTACCATTCTCATAAAAACTGGACCCGTCGACGAACAGTTTCATTGCATCTTGCAGTGGCTCGGTATCCAGTGGGCTCCGAGTGTCGTTCTCAATCAGCTGTGCACAATTGTGAGCAGTTCCTTCTTCTGGCATAAGGGATGCAGGGTTGATTACATTGTCAGCATCAATCAAGATTTCAACATTTTTGCTCAAGAGGGTTGCTTCCCACTTGGCTCGTCGTTGATTTGAAATTGTACCCAGGCGTGTGTTTGTAAGTAGTTTGAGTATCTGGTGTCTGGTGTGCAGTACCACTTTCTGGTGCATGACGACCTCCTCTGTTGCCTTGACCGCCCATTCAGCACAGTCGCAGATCAGCAAGCATGGATGCTGTCCGGCCATGGAAACAGGAATAGTGGTCGAGAAGTACCCCACCATGCCGTAAGACGTTCTTCCAGGAACACGCTGGCCCAGGGCAGCTGAGTAGGATTTCTTCCCTACCCAAGTCCATAGGTGAAAGGCCCGCCGGGCATCGGCGTGTCTAAGTGCAGGACAAGAAGAAAGAGTCTCTTTGATACTCACAAACGCCTCTTCCATCTCCTCTGTCCATTCGATGAGCTCCTGTCCAGGCTTCCCTCCCTTCAGTGCTTCTGTGAGGGGCTTAGAAAGTTCATTATATTCAGACACATACTGGCGGCAGTAATTCAGAAGTCCCATTACCTGCCTTAGACCAGTCACGGTGTTAGGCTTTGGCAGTTCGACGATAGCCTTGACCCGTTCAGGAGTGATGCGTCTGCCATGGACTCCAACGATCTGTCCCAGATACGTCACCTCGGATCTGGCCAACTGCACCTTCTGCAAATTAATCTTAAACCCTCCCTGGTTCAAAGTTTTCAACACAGTCTGAACAGCATTCAAATGTTTAAGCTTAGTAGGACTACAGATCAAAAGGTCATCCACGTACTGAAGTACGACAGACCCATCAGTTTCAAGTTCTTTTCGAATAGGATCAATGAATGAAGCCAATACTTGATTGAACAGACTGGGCGAGTGGCAGAACCCTTGAGGCATTCGAGTCCATGTCCATTGTCGTCCAGAACAGGAAAATGCAAATTTCGGTTGATCCTCTGGTGCTAAGGGACAAGTCCAAAAGCCATTAGCAATGTCTAAAGCAGTAAAATAACAGTGCTCAGATCCAATCTCATTCAAAATAGTGGCTGGGTTGGCCACCAGGGGGTGCATTGGAGCAGTAACTGCATTCAAGGCGGTATAATCAATTGTCAAACGCCAACTCTTATCAGCTTTCTGTACTGGCCACATAGGGCTGTTCGTGGGGGCGGAGCATGGCACAATTATCCCCCGTTTATGTAACTCATTAACAACCTGTTCAGCTCCTAAGCGAGCATCGTTTTTCAAAGGATATTGGCGTTTGGCATCATGCATGGGACCTGGGATGCGGAGTGGCTGAATGTTTGCCTTACCACAATCAAATTTGTCTTTAGCCCATACATTAGGAAATTTAGAAATTAGGTATTTCCACTCAGGTCTAGTCTCTGTCATATTTGAGGCACTTACAGCTCCAGCCACTGCACATCCAGCTCCATGGTGTGGCCTTGCATGAGATAAGCGGAGTACTTCATTGCAGCCAAGCACAAGCTTATCTGTAGAAAGCAAAACATCAGCTTCAAGATTATTCAGAATGTCAACACCAATTATGGTTCCCACAGTATTTTTCCCAACCCAGAATTCTGTCCAAAACACTTTCTGAGAGTCTGCAATAGAGAGAGGAACAGGAACAGATTTATAATACATTTCTTTGCCATTCAATCCTTCAATGTACATAAAATCAGAAGTAGTTTCCAAATTAATGTTGGTGATGCTAACTTGAGCCCCAGTATCAATTAATGCTATACATTGCCGGCCTCCTAACAACGCATGAATATAGGGTCTAGGGTCAGTCACATCACAAGAACCGGAGGCCGCTGACCCCTAGTCCTCGACCAGTTTCTTCAGCTTGGCAATGTCAGCATCAGACAGAGTCAGCCGATGTGGCTGCCTGTCCCTTCTACCCTTTTTGAAGTTAGATTGGGACAGATTAACTCGACATTGTGTATGTACATGCCCTTTCTTATGGCATCGGCTGCATTTCACAGGTTCTTTAGGACAATTACGGCTGAAATGCCCAGGCTGGCGACAATTATAACAACTGACCTCGGGTGGATTTGTTTCCGCTTCAGCCCCTGCGGCTACCGCCGCGGGGTGAGCACCTGGTTCACTCTGCAGACGGCTCCAACTTACTGCACTCCACTGGAGCAGGGATTCCCAATTTGGAATGTTAACAGAGCCTGAAATGAGCAGATCTCGATAACGTTTAGTCAGTCCGCTTATAGCGGATTCAATGATGATCGCTGAATCATAATCCTCATTATTATTATTAGCAGCACAGTAATTTTCATATGCATTACGAAAACGTTCAACATATTCTAAAGGACTTTCGGTGGGTCTCTGCTTAATTTGGGTCACACTAGTCCAGGGAAAGGAGCCCCTCCCTAACAGATCTTGCACCTGCTCTTTATATTCTCGGTATGCTATACAATACTCATCCCAATTAGTGGGAACGAGAGGATCAATTCTGATAGTTTGAACTCTGCCTAATTTACTGTGGGGCACAAGAGTTTCTACCATGTATTGAATGTCTGCAATTCCTAAATTTTGTTGTCTAGCTATAGACTCTAATTTATCCCATGACACTTTATTTGGACTAAATAATTTGAAAGGTTCGATGCCACTCAACAAATTATTTTTCTCAACCGCGGTGAGTCTATTCCACTCCCCTATTTCATATCCTGCACCCATTTCAGTGTTTCTCTGTTCCTCAGCAACAGCTCTAATGGGCGCAGCAGACACCCCTCCCCGGGAGGAGGGGGCCCCGCCTCGCTCAAGAGGAGGAGAGAGAGGAACACCAATGTTTTCAGCCTTCTGGTTGACATTTGCATATGGCGTAGAAACCTCAGTTACATCTGGGTAAGGGGGTGGCGCCCCAGAAATAGCAGCATCCAGTAACCTCCTAGCAATACTATAAGGCGAATCACTCTGATTATCTGTTTGGGTATGAGGGGCGGAGCCGGTTACGGCAGCCGCCTGCACAGTCAGAGAAGGGAGCTCAGGAGCAGAGGGAAAAGACACATGTGGAACCATATTACAAGCCTCACTCTGCTCGGCCTTTTTCATGACAACGGATAGCCCTGTAGTAAAACCACTCAGATCTTTCCCTATTTCAACCCCTGAAATCTCAGCCATGAGATCACTTTTGGCACGTAAATCTTTCCAGCATTCGACTACTGCGGGAATTGTGCCATCTTCAGTTAAGGGAATTCCTCCCTGTTTACAAATCCATGAATAAGCACATACAGCTAAGAATTTATGTTTTTCTGGCTCTTTCTTAGACTGTAACCATCCTAACTGTTTTTCTACTTTCCAGTCTGAGTCAAATCCTTGACTGACCATACGCTTAATTAGTTCAGAGAATTTCTTTGAAGTCAAAGTTTCAGAACAAATCTGCTTACAGAGTTTGCTCGGATCTGTTTCAACAGATTCTGTTTTTGGAGGCTGCTTGTTACTTTTACCAGCCATTTCAAAATACTATATATCAAACTGTATATACGGAGATATGTTATTTATTGATATATATATATAGTAGTTTTAATTTCCTTATATAGGAAGCCCCTGAGAAATGCTAGCAGCAAACAATTTGAGGTATTAAATCTATAGCTTATCAAACAAATGGCTTAACTTCTGCGTCTGAAACTGCAAAGTATTTCTGACAACACCTGTCCACTAGTCATTAAAACATTTTAGCTCATTCGGGTTTGTTCAAAAATGCATCCCAGATCAATCAATACTTTCCCTTACCTATATCTCTATCTCTATATATATATATGCGCATATAGATTATCTAGGTATTTATTTTAAAATTCTACTTTTTGGATACTCTGTACCCTAACCACTGATCTGTCCTGTTTCTAAGCTCGGGGCGCGCCCCTGTCTGTTCAAACGAGTGGTCAAGAGTTGAAAGAGCGAGATACGTCTAGAACCCCCGTCTAGCGTCTTACATTCCTTTCTGAATTTCCAAATCCTTAATTGGCTACCCCCCCGGCCGTAAATGCACTTTGCCTTGGCTATCAAATGCTATACCCAGCACTGCCTGTTACGGCCTTTGTGCTTTTTAAGAATGCGTTTTCGTCCTCCCCTGGACTGTGCACACCTAAAAAACAAACTTTCACGTCTATCTTTAAGACCTATAGGTGTGCACCTGTTCCCTCTGTAATTGTACACATCTGAAAAATATCTTATATCAAGACCTACGATGTATACTTGTACCCCTTAACTCACAAGGTTACTTATTTACAGGTATATGTGACACAATTTATGTTCTCCACCCCCGGAGTTAGTGTCTACCCCCTCACGTCTGAGTGAGTCTATCGTTCTTTCTTCTCTTGACCCCCGTTCTCCACAGACAGTCCCTAACCAATGATATTAAATATAAAATCTTTCCTACCTTTTGGTTTTTGATGATTGATCAGGGATGTCACCAAAGAACGATTGCCCGCCGATCCTCCACCATTAAACTGTTGGGGATAACAGTTTAAAACCCAAGGAGCAGGTGGTGTCGTAATCAAGACCAGGAGTCAGAGATGAGTTCAATTAATAATAATAATTTTACTTAAGGAAATAGTTTGCAGTTTCATAGGCAGAAGTCAGCGTCAATACCCTCGCAGGAGTTCGTAAGCTGAACTGCCGTATAATACAAAATCAGTCATAGTTATACTCCAGACAGAAGACTTCAAATGCGTCAAAGCACTGGTCAGCAGCGATCTGATTGGTTCCAAAACCTAGATAAACTTAGACAATCTTCACATATGGTCATATACATCTTCAGCATATCTCCAGTGATTATAGCAGGCGTCAGCACGGTTGAAGAAGGCACCTCATCCTAGGTCTGGAATCCAGCAATGTTGGTCTCATCACTTTATGGGCACACACACACATACACAAACTCAGCCCTTATCTGCTTATTCCCAAGGTTTTCTTGCACTGGCAAGTCTTTTTATCACTACAGTTGGTTACACACAAAGGGCAGGCTGACATTAATCTTAAAGAATAAGAAGACAGGATAAAACAGAGTTCTTAATATCTAATGTCCGTTAAGACATGTTAGGAGACAGCATGTCTCTCCCATGGCACATAGAAGAGGCCCCCTGGTCCGTTTTAGCTGACCTGGTGACCCTAGGAAAAAGAATACTCACACACATGTCCATGACATGTAAAACCTGTCAGTTCTAGGAAGGAATAATATGTTTCTAAGTAAGCATGCATCAATCTATAGTTATATAGATGGCTTTCTTCATTTAATCACATCATACAACAATCTTGGAGGTTAAATACTGATCAAACACTTGATTAATAATCACACAATATTAATGAGATAATATATTCTGAAGAAAGGATATAATCAGCGTCAGAATCTCCATCCTCTCCTTCAATATGTACATACATAACTTCATCTTGTAATATACTTGCCTACAATTGTCATTTGTATATTGTTATTCACTATCTACTTATTTGTATTTTTTATTCTTTTATTATGAGTTTTATGTTCTGTCGCTGTCATTCTGTTGTACTGCGGAGCTTCTGTCACGAAAACAAATTCCTCGTATGTGTACATACCTGGCAATAAAGCTCATTCTGATTCTGATTCTGATTCTGATTCTGAAATAAGTATTTAAAAGTAATCCTATAGCTCCCTCTGGTGACCATTATTGGTACTAAGAATTGCAAGCTTGATTTATAAGTTATGATAGTTTTAATTTTATGCTGGCTCTTGAAAATGATAAAGCTATGAAACTTACTGTGCTTCCTTCAAATGATGACTTCTACTTATATAAAAAATTATGAAGAGTAAGAATGAAAAATTTTAAAGATATAGTAAAATAACTATTGTATTTTTTTATGTTACTTTAATAAATCTCTATGGCAACACCATTTAAGCTATCCTAAATTCATTCACAATTTAACATGTCAGTATATTGGCATCATGTTGAAAAAGGAGTATGGAGTAGTATGAGGAGGAGTATGAATTCATTTACAGGCTGATTTTATCATAAATCCACAATAAAATTTCTGAGTTCTGTATCAATCTGTGTGGTTGTTTGTTTATTTTTATCTTTTATTTTTCATAGGAAGATAACTGACCCTTTACTCTCCTTTTTAATAAATGTGCTTATAAACCAAGAACAAGCTATTTATAGCTGTATTTATAAACTGCTTACTACTGACTATTAATATTGGGACAAGGCTTTATAAAGCATGAACTGACTATTTACTTTTTGAGTTTTAAATTATTATTTGCAGCACAAATAAGGTTTTTAAGGATTTTTAAAAATCCCTAAAACTGTCAGAAAAGGATAAGGCCTAAAATTACTATGTTAGTGGCAAAATGTATTTGTTTTTATAACTATAATGCATAAACTATGAAATTATACAAAATGTATAAAAAAAGTACAACAGTTATTGTTTTCCAATGTTTTTTATTTATTGAATGTACAATAACAATATTTTTTGGGGGGGATTTACATTTAAAAAAATTAGCCTACTGCAATCATTCTAAACAGCTTGAATAAAACCTGTTAATATTTATTATAGACCACTGTAACTGTATAATCGAACAAACAAGTTTATTATGAAAATGGAAGTGTGTACACCAAATAAATTGGACGATAAAGAAAATATAATAGTCAATAGCATAATAGAGCATGTTTTAGTTTTTTTTTATGCGTTTAGATGCAGAAATGGACAAATCAAATGTAAAATAAAATTTAATTGATTTAATTAAATATAGATTAATTCTTGTTAGAGCAAAATAATAAATAAATAAATAAATACGTACACACATTAAAAAAGCAGCCAAGATGAATGAGTTTCATTTTTTATAGATTAAAATTGAAGACAGAAGCAGCTGGTATATGCGGTCACTTAATATTAAAATCCAGTAGATCCACTTCAGATTTATTTCTCAACAGTTTTTGTTCACGTGGCTGTTTTCGTTTATATTAGCCAAGCAATTATGTATTTTGAAATAATCTTGTCCGTGATGTGTTCATTCTTACGACGAAAGGCAGAATCCTGCAGCTCGAGAGATCAATGTTATTCTGCCAGTCGCGCTTTCAAACAGTCTTGCGCACATAAACGGGTCACAAACACCTGCATTTAGCTCGTGTTGTGTTATAATGGGTGTCTTGTGTGCATTTATGGCAATAATTTATTTTAAAAAGCTCTTAAACAAGAATAAATTCGTTAGTTTTGAACTTGTGACACTGTGCGCGCTGATCGGAGGCAGTGATTTCAGATAGGCAGCCGCGAATATTTCATTTTCACACAAACAGTTCAAAAACATCTTAATTTAGCTCTTGGTGTGTTCTAATTGGTGAATTGTGTGATATCGCTGCAATACTTTATTTTTAATAGCTATAAAACAAGAATAAACTCGTTTTTTTCTGAGCTCATCATTCCACACGCTCCTGCTCAGAGCGGTGATTCATCTCTCGTGTTTCTCACGTATCACTGACCACACATCGATTATTAATGAGCCCTGACCTGAAAATAATCATATATGTTGGTTTAGCTTGTCAGTGTGAATTAAATCCAAGTATTTATTTGTATGTTAACCGATTTAAAAGCGAAACCAAAAGAGAGTCTCCTCCCTTTTTCAGATGCCTTATTTAGTCCGGTAACTGCACCTGTAGGGGCGCATTTTCTCTCAGACAATGGAAGTCTAAGCACACACACTCAAACAGATGGACAGAGTGAGATGAGATGTCTGACAGTTTTTTAATTTTATGTTATCCATACAGTGTTGTAAAGTCATGAAACTATGCATATTTACTCAGAATAACTTTTTTTTTCTGTATGAAAAAAGGTTTTGAAGTGTTTGGAATTTAAAAATGCAGGAAAATTAATAATTCCATTTTTACTGTCATTTAAAAAAATCACCACGACAAAACCATCCAAGCTATCCAAAACCCATTCACAATTTAAGTTCCTCAATGTTTTTTCAACATGTAGACCAAGTTTGGTGTGTATAGTGTTACTCTCCTCTGAGCAGTATGCATTAATTCACAGCTAAATGTAAAAAACAATCCACATTCAAATCAAAATAGCCGACTTCCTGTTGGTCGTAGCTGATGACTGTGAATTAGAAAGTTGTCTGTCTTGATAAGAAAAATTTTTGTACTGAGTTTGGTGTCTGTAGCTAAAACTAACCCCCCCACTTTTGACAAAAGGTGGCGCTATAGAGTGCCTCTTCCACGCCCTCTTATGAACTTTTGCCAGTGTCTAGCTGTCACTAATACTGATATGTGTTCTGAGTTTGATGAAATTCTAAGCATGTTATATGCCTCAAAATCACCTGAGAAGTATTCCAGTTTGACATGTTGCCACGGCAACAATATTTTTAGATATCAATATCCCCCCAGCAGATTTATATCGGCTGTGTTTTAACATTATTCTGATGAAGTTTGAAGCAAATCGAGTAAAAATAAGATGCTGAATTCAAAGCATTTTGAAAATGACACACTTCCTGCTGCCAGTTGGTGGCGCTATAACTTTGACTCCTAATAGTCACATATATGCGATCGACATCATACAATGAATAATCTGATGAAGTTTGATTAAAATTAGGAAATGTATGTGGATGGTATTAGACACTTCCTGTTTCTCAATTCTCGCCATAAATTCAACGCCTCGCTACGAGCAAACCGTTCGAGATATCAAAAATCCCCTGGCAATTTTTCATCCCCAATGTCTTGAGATCATGTTGACCGAGTTTGGTGGCAATCGAGTCAAAAACCTATGACAAGTATATCAAATTCCAGAGCATGCGCTTTTTACATAACTCTAAATAGCTGACTTCCTGTTGGGCGGAGCCTATGACATGCAATATGCAAGTTGTTCGGCACGATGAGATCTATATGTGTACTGAGTTTCATATAAATACGTGCAAGTATGTGTGAGCAATACAACAACATTTTTGACTGTGTTCCAGGGGGCGCTGTAGAGCCCCTGTGCCACGCCCGGGTCCCAGCCTCTGCAGGCTCCTAAAGGCCACAGATTCCAAAGTGTGTGCAAATTTTCAAGAGTTTTTGAGTATGTTAAGGACTCCAAAAGCCCCCACAACTTTGATGACAAATATGAATAATAAACCCTAAATAGCCAACTTCCTGTTGGGCGGAGCCTATGATATGCAATACGAAAGTTGTTTGTATTGATGAGTTCTATACGTGTACTGAGTTTCGTACGTCTACGTACAAGTATGTATGATATATGGCCCTCCATATTCCAGGGGGCGCTGTAGAGCCCCTGTGCCACGCCCGTGTATCAGTCTCTGCCCAGCCCTAATGGCCGCAGGTTCCAATGTGTGTGCCAATTTTCAAGACTTTTTAAGCATGTTAAGGGCCCCAAAAGCCCCCGTAACGTTAGAAAAAAAAAATAATAATAATAATAAATATAGCTGCAAGCAGCGATGTCGGGCTCAAGCCATCAGTGCAACGCCACCCCCGGTGGCATCGGGAAAATTGTGCCCAGCGGGCATAAGCATTTACAGTAACCCTCTGACAATCAAGTTTTAAGGGATTACACACAGTTAAAGGGTTAATCCGACCAATCTAGACTTTGAAATCACATACACAGAACAATATATATAACTTTAGTAACACTTTATTTTACTATTTATAAAAAATGTATAAGGTGTGCATTGTAGCTGACACCTATATGAACACATTACAATTGTTTTGTGACTGCAAGTCTTTCTTCTCAAATGCTATTGAGCTTCAAATTTGCATTTGAGCCCATGTGTAAAAGTAGCATAATATACATATGACTTACAGTTTGATGTAATAAATATTAAACATTCAAATTAATTGTGCATTATAGCTGTCACCTAGATGAACAATTACAGTTGTTTTTATGACTGTAAGTCATTCTCTTCAAATGCTACTGACGTTAGAAAAGTGTATAACAATATCACATGTAACTTTAGAGACGGTCCCTAAATTTGAGATTCTCGAATGGGAGAATGTTTGTGTGCATGTTTGTTTTTGTTTTTTTTGAGCAACTGGGATGGTGCCCCCTCTGGGAGTTGGTGCCCTACGAAGACTGCATACTCTGCATATAGGGAGAGGCGGTACTATCTGGAAGATATATTCCTCAAACCATCGTACAAGAGGAGGTGATGCTAGTCCTTCAAGAATCGCTCAAAACCTATTCAATTGTAGTTTCCTTTTTTTGCATCTTGAGATAAATATTTCTGAATTCTGAATCAAACTGGGTTGTGTTTATTTATTTATTTTATAAGACAACTGAGACTTTAATCTCCTTTGTAATATATGTGATTTTAAACCAAGAACAATTTATTTATAGATGTATTACTGCTTAATAATGACTATTCTTAAGGGAAAAGGCTTTATTATCATTAACTATTTACTAATGCTTAGCTAATGAGTGCAGTTATTATAAAGTGTTACCAATGCATTTACTAATGTTAACAAATTAATAATTTATTAGTGTTTTGTAATGATTTTAATGACCTATAAGCATTTGTGAAATAGTTTTGCTTGCATTGCAGCTTTATCTGTCAGTTGAAGAGTTTTACTGTTACATCCATGAGATTAATAAATGTCATGTCAAGTCACAGGTTGTCATAGGTCAGTATCAAATGAGTTTGAAATTATTATTTGCAGCACAAATAAGGATTCTTAGGATGTTTTTAAATCCCTAAAACTGTCAGAAAAGGATAAGGCCTGAGATATTTCTTAACCTGTAATGAAAGGGGAAAAAAAACCACCATTAGCAACAACAAAAACAATTACAATTTAAAATACAGATTTTTTTTCCTGATTATTAAAGGGATGATTAGGTCTCTCTCTCTCTCTCTCTCTCTCTCTCTGTCTCTCTCTCTCTGCCAGACAGCCCCTCCCTACAATCCACACACACTGTCAGTCACCAAAAATTCACAGTCACCAACCCCCTCACACTCCCCCTCCCTCTCCCCCTCCCTTTCCTCACACAGACAGAGTGGCCAGAGTGAGATCATGTCAGTTGAGAAGTCTGATAGTTTTCACATTTTCTTTTATCAATACAGTGTTGTTAAGTCGTGAAACTATGCATATTTCCTCAGAATGATTTGATCTCTGTATGAACAAATGCTTTGAAGTGTTTGGAAGCTGCAATTTAAACATACAAGACAATTAATGTTTCCCTTTTTACTGTCATTTCAAAAAATCACCACGACAAAACAGTTCAAGCTAACCAAAATCTGTTCGCAATTTAAGTTCCTCAATGTTTTTTCTTCATGTAGACAAAGTTTGGTGTGTATAGTGTACTTCCCCTGTGAGGAGTATTCATTAATTCACAAAATAATCTTCCCAAAAATCCATATTCAAATCAAAATAGCGGACTTCATGTTGGTTGTAGCTTATGACTGTAAATTAGAAAGTTGTCCGTCTTGATAAGAACAATTTATGTACCAAGTTTGGTGTCTGTAGCTAAAACTAAATAAAATGCATTATTATTATTACTATTATTAGCTGTACACTTGATAAAAAATGTTCAATATAAACTTATGCAATTGTGTGTGTGTGTGTGTATATATATATATATATATATATATATATATATATATATATATATATATATATATATAAATTCAAGTGTACAGTTTTCTTTTATTGCATCTTGAAATAAATATTTATGAGTTCTGTGTTTGTTTATTTTATTTATTTTATTTTTTATTTTACATTTTTTTAGGAAGATTACAGCCTTTAATCTCCTCAAAATAAATGTGCATATAAACCATGAACAATTTAATTATAGCTGTATTTATAAAATGCTTACTAAAATATTAATTTTGGGAGAAGGCTATATAAAGCATGAACTGACTATTTACTAATGCTTAGCTAAGAATTGCAGCTATTATGAAGTGTTACCAATGCATTTACTAATTTTAACAATTGAGACATTATTTTAAAGTGTTACCAAATGAATAAAAATGTTTTGTTATGATTTCATTAACCTATAAGCATTTGTGAAATAGTTCTGCTTGCATTACAGCTTAGTCTTCATCTGTGAGCTGAACAGTTTTACTGTTACATCCATGAGATTATGTAAATTCAAATAAATGTCATGTCACAGGGTGTCAGAGGTCAGTATCAAATGAGTTTGAAACTATTATTTGCAGCACAAATAAGGTTTTTTAGGATTTTTTTTAATCCCTGAAACTGTCAGAAAAGGATAAGGCCTAAGATATTTCTTAAGCTGTAATGAAAACAGCACAATTAGCAACAACAACAAAAAAATAACAATTTAAAAAACAGTTTTTTTTTCTGGTGATTAAAGAGATGTTTAAGTCTCTCTCTCTCTCTCTCTCTCTCTCTCTCTCTGTCTGTCTGCCACTCAGCTCACACCCCTCCCCCACTCACACTCACACACACACACACAGTCAGCACTCATACATTCCTCAAACAGAGTGACAGAGTGAGATCAGATGTCTGACAGTTTTTTAATTTTCTTTTAATCATACAGTGCTGTAAAGTCATGAAACTATGCATATTTCCTCAGAATCACTGGTTTTCTAAATGAAAAATGTTTTTTAAAGGTTTGGAAGCTGCAATTTAAAAATAGAAGACGATTAATGTTTCACTTTTTACTGTCATTTCAAAAAATCACCACGACAAAACCGTTCAAGCTAACCAAAATCTGTTCGCAATTTAAGTTCCTCGATGTTTTTTCTTCATGTAGACAAAGTTTTGTGTGTATAGTGTACTTCCCCTGTGAGGAGTATTCATTAATTTTACAACTGTAAAATCTCAAAAATACACATTCAAATCAAAATAGCCGACTTCCTGTTGATCGTAGCTTATGACTGTGAATTAGAAAGTTGTCCGTCTTGATAAGAACAATTTATGTACCAAGTTTGGTGTCTGTAGCTAAAACTAACCCCCCCACTTTTGACAAAAGGTGGCGCTATAGAGTGCCTCTTCCACGCCCTTTTCAAAGCTTTTGCCATGGTTTAGCTATCTTTAATAGTTTGAAGCAAATCAAGTAAAAATAAGATGCTGAATTCAAAGCGTTTTGAAAATGATTCACTTCCTGCTGCCAGTTGGTGGCGCTATAACTTTGACTCCTAATAGTCACATATATACGATCGGTATCATACAACGAACAAACAAATTAAGTTTGATCAAATTCAGGAAATGTATGTGGATGTTATTAGACATTTCCTGTTTCTCATTTCTCGCCATAATTTCAACGCCTCGCCACGGGCAAACCGTTCGAGATATCAAAAATCTCTTCGCAATTTAGCATCCCCAATGTCTTGAGATCGTGTTCACCGAGTTTTGTGGTGAACAGGTGGAGTTCCTCAGAGGAGTATATCAAATTCCAGAGCATATGTTTTTCATAAAACCCTAAATAGCCAACTTCCTGTTGGGCGGAGCTTATGACATGCAGTGTGAAAGTTGTTTGGTTTGATGAGTTATATATATGTACCAAGTTTCATATGTATACGTGCAAGTATGCATGATATATGGCCCTCAGTACTACAGGGGGCGCTGTAGAGCCCCTGTGCCACGCCCGTGTATCAGATTCTGCCCGGCCCTAATGGCCGCAGGTTCCAAGGTGTGTGCCAATTTTCAAGAGTTTTTGAGTATGTTAAGGACCCCAAAAGCCCCCGAAACCTTGGAAAAAAATTAGAAGAATAAAGAAAAAAAAAAAAATAATAATAATCCTAAGGAAAACAATAGGGCTCTCGCCCTCCAGGCTTGAGCCCTAATTAAAGCTGCAAGCAGCGATGAACGGGCCCTCGCACCCGGACTCACCAGCAGCGACTGGCTTTAGTTAATAGGTGAACGGTGAGAAATATGCGTTTAAACTCATAAATGTAAGTAGAATATATCAAAGTTTATTCCATATATGTGCCAATCTTCCTGTTGCCAGGAGGTGGCGCTATCATTATAATGAAATATTGGCCTTCAGATGTGTTCAGGGCAGGACTTCTATCGAACATGTGAGATTTGGGGAGGATTGGACATTTTATGCCTGAGTTACAACAACATCCTATTTCATGGCGAAACATCGAAATTTGTCAGGCCGCCATGGACACGCCCTTTAACGAAACCTTAAGATCTTCGCAATTTAACATCGCAAAAGCCTTTAGATTAGACTGACCACAAAAAACACATTGATGTCATAAAATTTCTAGGAGTAGTTCGTCGCAGCGTAAAATATGTCACTTCCTGTTGCCAATAGGTGGCGCTATGACTATAACTGAATATGGGCATGTCAATCTGTTCAGCTTCGGAGTCTCATCAAACATGTGAAGTTTGGGGCAGATTGGTCATTGTATGTCTGAGTTATAGCAACTTCATTTTTCATGGCGAATCATCGAAATTCACCAGGCCGCCACGGACACGCCCTTCAATGAAAACTCAAGATCTTCGCAATTTAACATCGCAAAAGCCTTTAGATTAGGCATACCAAATTTGGTGTTGATTTGAAGAACTCTCTAGGAGGAGTTCGTTAAAATACAACACATGGAAATGACCAAAATTACACAAAAAATGCTCATAATATTAAAAATAACCGACTTCCTGTTGGGTTTAGAATTTCGCTCCAAGAGTCTTTTTTGTAGGTATTGGTGTGTTACATATGTGTGCAAATTTTCGTGCATGTACGTGAAACATAGCTGGAAGCCTGTTGATTTTCTTGGTATAGGTGGCGCTGTCGAGCCATTTTGCCACACCCTCTTCTGAATCCTATATCAGACGAAAATTTTCACCAGGTTTGACGCGTGTGCAAAGTTTCATGACTTTTTGAGCATGTTAAAGCCCTCAAAAATGCGATTCATTCGGGAGAAGGAGAAGAAGAAGAAGAAGAAGAAGAAGAAGAAGAAGAATATAGCTGCAAGCAGCGATGGCGGGCTCAAGCCATCAGTGCAACACCACCCCTGTGGCATCAGGTAAACTGTGCCAAGCGGGCACATGCATTCACAATAGCACTCTGGCAGTCAGGTTTTAAGGGATACGGCAGTTAAAGGGTTAATCCGAATCATCTAGACTTTGAAATCACATTCACAGAACAATATATATAACTTTAGAAACACATTTTTCAATCTGAGTTAAACCTTTTTTTGGGCTTATTTTATCAGTAAAGGAAAAAATGCCTAATAATTCTTCATACCTGAATATAAGGAGTTTTGTTTTTCTCTTCCAGGCTTCATGGTCAACTACATATGTATCACACTCGTTGCTTTCTATAGTGCAGCTCAACCAATTCTCATCCCATTCGTCCATATTTGTGAAATCACAAATCCCGGACAATATTTGTTGTAGTCCAAACAATTTGTTCATTATAGTTTTTAAAAAGTGTTTTTTGTTAAATAAAATATCTCCTTTTGAATTGGACTTTCAGCTTAGTAACTTTGCAGAACTTTTTTTTATGCTGAAACAACAACATTACAGTATAACTAAATTTGAAAAATAATAATAGCACTCCTTTAATAGGCATTATTAAACAGTTCATAAATACAGCTATACATGTTTTGTTCTTAAGCTATAAAGTTCAATCATTGTATTTTCATACTTTAAGTATTATAACATTATTCTAGTTGTCAGCAGGGGCGCTGCACAAGATCCCGGGCCCTATGCATAGGGAGTCCTAATGGTGACAGTCCTTTGTGAGCTCATCTAAAGCAAAGACTATTTATACATTTAAATCATTCACAAATGAGATTTAAAGGAACATTCATCTACCAAACTAAAAAGTCAAACACAACACAGAGGGATACAGAACACAGAAATATTTTTTCAAGATGGATAAAAAGAAACTGTACAGCTGTACACTTGATAAAATATATATATATATATATATATATATATATATTTTATCAAGTATATATATATATATATATATATATATATATATTTTTTTTTATCAAGTATATATATATATATATACATGTGTCTGTGTGTGTGTATTGGCTTTCCAATGCCGTTGATAATAGGGGTTAGCAAGTTTAAAACACGTACAGAGTCCATGCAGACGGATGTAGATGCATAACAAATGTCTTTCTTTATTACTTGAACTCCATTAAAAATGATCTCAAACGTCTTGTGTCCTCTCCTTGTTCACATGTACACACAAAGCCATACCTTATGGACTGCATACAACCAGAATCCACCTGGAGAGCAAGTCTACAGTGCACTCAAAAACTGTGCTTCCCACATACCAACACACACATATATATATATATATATATATAATTCAAGTGTACAGTTTCCTTTTATTGCATATTGAAATAAATATTTCTGTATCAATCTGTGTTGTGTTTGTTTATTTTTATTTTTCTTAGGAAGATAACTGACCTTTTACTCTCCTTTTTAAAATATGTCCTTATAAACCAAGAAAAAGTTATTTATAGCTGTATTTATAAGCTGCTTACTAATGACTATTAATGTTGGGACAAGACTTTATAAAGCACGAACTGACTATTTACTAATGAGTGCAGTTATTATAAAGTGTTACCAATGCATTTACTAATGTTAGCAAATAAGACATTATTTTACAGTGTTATCAAATCCTTAAATGATTTATAAGTGTTCTGCTTGCATTACAGCTTAGTCTTCATCTGTGAGCTGAACAGATTTACTGTTACATCCATGACATTATGTAAATTCAAATAAATAGCATGTCAGAGGATGTCATAGGTCAGTATCAAATGAGTTTGAAATTATTATTTGCAGCACAAATAAGGTTTTTTAGGATTTTTTAAAATCCCTAAAACTGTCAGAAAACGATAAGGCCTAAGATATTTCTATGTGAGTGGCTAAATTTATTTTTGTTTTTATAATTGTAATACATAAACTATGAAATTATACAAAATGTATAAAAAAGTAAATAAATAAATACGCACACATTAAAAAAGCAGCCAAGACAAATGAGTCTCCTTTTTTATATATATAGATTAAAATTGAAGACAGAAGCAGCTGGTATATGCGGTCACTTAATATTCAAATCCAGTAGATCCACTTCAGATTTATTTCTCAACAGTTTATGTTCATGTGGCTGTTTTCGTTTATATTCGCCAAGCTATTATGTATTTTGAAATAATCTTGTCCGTGATGTGTTCGTTCGTACGACGAAAGGCAGAATCCTGCAGCTCGAGAGATATATGTTATTGTGCCAGTCGCGCTTTCAAATAGTCTTGCACACTTAAACGGGTCACAAACACCTGTATTTAGCTCTTGTTGTGTTATAATGTGTGTATTGTGTGCATTTATGGCAATATTTTATTTTAAAAAGCTCTTAAACAAGAATAAATTTGTTAGTTTTGAACTTGTGGCACTGTGCGCGCTGATCGGAGCGGTGATTTCAGATAGGCAGCCACAAATATTTAATTTTCACACAAACAGTTCAAAAACATCTTAATTTAGCTCTTGGTGTGTTCTAATTTGTGAATTGTGTGATATCGCTGCAATACTTTATTCTTAATAGCTATGAAACAAGAATAAACTCGTTTTTTCTGAGCTCGTCATTCCACACGCTCCTGCTCAGAGCGGTGATTAATCTCTCCTGTTTCTCACGTATCACTGACCACACATCAATTATTAATGAGCCCTGACCCGGTAATAATCATATATGTTGGTTTAGCTTGTCAGTGTGAATTAAATCTAAGAATTTATTTGTATTTTAACCGATTTAAAAGAGAAACTAAAACTCCGGTAATTGCACCTGTAGGGGCGCAATTTCTCTCAGACAATGGAAGTCTGAAGCACACATACTCAAACAGAGGGACAGAAGTGAGATGAGATGTCTGACAGTTTTTTAATTTTCTGTTACCCATACAGTGTTGTAAAGTCGTGAAACTATCCATATTTACTCAGAATGACTTTTTGTCTGTATGAAAAAAGGTTTTGAAGTGTTTGGAATTAAAAAAATGCAGGAAAATTAATAATTCCATTTTTAATGTCATTTAAAAAAAATCACAGAGACAAAACCGTTCAAGCTATCCAAAATCTATTGGCAATTTAAGTTGTTTAAAATGTTTTGGCATCATGTAGACAAAATTTGGTGTGTATAGTGTTACTCTCCTCTGAGCAGTATGCATTAATTCACAGCTAAATGTAAAAAAAAAATCCACATTCAAATCAAAATAGCTGACTTCCTGTTGATCGTAGCTGATGACTGTGAATTAGAAAGTTGTCCGTCTTGATGAGAACAATTTTTGTACCGAGTTTGGTGTCTGTAGCTAAAACTAACCCCCCCACTTTTGACAAAAGGTGGCGCTATAGAGTGCCTCTTCCACGCCCTCTTATGAACTTTTGCCAGTGTCTAGTTATCATAAATACTGATATGTGTTCTGAGTTTGATGAAATTCTAAGCATGTTATATGCCTCAAAATCACCTGAGAAGTATTCCAGTTTAACATGTTGCCACGGCAACAATATTTTTAGATATCAATATCCCCCCAGCAGATTTATATCGGCTGTGTTTTAACATTATTCTGATTAAGTTTGAAGCAAATTGAGTAATAATAAGATGCTGAATTCAAAGCATTTTGAAAATGACACACTTCCTGCTGCCAGTTGGTGGCGCTATAACTTTGACTCCTAATAGTCACATATATGCGATCGACATCATACAAAGAATAATCTGATGAAGTTTGATTAAAATCAGGAAATGTATGTGGATGGTATTAGACACTTCCTGTTTCTCATTTCTCGCCATAATTTCAACACCTCGCCACGAGCAAACCGTTAGAGATATCAAAAATCCCCTGGCAATTTTTCATCCCCAATGTCTTGAGATCATGTTGACCGAATTTGGTGGCAATCTGCAAAAAAACCTATGACAAGTATTTCAAATTCCAGAGCATGCGCTTTTTACATAACTCTAAATAGCTGACTTCCTGTTGGGCGGAGCCTATGACATGCAATACGAAAGTTGTTCGGCACGATGAGATCTATATGTGTACTGAGTTTCATATGCATATGTGTGAGTATGTGTGAGCTATACATCAACATTTCTGACTGTGATCCAGGGGGCGCCGTAGAGCCCTTGTGCCACGCCCGGGTCCCAGCCTCTGCAGGCTCCTAAAGGCCACAGATTCCAAAGTGTGCGCAAATTTTCAAGAGTTTTTGAGTATGTTAAGGACCCCAAAAGCCCCCACAACTTTGACGAAAAATATGAATACTAAACCCTAAATAACCAACTTCCTGTTGGGCAGAGCCTATGACATGCAGTACGAAAGTTGTTTGGTTTGATGAGATCTACATGTGTACCGAGTTTCGTGTGTCTACGTGCAAGTATGTATGATATATGGCCCTCAGTATTCCAGGGGGCGCTGTAGAGCCCCTGTGCCACGCCCGTATATCTGTCTCTGCCCAGCCCTAATGGCCGCAGGTTCCAAGGTGTGTGCCAAATTTCAAGAGTTTTCGAGCATGTTAAGGACCCCAAAAGCCCCCGTAACGTTGGAAAAAAAATAAATAAATATAGCTGCAAGCAGCGATGTCGGGCTCAAGCCATCAGTGCAACGCCACCCTGGTGGCATCGGGAAAACTGTGCCCAGCGGGCATAAGCATTTACAGTAACCCTCTGACAATCAAGTTTTAAGGGATGTGGCAGTTAAAGGGTTAATCCGACCAATCTAGACTTTGAAATCACATACACAGAACAATATATATAACTTTAGTAACACTTTATTTTAAAATGTATAAAAAATGTATAAGGTGTGCATTGTAGCTGACACCTATATGAACACATTACAATTGTTTTGTGACTACAAGTCTTTCTTCTCAAATGCTATTGAGTGGTCGCGAACGCGGATGGGAGAATGGCGCATATTTGTTTTGTTTTTTTTGAGCAACTGGTGCCCCCTCTGGGAGTTGGTGCTCTACGAAGACTGCATACTCTGCATATAGGGAGCGGCGGTACTATCTGGAAGATATATTCCTCAAACCATCGTACAAGTGAAGGTGATGCTAGTCCTTCAAGAATCGCTCAAAACCTTTTCAAGTGTACAGTTTCCTTTTATTGCATCTTGAAATAAATATTTCTGAATTCTGAATCAAACTGGGTTGTGTTTATTGATTTATTTTATAAGACAACTGAAACTTTAATCTCCTTTGTAATATATGTGCTTTTAAACCAAGAACAATGTAATTAGAGATGTATTCCTGCTTAATAATGACTATTATTAAGGGAAAAGGCTTTATAATCATGAACTATTTACTAATGCTTAGCTAATGAGTGCAGTTATTATAAAGTGTTACCAATGCATTTACTAATGTTAACAAATTAGACATTATTATACAGTGTTACCAAACCCTTTAATAATTTATTAGTGTTTTGTAATGATTTTAATGACCTATAAGCATTTGTGAAATAGTTTTGCTTGCATTGCAGCTTAATCTGTCAGTTGAAGAGTTTTACTGTTACATCCATGAGATTAATAAATGTCATGTCATGTCACAGGTTGTCATAGGTCAGTATCAAATGAGTTTGAAATTATAATTTGCAGCACAAATAAGGCTTCTTAGGATGTTTTTAAATCCCAAAAACTGTCAGAAAAGGATAAGGCCTAAGAGATTTCTTAACCTGTAATGAAAGGAAAAAAACACCACCATTAGCAACAACAAAAACAATAACAATTTAAAATATAGATTTTTTTTCCTGATTATTAAAGGAATGATTAGGTCTCTCTCTCTCTCTCTCTCTCTCTCTCTCTGCCAGACAGCCCCTCCCTACAATCCACACACACTGTCAGTCACCAAAGATTCACAGTCACCAACCCCCTCACACTCACACTCCCCCTCCCTCTCCCCCTCCCTTTCCTCACACAGACGGAGTGGCCAGAGTGAGATCATGTCAGTTGAGAAGTCTGACAGTTTTTTCTTTTCTTTTATCCATACAGTGTTGTAAAGTCATGAAACTATGCATATTTCCTCATAATGATTTGATCTCTGTATGAAAACATGCCTTGAAGTGTTTGGAAGCTGCAATTTAGACATACAATACAATTAATGTTTCCCTTCTTACTGTCATTTCAAAAAATCACCACGTCAAAACCGTTCAAGCTAACCAAAATCCGTTCGCAATTTAAGTTCCTCGATGTTGTTTCTTCATGTAGTCAAAGTTTGGTGTGTATAGTGTACTTCCCATGTGAGGAGTATGCATTAATTCACAACTGTAAAATCTCAAAAATACACATTCAAATCAAAATAGCTGACTTCCTGTTGATCGTAGCTTATGACTGTGAATTAGAAAGTTGTCCGTCTTGATAAGAACAATTTAAGTACCGAGTTTGGTGTCTGTAGCTAAAACTAAATAAAATGCATTATTATTATTATTAGCTGTACACTTGCTAAACATTTTTAAATATAAACTTATGCAATTGTGTGTGTGTATATATATATATATATATATATATATATTTATATATATATATATATATATATATATATATATATATATATATATATATATATATATATATATATTTATATATATATATATAAATTCAAGTGTACAGTTTTCTTTTATTGCATCTTGAAATAAATATTTATGAGTTCTGTGTTTGTTTATTTTATTTATTTTATTTTTTATTTTACATTTTTTTAGGGAGATTACAGCCTTTAATCTCCTCAAAATAAATGTGCATATAAACCATGAACAATTTAATTATAGCTGTATTTATAAAATGCTTACTAAAATATTAATTTTGGGAGAAGGCTATATAAAGCATGAACTGACTATTTACTAATGCTTAGCTAAGAATTGCAGCTATTATGAAGTGTTACCAATGCATTTACTAATGTTAACAATTGAGACATTATTTTAAAGTGTTACCAAATCCTTAAATAATTTAAAAGTGTTTTGTTATGATTTCATTAACCTATAAGCATTTGTGAAATAGTTCTGCTTGCATTAAAGCTTAGTCTTCATCTGTGAGCTGAACAGTTTTACTGTTACATCCTTGAGATTATGTAAATTCAAATAAATGTCATGTCACAGGGTGACAGAGGTCAGTATCAAATGAGTTTGAAATTATTATTTGCAGCACAAATAAGGTTTTTTAGGATTTTTTTTAATCCCTGAAACTGTCAGAAAAGGATAAGGCCTAAGATATTTCTTAAGATGTAATGATAACAGCACAATTAGCAACAACAACAAAAAAATAACTATTTAAAATACAGTTTTTTTTCTGGTGATTAAAGAGATGTTTAAGTCTCTCTCTCTCTCTCTCTCTCTCTCTCTCTGTCTGTCTGCCACTCAGCTCACACCCCTCCCCCACTCACACTCACACACACACACAGAGTCAGCACACAGAGTGACAGAGTGAGATCAGATGTCTGACAGTTTTTTAATTTTCTTTTAATCATACAGTGCTGTAAAGTCATGAAACTATGCATATTTCCTCAGAATCACTGGTTTTCTAAATTAAAAATGTTTTTTAAAGGTTTGGAAGCTGCAATTTAAAAATACAAGACGATTAATGTTTCACTTTTTACTGTCATTTCAAAAAATCACCACGACAAAACCGTTCAAGCTAACCAAAATCTGTTCGCAATTTAAGTTCCTCGATGTTTTTTCTTCATGTAGACAACGTTTGGTGTGTATAGTGTACTTCCCCTGTGAGGAGTATTCATTAATTCACAACTGTAAAATCTCAAAAATACACATTCAAATCAAAATAGCCGACTTCCTGTTGATCGTAGCTGATGACTGTGAATTAGAAAGTTGTCCGTCTTGAAAAGAACAATTTATGTACCAAGTTTGGTGTCTGTAGCTGAAACTAACCCCCCCACTTTTGACAAAAGGTGGCGCTATAGAGTGCCTCCTTCACGCCCTTTTAAAAGCTTTTGCCATTGTCTAGCTATCAAGAATACTGATATGTGTTTTGAGTTTCATGTAAATCTGAGCTTGTTGTCTGCCTCAAACTCACCATAACAGAACATTCAAGTTTGACACGTTGCCATGGCAACACTATATCAGATATCAATATCCCCACAACAGATTTACATCGGCCGTGTTTTGTCATTATTCTGATGAAGTTTTAAGTAAATCGAGTAAAAATAAGATGCTGAATTCAAAGCATTTGGAAAATGACACACTTCCTGCTGCCAGTTGGTGGCGCTATAACGTTGACTCTTAATAGCCACATATATACAATCGGTATCATACAACGAACAAACCCATGAAGTTTGATCAAATTCAGGAAATGTATGTGGATGTTATTAGACATTTCCTGTTTCTCATTTCTCGCCATAAGTTCCATGCCTCGCCACGGGCAAACCGTTCGAGATATCAAAAATCCCCTCGCAATTTTTCATCCTCAATGTCTTGAGATCATGTTCACCGAGTTTCGTGGCGAACGGGTTGAAAACCTCAGAGGAGTATTTCAAATTCCAGAGCATGCTTTTTTTAAACAGCCCTGAATAGCTGACTTCCTGTTGGGCGGAGCCTATGACATAAAGTGTGAAAGTTGTTCGGCTCAATGAGATCTATAAGTGTACCGAGTTTGATATAAATACATGCAAGTGTGTGTGAGCTATGGTTCAAGAATTCTGACTGTCTTCCAGGGGGCGCTGTAGAGCCCCTGTGCCACGCCCGGGTCCCAGCCTCTGCGGCGTCCTGATGGCCGCAGATTCCAATGTGTGTGCCAATTTTCAAGAGTTTTTGAGCATGTTAAGGCCCCCAAAACACCCCGGAAGGTTTAATAAAAAATAAAAATAATAATAATAAATATAGCTGCAAGCAGCGATGGCGGGCTCAAGCCATCAGTGCAACGCCACCCCGGTGGCATCGGGAAAACTGTGCCCAGCGGGCATAAGCATTTACAGTAACCCTCTGGCAATCAAATTTTAAGGGATATGGCAGTTAAAGGGTTAATCCGACCCATCTAGACTTTGAAATCACATACACAGAACAATATATATAACTTTAGTAACACTTTAGTTTTAATATATATAAAAAATGTATAAGGTGTGCATCGTAGCTGACACCTAAATTAACACATTAAAATTGTTTTATGACTGCAAGTCTTTTTCCTCAAATGCTATTGAGCTTCAAATTTGCGTTTGAGCCAATGTGAAAAAGTAGCATAATTTACATATGATTTACAGTTTGTTTTAATAAATATCAAACATTCAATTTAATTATGCATTATAGCTGTCACCTAGATGGACAATTACAGTTGTTTTATGACTGTAAGTCATTCTCTTCAAATGCTACTGACGTTAGATAAGTGTATAACAATATCACATGTAACTTTAGAGACCGGCCCTAAATTTGAGACTCTCGAATGTCCAATGTCAAGACAACTTTATGCATGTTTTTTTTTTTTTTTTTTACTTTATTTTTCTTTTCTCTGTGCCGGATTGCTGATGTCTTTTACCCGGGCATAGATGTCCATCCATCAATTATGAACATTCATCCGCAAATGTCCGAGCGGTCGAGAGCGCGGATGGGAGAATGGCGCATGTTTTATTTTTTTTTGAGCTACTGGGATGGTGCCCCCTCTGGGAGTTGGTGCCCTACGAAGACTGTGTATTCTTCATATAAGGAGCGGCGGTACTATCTGGAAGATATATTCCTCAAGCCGTCATACAAGAGGAGGTGATGCTAGTACTTCAAGAATCTCTCAAAACCTATCTGTTCATAAAGCCTATATATAAAGTCTTAATATAGTATTCCACAATATGTTGTGCTATTCTAATATTATTGCGTTTTTTTATTGACATTGTTATTTGCTGTTATTTTTGACTTGATAAAAAAATAATTAAATATAAACTTATGCAATTGTATATATATATATATATATATATATATATATATATATATATATATATATATATTTTGTACAGTTTTCTTTTATTGCATCTTGAAATAAATGTTTCTGAGTTCTGTGTTTGTTTATTTTTTTTATTTTTTTTAGGAAGATTACAGCCTTTAATCTCCTCAAAATAAATGTGCATATAAACTATGAACAATTTAATTATAGCTGTATTTATAAAATGCTTACTAATGACTTTTAATTTTGGGAGAAGGCTATATAAAGCAGCAACAGTTGATGTTGAGGCCTAAGATATTTCTTAAGCTGTAATGATGAAAAAACAACAACAACAACACAAAATTGCTTATTTTTGTTCTGCTGGTGATTAAAGAGATGATTAAGTCTCCCTCCCTCTCTCTCTCTCTCTCTGACACCAAGCCCATCCCCTCTCTCACACATTCACACAAACTCAGCACACACACAAACACACACACACACACACACACATTACCCACAGTGACAGAGGGACAGAGTGAAATCAGATGTATGGTAGTTTTTTAATTTTCTCTCATCCATATAGTGTTGTATAGTCATGAACCTATGCATATTTCCTCAGAATGACTTGTCTTCTATGTGTACATTTTGTTGAAGTGTTTAAAAGCTGCACTTTAAAAAATAAAAGACATTTACTGGTTCCTTTTTTACTGTTATTTCAAAAAATCACCATCCAAAATTCATTCGCACCTGTTCTGTAAGATAAATTCTTTAAACAGTGGTAAAAGAGGATGTGGTGCTGATCCTTCAAGAGTCACTCCAAACTTATCTGTCCATAAAGCCTATAAAGAATTATTCTTAATACACAGTATTTCACAATACTTCAGCATATTATTCTAATTAAGTGAGGGTCATTTTATCAGTAAAATACATAAAATTCATATTATTTTTCTTTGAAAGATTTCTATAAATGATTTAAATCATATTCGTTTCTACAATAATTATTTAAAAGTAATCCTATAGCTTCATCTGGTGGCCATTATTGGTACTAAGAATTTCAAGCTTGATTTATATGTTATGATAGTTTTAATTTTATGCTGGCTCCTGGACATGATAAAGCTATGAAACTTACTGTGCTTCCTTCAAATGATGACTTCTACGTATATAAAAAATTATGAAGAGTTGGGATGAAGAAAGTTAAAGATATAGTAAAATAACTATTGTATTTTTTTATGTTACTTTAATAAATCGGTATGGCCACACCATTTAAGGTATCTTAAACCCATTCGCAATTTAACATCTTCAGTATATTGGCATCATGTTGAAAAAGTTTGGTGTGAACTACTTGTGTCTTCTTGGAGGAGTATGATTCATTTACAGGCTGATTTGATCATAAATCCACAATAAAATTTCTGAGTTCTGTATCAATCTGTGTTGTTGTTTGTTTATTTTCATTTTTTTTATTTTTCATAGGAAGATAACTGACCCTTTACTCTCCTTTTTAATAAATGTGCTTATAAACCAAGATCAAGCTATTTATAGCTGTATTTATAAGCTGCTTATTAATGACTATTTAAGTTGGGACAAGACTTTATAAAGCATGAACTGACTATTTACTAATGAGTGCAGTTATTATAAAGTGTTACCAATGCATTTACTAATGTTAACAAATTAGACATTATTTTACAGTGTTATAAAATCCTTTAATGACTTATAAGCATTTGTGAAATAGTTCTGCTTGCATTAAAGCTTAGTCTTCATCTGTGAGCTGAACAGTTTTACTGTTACATCCTTGAGATTATGTAAATTCAAATAAATGTCATGTCACAGGGTGACAGAGGTCAGTATCAAATGAGTTTGAAATTATTATTTGCAGCACAAATAAGGTTTTTTAGGATTTTTTTTAATCCCTGAAACTGTCAGAAAAGGATAAGGCCTAAGATATTTCTTAAGATGTAATGATAACAGCACAATTAGCAACAACAACAAAAAAATAACTATTTAAAATACAGTTTTTTTTCGGGTGATTAAAGAGATGTTTAAGTCTCTCTCTCTCTCTCTCTCTCTCTCTCTCTCTGTCTGTCTGCCACTCAGCTCACACCCCTCCCCCACTCACACTCACACACACACACAGAGTCAGCACACAGAGTGACAGAGTGAGATCAGATGTCTGACAGTTTTTTAATTTTCTTTTAATCATACAGTGCTGTAAAGTCATGAAACTATGCATATTTCCTCAGAATCACTGGTTTTCTAAATTAAAAATGTTTTTTAAAGGTTTGGAAGCTGCAATTTAAAAATACAAGACGATTAATGTTTCACTTTTTACTGTCATTTCAAAAAATCACCACGACAAAACCGTTCAAGCTAACCAAAATCTGTTCGCAATTTAAGTTCCTCGATGTTTTTTCTTCATGTAGACAACGTTTGGTGTGTATAGTGTACTTCCCCTGTGAGGAGTATTCATTAATTCACAACTGTAAAATCTCAAAAATACACATTCAAATCAAAATAGCCGACTTCCTGTTGATCGTAGCTGATGACTGTGAATTAGAAAGTTGTCCGTCTTGAAAAGAACAATTTATGTACCAAGTTTGGTGTCTGTAGCTAAAACTAACCCCCCCACTTTTGACAAAAGGTGGCGCTATAGAGTGCCTCCTTCACGCCCTTTTAAAAGCTTTTGCCATTGTCTAGCTATCACTAATACTGATATGTGTTTTGAGTTTCATGTAAATCTGAGCTTGTTGTCTGCCTCAAACTCACCATAACAGAACATTCAAGTTTGACAAGTTGCCATGGCAACACTATATCAGATATCAATATCCCCACAACAGATTTACATCGGCCGTGTTTTGTCATTATTCTGATGAAGTTTTAAGTAAATCGAGTAAAAATAAGATGCTGAATTCAAAGCATTTGGAAAATGACACACTTCCTGCTGCCAGTTGGTGGCGCTATAACGTTGACTCTTAATAGCCACATATATACAATCGGTATCATACAACGAACAAACCCATGAAGTTTGATCAAATTCAGGAAATGTATGTGGATGTTATTAGACATTTCCTGTTTCTCATTTCTCGCCATAAGTTCCATGCCTCGCCACGGGCAAACCGTTCGAGATATCAAAAATCCCCTCGCAATTTTTCATCCTCAATGTCTTGAGATCATGTTCACCGAGTTTCGTGGCGAATGGGTTGAAAACCTCAGAGGAGTATTTCAAATTCCAGAGCATGCTTTTTTTAAACAGCCCTGAATAGCTGACTTCCTGTTGGGCGGAGCCTATGACATAAAGTGTGAAAGTTGTTCGGCTCAATGAGATCTATAAGTGTACCGAGTTTGATATAAATACATGCAAGTGTGTGTGAGCTATGGTTCAAGAATTCTGACTGTCTTCCAGGGGGCGCTGTAGAGCCCCTGTGCCACGCCCGGGTCCCAGCCTCTGCGGCGTCCTGATGGCCGCAGATTCCAATGTGTGTGCCAATTTTCAAGAGTTTTTGAGCATGTTAAGGCCCCCAAAACACCCCGGAAGGTTTAATAAAAAATAAAAATAATAATAACAAGAATAATCCTTAGAAGAACAATAGGGCTCTTCGCCCCTTCGGGCTTGAGCCCTAACAAGAATAATCCTTAGAAGAACAATAGGGCTCTTCGCCCCTTCGGGCTTGAGCCCTAATTAAAGCTGCAAGCAGCGATGATCGGGCCCTCGCACCCGGGCTCACCGCCAGCAAGCGGCTTTAGTAAAAAAAGCGAACGGCGAGAAATATGCATTTAAAGTCGTAAATATAAGTGGAATATGTCAAAGTCATTTATATGTGCCAATCTTCTTTTTGCCAGCAGGTGGCGCTATCATTATAATGGAATATTTTCCTTCAGATGTGTTCAGGCCAAGACTCTTATCAAACATTTGAAGTTTGGGGAAGATCGAATATTTTATGCCTGAGTTACAACAACTTCTCTTCCTATGGCGAGACATCAATTTTGTCATGGCGCCATGGACACGACCTTTAACAAAAACTCAAGATAGACTGACCACGAAAAAGACATTAATGTCAAAAAATTTCTAGGAGTAGTTTGTCGCAGTGTAAAATATGACACTTCCTGTTGCCAATAGGGGGCACTATATATCTTTGTTGTTCTGTCCTTTCATCTGCTCACTGCATTTGTTAACTGTGTCTTACAAGTGGTTTTTAAAAGTAAAAATTACTTCAATTTCAGTCTCTTTCAATATAAGTGTTTATATAAATGTTAATTAAAGCTTAATTAAAATATTTTAATACATTATTAATAATATTTTTTTTATTACATTTTTATTTTAAAATTAGTTTATGTACTGTGAAAAAACATAAATAATAATATTTTTAATGATAGGAATAACTAACATAAAAAAGATTAATAAATTACCTGAAAAATAGATTGTTCATTGTTAGTTCATGTTAGTTAATGCATTAACTAATGTAAACCAAAGAGAGCTTATTCGCACTTTTCATGATCTATAACCATTTTTAAAAATACTTTTATTGATCTATAAACATTTCTGAAATTATTATATAAAACTATATTACCAGTAAAATTCATTAGCTTTTTAAAATACATATTGTTTTACTTTGAAAGATTTTTATAAATGATTTAAATGCTTTATAGACGTTTCTAAAACAATTATTTAAAAGTAATCCTATAGCTCCATCTGGTGGTGGCCATGATAGGTATTACACACTGCACGTTTGGTGTTGCTATCTGAACCAGTCCGAATGAAGCATTCCTAAATGGAGCAGGAGAACAGGACAGACTGTGCATATGCCTATGCAAGGCCAGGTTCACAAGCTCTATCTGTAATGCATATTTTTTTCAGAGCCCATGTTAATGGATCAGAGCATTCACACTGCACATGGTAAAAGATGTGAACAGAAAAGGTTAGAAGTAGAAAGGTGTGAAAAGAATGAATATCTAGCGCATGAGCATAGAGAGAGTTGTGAGTGCACAGGACACAGTTTGAGCAGAGGAAACGAGTTTTAAGTGCGCGCACGCTCTCCGAGCAAAAGCAGCATGTATCAGAGCGTTTTTTGTCAAAGTAAAGGAAATGTGCACGCAAGCGGAGAGATTCATGCTCGCACATTATTTTAATGTGTTTTTGCGTAACAATAACATGCTCTCGCTACTGCGTCTGCACCACATACACATACTGTATACACTCTGCAAACAGTGAACCTGTATAATCTATAACAAATCTATTTCAACACCTGAAGCATCGCTACAATGAGCTCAATGACCAATGCATGACAAGAAGACATGCCTAAAAATTCAGCACTCCTAAATATGAGTATTTCACTTCCAGCCATCGAGGACAATTATATATATCACTCATAAATCATGAAATACCAGATCTATAGTATTTATTAAGATTGATGTGATTTGAAATTGGTAAAATGTACTTGGAAAAAAATGTCATCAGAATATCAACGTGCCTTATTATTATGTACTTTGTGAAAAAGCATTTTTAACAATTTTATTGATCTATAAGCATTTGTAAAATATGTTTGCCTGCATTACAGCTTAGTCTTTATCTGTGAGCTGAACTGTTTTACTGTTAAATCAGCAAGATTGTGTAAATTCAGGTCATGTCATGTCATGTCACAGAATGGCTGTCATAGGTCAGTATCAAATAAGTTTAAAATTATTATCAGAATAAAAAAATATATACAAGTCATCGTGTATGTATTTTTAAAATCTTTTTTTATTTTTCAATTTACATAATTCTTAACCTAATTATATAAAATCATTTTGTCTGAGCCCTACAAATTGTACTAGGTTTTTTTCGTCCCTAAAAATGATAGAAAATGATAGAGAGATTTCTTAAGCTGTAATGATGAAAAAAATCAACAACACACAATTACAGTTTTTTTTCTGGTGATTAAAGAGATGTTAACTCTCTCTCTCTCTCCCTATATCTCTCTCTCTCTGTCAGGCAGGTCCTCAAGCACCCCCCCCCCCTTTCCCTCACACAGAGACAATGCCAGAGAGTGAGATCAGATGTCTGACAGTTTTATAATTTTATTTTAATCTTACAGTGTTGTAAAGTCGTGAAACTATGCATATTTCCTCAGAATCGCATGTTCTCTAAATGAAAAATGGTTTTGAAATGTTTGGAAGCTGCAATTTAAAAATACCAGACAATTAATGTTTCCCTTTTTACTGTTATTTCAAAAAATCACCACGGCAAAACCGTTCAAGCTATCCAAAATCCATTCGCAATTTAAGTTCCTCAATGTTTTTTCAACATGTAGACAAAGTTTGGTGTGTATAGTGCACTTCCCCTGTGAGGAGTATGCATTAATTCGCAGCCGAATTTGCCAAAAATACATATTCAAATCAAAATAGCTGACTTCCTGTTGGTCGTAGCTTATGACTGTGAATTAGAAAATTGTCCGTCTTGATAAGAACAATTTATGTACCAAGTTTGGTGTCTGTAGCTAAAACTAACCCCCCCACTTTTGACAAAAGGTGGCGCTATAGAGTGCCTCCATCACATCCTTTTAAAAGCTTATGCCATTGTCTAGATATCATTAATACGGATATGTGTTCTGAGTTTAATGTAAATCTGAGCTTGTTGTCTGCTTCAAAATCACCATAACAGAATATTCAAGTTTGACACGTTGCCATGGCAACACTATATTAGATATCAGTATACCCACAACAGATTTACATCAGCTGTATTTTGTCATTATTCTGATGAAGTTTGAAGCAAATCGAGTAAAAATAAGACGCTGAATTAAAAGAATTTTGAAAATGACACACTTCCTGCTGCCAGTTGGTGGCGCTGTAACTTTGACACCTTATAGTTACATATATGCGAGTAACATATTACAATGAACAAACCGATGAAGTTTGATGAAACTCAGGAAATGTATGCGGATGTTATTAGGCACTTCCTGTTTCAAATTTTGTGCCCTAATTTCAACGCCTCACCACGGGCGAACCGTTCGAGATATCAAAAATCCCCTCGCAATTTTTCATCCTCAATGTCTTGAGATCATGTTCACCAAGTTTTGTGGCAAACGGGTGGAAAACCTCAGAGGAGTATTTCAAATTCCAGAGCATGCTTTTTTTAAACAGCCCTGAATAGCTGACTTCCTGTTGGGCGGAGCCTATGACATAGAGCGTGAAAGTTGTTCGGCTCAATGAGATCTATAAGTGTACTGAGTTTCATATAAATACATGCAAGTATGTGTGAGCTATGGTTCAGGATTTTCTGACGGTGTTCCAGGGGGCGCTGTAGAGCTCCTATGCCACGCCCGGGTTCCAGTCTCTGCGGCGACCTGATGGCCGCAGGTTCCAATGTGTATGCCAATTTTCAAGAGTTTTTGAGTATGTTAAGGCCCCCAAAAACCCCCGGAAGGTTAAAAAAAAAAAAAAAATAATAAGAATAATCCTTAGGGGAACAATAGGGCCCTGCGCCCATTGGCTCGGGCCCTAAAAAAAAAATATAGCTGCAAGCAGCGATGGCGGGCTCAAGCCACCAGTGCCATCGCCACCCCGGTGGCATCAGGTAAACTGTGCCCAGCGGGCACATGCATTCACAATATCCCTCTGGCAGTGAGGTTTTAAAGGATATGGCAGTTAAAGGGTTAATCCGAATCATCTAGACTTTAAAATCACATTCACAGAACAATATATATATATATAACTTTAGTAACACTTTACAATAAGATTCCATTCATAAACATTATGTTAACATGAACAATGTTTATATAGCATTCATTCACGTCAGTTAATATTCCAAACTTAAACATTAAAACATTGTTTTATTGTGATTTTTTTCCAAGCATTTTTTACCAATTCCAAACCATATCAATCTTAATAACTACCATTATTTTTTATTTAATCATTTATGAGTGCTATACAATAGTCCAGGAAAGCTGGAAGAGAAAAACAGGTCAAGAAGAACTGACAAAAAGAATTGCAAAATAATTAGGAAATAATGTGAAGATTAATTTTTAGTCAATTCTGCAAGACAGACTTTCAGGAAAGGAGGTGGAATAAAAATGAGCTCTTAAATCTTAATCCTGGATTCTGGAAGATATACTCCTCAAACCATCGAACAAGAGGAGGTGGTGCTGGTCCTTCACGAGTCACTCTAATCTGTTCATAAAGCCTATATATAAAGCTTTAATATATAGTATTTCACAATACTTCATGGTATTCTAATTAAATCATTTTTTGGGATCTTAAGTCTCTCAGAGCCGGACACCGAGTAATTCTGGAGACTCCAGGAAAGTGGCAGTTCTGTAAAATGTTGGCGCTGGAGTCTAAATGCTCCCTGATAGTTTCACACCTAATTCACTTAACACACACACAAACACACACACACACACACACTACCCACAGTGACAGTGGGACTGAGTGACATTAGATGTATGATAGTTTTTTTATTTTCTATCATCCATATAGTGTTGTATAGTCATGAAACTATTGTCATGAGACCAGTCATTCTGAGGAAATATGCCTCAGAATGACTTGTCTTTTATGTGTACA
Organism: Carassius gibelio; assembly: GCF_023724105.1. Classification (NCBI taxonomy): domain Eukaryota; kingdom Metazoa; phylum Chordata; class Actinopteri; order Cypriniformes; family Cyprinidae; genus Carassius; species Carassius gibelio. The sequence continues at coordinate 48,063,425 of NC_068398.1, forward strand.
TTTTTTTCAAGTGTTTAGAAGCTGCACTTTAAAAAAAATAAAAAGACATTTACTGGTTCCTTTTTTACTATTATTTCAAAAAATCACCACGACAAAACCATTCAAGCTATCCAAAATTCATTCACACCTGTTCTGTAAGATTAGTTCTTTAAACAGTGGTAAAAGAGGATGTGGTGCTGATCCTTCAAGAGTCACTCAAAACGTATCTGTCCATAAAGCCTATAAAGAATTATTCTTAATATACAGTTCACAATACTTCAGCTTGTTATTCTAATTAAGTGAGGGTCATTTTTATCAGTAAAATTCCTAAAATACATATTATTTTATTTGAAAGATTTCTATAAATTATTTAAATCATACTCGTTTCTACAATAATTATTTAAAAGTAATCCTATAGCTCCCTCTGGTGACCATTATTGGTACTAAGAATTGCAAGCTTGATTTATAAGTTATGATAGTTTTAATTTTAGGCTGGCTCTTGAAAATGAAAAAGCTATGAAACTTACTGTGCTTCCTTCAAATGAGGACTTCTACTTATATAAAAAATTATGAAGAGTTAGAATGAAAAATTTTAAAGATATAGTAAAATAACTATTGTATTTTTTTATGTTACATTAATAAATCTCTATGGCAACACCATTTAAGCTATCCTAAACCCATTCACAATTTAACATCTCAGTATATTGGCATCATGTTGAAAAAGGAGTATGGAGTAGTATGAGGAGGAGTATGAATTCATTTACAGGCTGATTTTATCATAAATCCACATTAAAATTTATTTTTCTGTTCTGTATCAATCTGTGTTGTTGTTTGTTTATTTTTATCTTTTATTTTTCATAGGAAGATAACTGATCCTTTACTCTCCTTTTTAATAAATGTGCTTATAAACCAAAAACAAGCTATTTATAGCTGTATTTATAAACTGCTTACTACTGACTATTAATATTGGGACAAGGCTTTATAAAGCATGAACTGACTATTTACTTTTTGAGTTTGAAATTATTATTTGCAGCACAAATTAGGGTTTTTTAGGATTTTTAAAAATCCCTAAAACTGTCAGAAAAGGATAAGGCCTAAGATTTATATGTGAGTGGCTACATTTATTTGTTTTATAACTATAATGCATAAACTATGCAATTATACAAAATGTATAAAAAAGTACAACAGTCATTGTTTTCCAATGTTTTTTTTTTTTTTTTTTTTTTTTTTTTTTTTTTTTTTTGGATTTACATTAAAAAAAATTAGCCTACTGCAATCATTCTAAACAGCTTGAATAAAACCTGTTAATATTTATTATAGACCACTGTAACTGTGTATAATCTAACAAACAAGTTTATTATGAAAATAAAAGTGTGTACACCAGATAAATTGGACGATAAAGAAATTGCTAACAATAGTATAATAGAGCATGTTTTAGGTTTTTAGGCGTTTAGATGCAGATATGGACAAATCAAATGTAAAATAAAATGTAATTGATTTAATTAAATATAGATTAATTCTTGTTAGAGCAAAATAATAAATAAATAAATAAATACGTACACACATTAAAAAAGCAGCCAAGATGAATGAATTTCATTTTTTATATAGATTAAAATTGAAGACAGAAGCAGCTGGTATATGCGGTCACTTAATATTAAAATCCAGTAGATCCACTTCAGATTTATTTCTCAACAGTTTATGTTCACACAGCTGTTTTCGTTTATATTAGCCAAGCTATTATGTGTTTTGAAATAATCTTGTCCGTTATGTGTTCGTTCGTACGACGAAAGCCAGAATCCTGCAGCTCGAGAGATATATGTTATTCTGCCAGTCGCGCTTTCAAATAGTCTTGCGCACTTAAACGGGTCACAAACACCTGCATTTACCTCTTGATGTGTTACAATGGGTTTATTGTGTGCATTTGTGGTAATGTTTTATTTAAAAAAGCTCTTAAACAAGAATAAATTCGTTTGTTTTGAGCTCGACACTGTAAGCGCTGATCGGAGGCGTGATTTCAGATAGGCAGCCACAAATATTTCATTTTCACACAAACAGTTCAAAAACATCTGAATTTAGCTCTTGGTGTGTTCTAATTGGTTGATTGTGTGATATCGCTGTAATAATTTATTTTTAAAAGCTATAAAACAGGAATAAATTAGTTTTTTCTGAGCTCTTTACTCCAGACGCTCGTGATCACAGCGGTGATTCATCTCTCCTATTTCTCACGTATCTCTGGCCAGAAATAATTTATCCATGAGCCCTGAACCGGTAATAATCAGATATGTTGGTTTAGCTTGTCAGTGTGAATTACATCTAAGTATTTATTTGTATTTTTAACCGATTTAAAAGTGAAAGTAAAAGTCCGGTAATTGCACCTGTAGGGGCGCAATTTCTCTCAGACAATGGAAGTCTGAAGCACACATACTCAAACAGAGGGACAGAGTGAGATGAGATGTCTGAGAGTTTTTTAATTTTCTGTTATCCATACAGTGTTGTAAAGTCTTGAAACTATGCATATTTCCTCAGAATGACTTTTTCATCTGTATGAAAAAATTCTTTGACGTGTTTGGAAGCTGCATTTTAAAAATACAATAATGATTCCCTTTGTAAGGTAATTTCAAAAAATCACCACGGCAAAACCATTCAAGCTATCCAAAATCCATTCACAATTTAAGTTCCTATCAGAAATACTGATGTGTGTTCAGAGTTTTGTGAAATTCTAAGTATGGTATTTGCCTCAAAATCACCTGAGAAGTATTCCAGTTTGACATGTTGCCACGCCAACAATTTTTTAGATATCAATATCCCCCTTGCAGATTTATATCGGCTGTGTTTTAACATTATTCTGACGAAGTTTGAAGCAAATCGAGTAATAATAAGATGCTGAATTCAAATCATTTTGAAAATGACACACTTCCTTCTGCCAGTTGGTGTCGCTATAACTTTGACTCCTAATAGTCACATATATTCGATCGACATCATACAACGAATAATCTGATGAAGTTTGATTAAAATCAGGAACTGTATGTGGATGGTATTAGACACTTCCTGTTTCTCATTTCTCGCCATAATTTCAACGCCTCGCCACGAGCAAACCGTTCGAGATATCAAAAATCCCCTGGCAATTTTTCATCCCCAGTGTCTTGAGATCATGTTGACCGAGTTTGGCGGCAATCGAGAAAAAAACCTATGACAAGTATTTCAAATTCCAGAGCATGCGCTTTTTACATAACTCTAAATAGCTGACTTCCTGTTGGGTGGAGCCTATGACATGCAATATGAAAGTTGTTCGGCACGATGAGATCTATATGTGTACTGAGTTTCATATGAATATGTGCAAGTATGTGTGAGCTATACATCAACATTTATGACTGTGTTCCAGGGGGCCCCATAGAGCCCCTGTGCCACGCCCGGGTCCCAGCCTCTGCAGGCTCCTAAAGGCCACAGATTCCAAAGTGTGCGCAAATTTTCAAGAGTTTTTGAGTATGTTAAGGACCCCCAAAGCCCCCACAACTTTGACGAAAAATTTTAATACTAAACCCTAAATAGCCAACTTCCTGTTGGGCGGAGCCTATGATATGCAATACAAAAGTTGTTTGGATTGATGAGATTTATATGTGTACCGAGTTTCATACGTCTACGAGCAAGAATGTATGATATATGGCCCTCCATATTCCAGGGGGCGCTGTAGAGCCCCTGTGCCACGCCCGTGTATCAGTCTCTGCCCGGCCCTAATGGCCGCAGGTTCCAATCTGTGTGCCAATTTTCAAGACTTTTTAAGCACGTTAAGGGCCCCAAAAGCCCCCGAGACGTTGGAAAAAAAAATAATAATAATAATAATAATAATAATAAAAAATAATCCTAAGGAAAACAATAGGCCTCTCGCCCTTTGGGCTTGAGCCCTAAATATAGCTGCAAGCAGCGATGGCGGGCTCAAGCCACCAATGCCATCGCCACCCCGGTGGCATCAGGTAAACTGTGCCCAGCGGGCACATGCATTCACAATATCCCTCTGGCAGTGAGGTTTTAAAGGATATGGCAGTTAAAGGGTTAATCCGAATCATCTAGACTTTAAAATCACATTCACAGAACAATATATATATTATATATATATAATAACTTTAGTAACACTTTACAATAAGATTCCATTTATGAACATTATGTTATCATGAACAATATTTATATAGCATTCATTCATGTCAGTTAATACTCCAAACTTAAATATTAAAACATTGTTTTATTGTGATTTTTTTCCAAGCACATTTTACCAATTCCAAACCATATCAATCTTAATAACTACCATTATTTTTTATTTAATCATTTATGAGTGCTATACAATAGTCCAGGAAAGCTGGAAGAGAAAAACTCCTTATATTCATATGTGCAGAATTATTAGGCATGTTTTCTTTTACAGATGAAATGCGCTAAAAAAGAGTTTTAACTCAAACTGTAAAGTCGAAAATTATGAAATACCCATGAGAAATATCAAACACAAAGGCAATACAGAAATGGATAAGTTAAGACTTGACCATTATACAAAAAATGCTGACTGGGTCATGAGGTCAGAAAAGAAGAAGAAAAAAACAGGTCAAGAAGAACTGACAAAAAGAATTGCAAAATAATAAGGAATTAATGTGAAGATACATTTTTAGTCAATTCTGCAAGACAGACTTTCAGGAAAGGAGGTGGAATAAAAATGAGCTCCTAAATCTTAATCCTGGATTCTGGAAGATATATTCCTCAAACCATCGGACAAGAGGAGGTGGTGCTGGTCCTTCACGAGTCACTCTAATCTGTTCATAAAGCCTATATATAAAGACTTAATATATAGTATTTCACAATACTTCATGGTATTCTAATTAAATACTTTTTTGGAATCTTAGATCTCTCAGAACCTGACACCGAGTAATTCTGAGACTCCAGGTAAGTGGCAGTTCTGTAAAATGTTGGCGCTGGAGACTAAATGCACCCTGATAGTTTCACACCTAATTCACTTAACACACACACAAACACACACACACACACAGACACACTACCCACAGTGACAGAGGGACAGAGTGACATCAGATGTATGATAGTTTTTTAATTTTCTATCATCCATATAGTGTTGTATAGTCATGAAACTATGCATATTTCCTCAGAATGACTTGTCTTCTATGTGTACATTTTTTTGAAGTGTTTAGAAGCTGCAAAAAATATAAGACATTTACTGGTTACTTTTTTACTGTTATTTCAAAAAATCACCACGACAAAACCATTCAAGCTATCCAAAATTCATTTGCACCTGTTCTGTAAGATAAATTCTTTAAACAGTGGTAAAAGAGGATGTGGTGCTGATCCTTCAAGAGTCACTCAAAACATGTCTATCCATAAAGCCTATAAAGAATTATTCTTAATATACAGTTCACAATACTTCAGCTTGTTATTCTAATTAAGTCAGGGTCATTTTATCAGTAAAATACATAAAATTCATATTATTTTTCTTTGAAAGATTTCTATAAATGATTTAAATCATACTTGTTTCAACAATAATTATTTAAAAGTAATCCTATAGCTCCATCTGGTGGCCATTATTGGTACTAAGAATTGCAAGCTTCATTTATAAGTTATGATAGTTTTAATTTTATGCTGGCTCTTGAAAATGATAAAGCTATGAAACTTACTGTGCTTCCTTCAAATGATGACTTCTACCTATATAAAAAATTATGAAGAGTTTGGAATGAAAAAATTTAAAGATATAGTAAAATAACTATTGTATTTTTTTATGTTACTTTAATAAATCGCTATGGCCACACCATTTAAGGTATCCTAAACCCATTCGCAATTTAACATTTTCAGTATATTGGCTTCATGTTAAAAAAAAGTTTGGTGTGAACTACTTGTGTCTTCTTGGAGGAGTATGAATTAATTTACAGGCTGATTTTATCATAAATCCACAATAGAATTTCTGAGCTCTGTATCAATCTGTGTTGTTGTTTGTTTATTTTTATTTTTTTATTTTTCATAGGAAGATAACTGACCCTTTACTCTCCTTTTTAATAAATGTGCTTATAAACCAAAAACAAGCTATTTATAGCTGTATTTATAAACTGCTTACTACTGACTATTAATATTGGGACAAGGCTTTATAAAGCATGAACTGACTATTTACTTTTTGAGTTTGAAATTATTATTTGCAGCACAAATAAGTTTTTTTCGGATTTTTAAAAATCCCTAAAACTGTCAGAAAAGGATAAGGCCTAAGATTTCTATGTGAGTGGCTAAATTTATTTGTTTTTATAACTATAATGCATAAACTATGAAATTATACAAAATGTATAAAAAAGTACAACAGTTATTGTTTTCCAATGTTTTTTATTTATTTATTTATTATTATTTTTTTTGGATTTACATTTAAAAAAATTAGCCTACTGCAATCATTCTAAACAGCTTGACTAAAACCTGTTAATATTTATTATAGACCACTGTAACTGTGTATAATCTAACAAACAAGTTTATTATGAAAATAAAAGTGTGTACACCAGATAAATTGGACGATAAAGAAATTGCTAACAATAGTATAATAGAGCATGTTTTATGTTTTTAGGCGTTTAGATGCAGAAATTGACAAATAAAATGTAAAATAAAATGTAATTGATTTAATTAAATATAGATTAATTATTGTTAGAGCAAAATAATAAATAAATAAATACGTACACACATTAAAAAAGCAGCCAAGATGAATGAATTTCATTTTTTATATAGATTAAAATTGAAGACAGAAGCAGCTGGTATATGCGGTCACTTAATATTAAAATCCAGTAGATCCATTTCAGATATATTTCTCAACAGTTTATGTTCACGTGGCTGTTGTCGTTTATGGTCGCCAAGCTATTATGTATTTTGAAATAATCTTGTCCGTGATGTGTTCGTTCGTACGACGAAAGGCAGAATCCTGCAGCTCGAGAGATATGTTATTCTGCCAGTCGCGCTTTCAAATAGTCTTGCACACTTAAACGGGTCACAAACACCTGCATTTAGCTCTTGTAGTGTTACAATGGGTTTATTGTGTGCATTTGTGGTAATATTTTATTTAAAAAAGCTCTTAAACAAGAATAAATTCGTTTGTTTTGAGCTCGACACTGTACGCGCTGATCGGAGGCGTTGATTTCAGATAGGCAGCCACAAATATTTCATTTTCACACAAACAGTTCAAAAACATCTGAATTTAGCTCTTGGTGTGTTCTAATTGGTTGATTGTGTGATATCGCTGTAATAATTTATTTTTAAAAGCTTTAAAACAGGAATAAATTCGTTTTTTCTGAGCTCTTTACTCCAGACGCTCGTGATCACAGCGGTGATTCATCTCTCCTATTTCTCACGTATCTCTGGCCAGAAATAATTTATCCATGAGCCCTGAACCAGTAATAATCAGATATGTTGGTTTAGCTTGTCAGTGTGAATTAAAACTAAGTATTTATTTGTATTTTTAACCGATTTAAAAGTGAAAGTAAAAGTCCGGGAATTGAACCTGTAGGGGCACTATTTCTCTCAGACAATGGAAGTCTGAAGCACATATATTCAAACAGAGGGACAGAGTGAGATGAGATGTCTGACAGTTTTTTAATTTTCTGTTATCCATACAGTGTTGTAAAGTCGTGAAACTATCCATATTTACTCAGAATGACTTTTTTTCTGTACGAAAAAAGGTTTTGAAGTGTTTGGAATTTAAAAATGCAGGAAAATTAATAATTCCATTTTTACTGTCATTTAAAAAAATCACCACGACAAAACCGTTTAAGCTATCCAAAATCCATTGGCAATTTAAGTTGTTTAAAATGTTTTGGCATCATGTAGACAAAGTTTGGTGTGTATAGTGTTACTCTCCTCTGAGCAGTATGCATTAATTCACAGCTAAATGTAAAAAAAAATCCACATTCAAATCAAAATAGCTGACTTCCTGTTGATCGTAGCTGATGACTGTGAATTAGAAAGTTGTCCGTCTTGATAAGAAAAATTTTTGTACCGAGTTTGGTGTCTGTAGCTAAAACTAACCCCGCCACTTTTGACAAAAGGTGGCGCTATAGAGTGCCTCTTCCACGCCCTCTTATGAACTTTTGCCAGTGTCTAGTTATCATAAATACTGATATGTGTTCTGAGTTTAATGAAATTCTAAGCATGTTGTATGCCTCAAAATCACCTGAGAAATATTCCAGTTTAACATGTTGCCACGGCAACAATATTTTTAGATATCAATATCCCCCCAGCAGATTTATATCGGCTGTGTTTTAACATTATTCTGATGAAGTTTGAAGCAAATCGAGTAATAATAAGATGCTGAATTCAAATCATTTTGAAAATGACACACTTCCTTCTGCCAGTTGGTGGCGCTATAACTTTGACTCCTAATAGTCACATATATGCGATCGACATCATACAACAAATAATCTGATGCAGTTTGATTAAAATCAGGAAATGTATGTGGATGGTATTAGACACTTCCTGTTTCTCATTTCTCGCCATAATTTCAACACCTCGCCACGAGCAAACCGTTCGAGATATCAAAAATCCCCTGGCAATTTTTCATCCCCAATGTCTTGAGATCATGTTGACCGAATTTGGTGGCAATCGGCAAAAAAACCTATGACAAGTATTTCAAATTCCAGAGCATGCGCTTTTTACATAACTCTAAATAGCTGACTTCCTGTTGGGCGGAGCCGAATGACATGCAGTACGAAAGTTGTTCAGCACGATGAGATCTATATGTGTACTGAGTTTCATATTAATACGAGCAAGTATGTGTGAGCTATACATCAACATTTATGACTGTGTTCCAGGGGGCGCCATAGAGCCCCTGTGCCACGCCCGGGTCCCAGCCTCTGCAGGCTCCTAAAGGCCACAGATTCCAAAGTGTGCGCAAATTTTCAAGAGTTTTTGAGTATGTTAAGGACCCCAAAAGCCCCCACAACTTTGACGAAAAATATGAATACTAAACCCTAAATATCCAACTTCCTGTTGGGCGGAGCCTATGACATGCAGTACAAAAGTTGTTTGGTTTGATGAGATCTACATGTGTACCGAGTTTCGTGTGTCTACGTGCAAGTATGTATGATATATGGCCCTCAGTATTCCAGGGGGCGCTGTAGAGCCCCTGTGCCACGCCTGTGTATCAGTCTCTGCCCGGCCCTAATGGCCGCAGGTTCCAATGTGTGTGCCAATTTTCAAGACTTTTTAAGCATGTTAAGGGCCCCTAAAGCCCCCGAAACCTTGAAGAAAAATAATAATAATAACAAAATATAGCTGCAAGCAGCGATGGCGGGCTCAAGCCACCAATGCCATCACCACCCCGGTGGCATCAGGTAAACTGTGCCCAGCGGGCACATGCATTCACAATATCCCTCTGGCAGTGAGGTTTTAAAGGATAGAGGGGAGCGTAGAGGGGAGCGTGCATTTGCAGTGGCTGGGCCACGACTCTGGAATACCCTGCCTTTAGAGATCAGACTGGCCCCTTCCTTGTCTATTTTTAAATCTTTGCTAAAAACTTTTTTATTTTCCTTAGTGTACTGACTACTGTGTTATGCTACATTTTGAAATGGGTGGTTTTAAATTTTTTGTCTGGTCTATTTTTATGTATGTGTAATATTCTTGCTCTTATGTTAAAGCACTTTGGTCAGCCAGGAGGCTGTTGTAAATGCGCTATACAAATAAATTGAACTTGAACTAGAACTTGAACTTGATATGGCAGTTAAAGGGTTAATCCGAATCATCTAGACTTTAAAATCACATTCACAGAACAATATATATATATATATATAACTTTAGTAACACTTTACAATAAGATTTCATTTATAAACATTATGTTAACATGAACAATATTTATATAGCATTCATTCATGTCAGTTAATATTCCAAACTTAAACATTAAAACATTGTTTTATTGTGATTTTTTTCCAAGCACATTTTACCAATTCCAAACCATATCAATCTTAATAACTACCATTATTTTTTATTTAATCATTTATGAGTGCTATACAATAGTCCAGGAAAGCTGGAAGAGAAAAACAGGTCAAGAAGAACTGACAAAAGAATTGCAAAAGAATTAGGAATTAATGTGAAGATTAATTTTTAGTCAATTCTGCAAGACAGACTTTCAGGAAAGGAGGTGGAATAAAAATGAGCTCCTAAATCTTAATCCCAGATTCTGGAAGATATATTCCTCAAACCATCGGACAAGAGAAGGTGGTGCTGGTCCTTCACGAGTCACTCTAATCTGTTCATTAAGCCTATATATAAAGTCTTAATATATAGTATTTCACAATACTTCATGGTATTCTAATTAAATAATTTTTTGGAATCTTAGATCTCTCAGAACCTGACACATTGTAATTCTGAGACTCCAGGAAAGTGGCAGTTCTGTAAAATGTTGGCGCTGGAGACTAAATGCTCACTGATAGTTTCACACCTAATTCACTTAAAACACACACAAACACACACACACAGTGACAGAGGGACAGAGTGACATCAGATGTATGTTTTTTAATTTTCTGTCATCCATATAATGTTGTATAGTCATGAAACTATGCATATTTCCTCAGAATGACTTGTCTTCTATGTGTACATTTTTTTGAAGTGTTTAGAAGCTGCACTTTTTTTTACTGGTTCCTTTTTTACTATTATTTCAAAAAATCACCACGACAAAACCATTCAAGCTATCCAAAATTCATTCACACCTGTTCTGTAAGATTAATTCTTTAAACAGTGGTAAAAGAGGATGTGGTGCTGAACCTTCAAGAGTCACTTAAAACGTATCTGTCCATAAAGCCTATTAAGAATTATTCTTAATATACAGTTCACAATACTTCAGCTTGTTATTCTAATTAAGTGAGGGTCATTTTATCAGTAAAATTCCTAAAATACATATTATTTTATTTGAAAGATTTCTATAAATTATTTAAATCATACTCGTTTCTCCAATAATTATTTAAAAGTAATCCTATAGCTCCCTCTGGTGGCCATTATAGGTACTAAGAATTGCAAGCTTGATTTATAAGTTATGATAGTTTTAATTTTATGCTGGCTCTTGAAAATGATAAAGCTATGAAACTTACTGTGCTTCCTTCAAATGAGGACTTCTACTTATATAAAAAATTATGAAGAGTTAGAATGAAAAATTTTAAAGATATAGTAAAATAACTATTGTATTTTTTATGTTACTTTAATAAATCTCTATGGCAACACCATTTAAGCTATCCTAAACCCATTCACAATTTAACATCTCAGTATATTGGCATCATGTTGAAAAAGGAGTATGGAGTAGTATGAGGAGGAGTATGAATTCATTTACAGGCTGATTTTATCATAAATCCACAATAAAATTTCTGAGTTCTGTATCAATCTGTGTTGTTGTTTGTTTATTTTTATCTTTTATTTTTCATAGGAAGATAACTGACCCTTTACTCTCCTTTTTAATAAATGTGCTTATAAACCAAGGACAAGCTATTTATAGCTGTATTTATAAACTGCTTACTACTGACTATTAATATTGGGACAAGGCTTTATAAAGCATGAACTGACTATTTACTAATGAGTGCAGTTATTATAAAGTGTTATCAATGAATTTGCTAATGTTAACAAATTAGACATTATTTTACAGTGTTATCAAATCCTTAAATGACTCATAAGCATTTGTGAAAGTTCTGCTTGCATTACAGCTTAGTATTGATCTGTGAGCTGAACAGATTTACTGTTACATCTATGAGATTATGTAAATTCAAATAAATATAATGTCACAGGATGTCATAGGTCAGTATCAAATGAGTTTGAAATTATTATTTGCAGCACAAATAAGTTTTTTTTAGGATTTTTAAAAATCCCTAAAACTGACAGAAAAAGGTTAAGGCCTAAGCTATTTCTATGTGAGTGGCTAAATTTATTTTTGTTTTCATAATTGTAATACACAAACTATGAAATTATACAAAATGTATAAAAAGGTAAATAAATAAATACGCACACATTAAAAAAGCAGCCAAGTCGAATGAGTTTCCTTTTTTATATAGATTAAAATTGAAGACAGAAGCAAGTGGTAAATGTGGTCACTTTAATATTCAAATCCAGTAGATCCAGTTTATGTTCACGTGGCTGTTTTCGTTTATATTCGCCAAGCTATTATGTATTTTGAAATAATCTTGTCCGTTATGTGTTCGTTCGTACGACGAAAGACAGAAACCTGCAGCTCGAGAGATATGTTATTCTGCCAGTCGCGCTTTCAAATAGTCTTGCACACTTAAACAGGTCACAAACACCTGCATTTAGCTCTTGTAGTGTTACAATGGGTTTATTGTGTGCATTTGTGGTAATATTTTATTTAAAAAAGCTCTTAAACAAGAATAAATTCGTTTGTTTTGAGCTCGACACTGTACGCGCTGATCGGAGGCGTGATTTCAGATAGGCAGCCACAAATATTTCATTTTCACACAAACAGTTCAAAAACATCTGAATTTAGCTCTTGGTGTGTTCTAATTGGTTGATTGTGTGATATCGCTGTAATAATTTATTTTTAAAAGCTTTAAAACAGGAATAAATTCGTTTTTTCTGAGCTCTTTACTCCAGACGCTCGTGGTCACAGCGGTGATTCATCTCTCCTATTTCTCACGTATCTCTGGCCAGAAATAATTTATCCATGAGCCCTGAACCGGTAATAATCAGATATGTTGGTTTAGCTTGTCAGTGTGAATTAAATCTAAGTATTTATTTGTATTTTTAACCGATTTAAAAGTGAAAGTAAAAGTTCGGGAATTGAACCTGTAGGGGCGCAATTTCTCTCAGACAATGGAAGTCTAAGCACATATACTCAAACAGAGGGACAGAGTGAGATGAGATGTCTGACAGTTTTTTAATTTTCTGTTATCCATACAGTGTTGTAAAGTCGTTAAACTATGCATATTTCCTCAGAATGACTTTTTCATCTGTATGAAAAAATTCTTTGACGTGTTTGGAAGCTGCAATTTAAAAATACAATAATGATTCCCTTTGTAAGGTCATTTAAAAAAATCACCACGGCAAAACCATTCAAGCTATCCAAAATCCATTCACAATTTAAGTTCCTATCAGAAATACTGATGTGTGTTCAGAGTTTTGTGAAATTCTAAGTATGTTATTTGCCTCAAAATCACCTGAGAAGTATTCCAGTTTGACATGTTGCCACGCCAACAATTTTTTAGATATCAATATCCCCCTTGCAGATTTATATCGGCTGTGTTTTAACATTATTCTGATGAAGTTTGAAGCAAATCGAGTAATAATAAGATGCTGAATTCAAATCATTTTGAAAATGACACACTTCCTTCTGCCAGTTGGTGGCGCTATAACTTTGACTCCTAATAGTCACATATATGCGATCGACATCATACAACGAATAATCTGATGAAGTTTGATTAAAATCAGGAAATGTATGTGGACGGTATTAGACACTTCCTGTTTCTCATTTCTCGCCATAATTTCAACGCCTCGCCACGAGCAAACCGTTCGAGATATCAAAAATTCCCTGGCAATTTTTCATCCCCAGTGTCTTGAGATCATGTTGACCAAGTTTGGCGGCAATCGAGAAAAAAACCTATGACAAGTATTTCAAATTCCAGAGCATGCACTTTTTACATAACTCTAAATAGCTGACTTCCTGATGGGCGGAGCCTATGACATGCAATACGAAAGTTGTTCGGCACGATGAGATCTATATGTGTACTGAGTTTCATATGAAAATGTGCAAGTATGTGTGAGCTATACATCAACATTTCTGACTGTGTTCCAGGGGGCGCCGTAGAGCCCCTGTGCCACGCCCGGGTCCCAGCCTCTGCAGGCTCCTAAAGGCCACAGATTCCAAAGTGTGCGCAAATTTTCAAGAGTTTTTGAGTATGTTAAGGACCCCAAAAGCCCCCACAACTTTGACGAAAAATTTGAATACTAAACCCTAAATAGCCAACTTCCTGTTGGGCGGAGCCTATGATATGCAATACAAAAGTTGTTTGGATTGATGAGATTTATATGTGTACCGAGTTTCATTCGTCTACGAGCAAGAATGTATGATATATGGCCCTCCATATTCCAGGGGGCGCTGTAGAGCCCCTGTGCCACGCCCGTGTATCAGTCTCTGCCCGGCCCTAATGGCCGCAGGTTCCAATCTGTGTGCCAATTTTCAAGACTTTTTAAGCACGTTAAGGGCCCCAAAAGCCCCCGAGACGTTGGAAAAAAATAATAATAATAATAATAATAATAATAATAATAATAAAAAATAATCCTAAGGAAAACAATAGGCCTCTCGCCCTTTGGGCTTGAGCCCTAATAATCCTAAGGAAAACAATAGGGCTCTCGCCCTCCAGGCTTGAGCCCTAATAATAATAATAATAATAATAAAAAATAATCCTAAGGAAAACAATAGGCCTCTCGCCCTTTGGGCTTGAGCCCTAATTAAAGCTGCAAGCAGCGATGATCGGGCCCTCGCACCTGGGCTCACCGCCAGCAAGCGGCTTTAGTAAAAAAGGCGAACGGCGAGAAATATGCATTTAAAGTCGTAAATATAAGTGGAATATGTCAAAGTAATTTATATGTGCCAATCTTCCTTTTGCCAGCAGGTGGTGCTATCATTATAATGGAATATTTTCCTTCAGATGTATTCAGGCCAAGACTCTTATCGAACATTTGAAGTTTGGGGAAGATTGAATATTTTATGCCTGAGTTACAACAACTTCTCTTCCTATGGCGAGACATCAATTTTGTCATGGCGCCATGGACACGACCTTTAACAAAAACTCAAGATAGACTGACCACAAAAAAGATATTAATGTAAAAAAAGTTCTAGGAGTAGTTTGTCGCAACGTAAAATAAGACACTTCCTGTTGCCAATAGAGGGCACTATATATCTTTTTTGTTCTGTCCTTTCATCTGCTCACTGCATTTGTTAACTGTGTCTTACAAGCGTTTTTTAAAAGTAAAAATTACTTCCATTTCAGTCTCTTTCAATATAAGTGTTTATATAAATGTTAATTAAAGCTTAGTTAAAATATTTTAATACATTATTAATAATATTTTTTTTAATTACATTTTTATTTTAAGATTAGTTTATGTACTGTGAAATAACATAAACAATAATATTTTTAATGATAGGAATAACTAACATAAAAAAGATTTATAAATTATCTGAAAAATAGATTGTTCATTGTTAGTTCATGTTAGTTAATGCATTAACTAATGTAAACCAGAGAGATTATTATAAATTGTTGCAAAACACTTTTCATGATCTATAACCATTTTTAAAAATACTTTTATTGATCTATAAACATTTCTGAAATTATTATATAAAACTATATTACCAGTAAAATTCATTAGCTTTTTAAAATACATATTATTTTACTTTGAAAGATTTTTATAAATGATTTAAATGCTGTATACACATTTCTAAAACAATTAATTAAAAGTAATCCTATAGCTCCATCTGGTGGTGGCCATGATAGGTATTACACACTGCACGTTTGGTGTTGCTATCTGAACCAGTCTGAATGAAGCGTTCCTAAATGTAGCAGAGAACAGGACAGACTGTGCATATGCCTATGCAAGGCCAGGTTCACAAGTTCTATCTGTAATGCATATTTTTTTCAGAGCCCATGTTAATGGTTCAGAGCATTCACACTGCACATGGTAAAAGATGTGAACAGAAAAGGTTAGAAGTAGAAAGGTGTGAAAATAATGAATATCTAGCACATGAGCATAGAGAGTGTTGTGAGTGCACAGGACACAGTTTGAGCAGAGGAAACGGGTTTTAAGTGCGCGCACGCTCTCCGAGCAAAAGCAGCATGTATCAGAGGACGCGTTTTGTGACAAAGTAAAGGAAATGTGCATTAAAGTGGAGGGATTCATGCTCGCGCATTATTTTAATGTTTTTTTGCGTTACAATAACATGCTCTCGCTTCTGCGTCTGCACCACATACACATACTGTATACACTCTGCAAACAGTGAACCTGTATAATGTATAAAAAATATATTTCAACACCTGAAGCATCGCTACAATGAGCTCTGACCAATGCATGACAAGAAGACATGCCTAAATATTCAGCACTCCTGAATATGAGCTTTACACTTCCAGCCTTCGAGGACAATTATATATATCACTCATAAATCATGAAATACCAAATCTATAGAATTTATTGAGATTGATGTGATTTAAATTGGTAAAATGTGCTTGGAAAAAAATGTCATCAGAATATCAACGTGCCTTATTATTATGCACTTTGTGAAAAAGCATTTTTAACGATTTTATTGATCTATAAGCATTTGTAAAATATGTTTGCCTGCATTACAGCTTAGTCTTTATCTGTGAGCTGAACTGTTTTACTGTTAAATCAGCAAGATTGTGTAAATTCAGGTGATGTCATGTCATGTCACAGAATGTCTGTCATAGGTCAGTATCAAATAAGTTTAAAATTATTATCAGAACAAAAAAATATATACAAGTCATCGTGTATGTATTTTTTAAATCGTTTTTTATTTTGCAATTTACATAATTCTTAACCTAATTATATAAAATAATTTTGTATGAGCCCTACAAATTGTACTAGGTTTTTTTCGTCCCTAAAAATGATAGAAAATGATAGAGAGATTTCTTAAGCTGTAATGATGAAAAAAATCAACAACACACAATTACAGTTTTTTTCTGATGATTAAAGAGATGTTAACTCTCTCTCTCTCTCTTTCTCTCTCTCTCTCTCTCTGTCAGGCAGGCCCTCAAGCACCCCTCCCCCTCCTTTACCTCACACAGAGAGAATGCCAGAGAGTGAGATCAGATGTCTGACAGTTTTATAATTTTATTTTAATCTTACAGTGTTGTAAAGTCATGAAACTATGCATATTTCCTCAGAATCGCATGTTCTCTAAATGAAAAATGGATTTGAAATGTTTGGAAGCTGCAATTTAAAAATACTAGACAATTAATGTTTCCCTTTTTACTGTTATTTCAAAAAATCACCACGGCAAAACCTTTCAAGCTATCCAAAATCCATTCGCAATTTAAGTTCCTCAATGTTTTTTCAACATGTAGACAAAGTTTGGTGTGTATAATTCATTTCCCCTGTGAGGAGTATGCATTAATTCACAGTCGAATTTGCCCAAAAATACATATTCAAATCAAAATAGCTGACTTCCTGTTGGTCGTAGCTTATGACTGTGAATTAGAAAATTGTCCGTCTTGAAAAGAACAATTTATGTACCAAGTTTGGTGTCTGTAGCTAAAACTAACCCCCCCACTTTTGACAAAAGGTGGCGCTGTAGAGTGCCTACATCACGTCCTTTTAAAAGCTTATGCCATTGTCTAGATATCATTAATACTGATATGTGTTCTGAGTTTAATGTAAATATGAGCTTGTTGTCTGCCTCAAAATCACCATAACAGAATATACAAGTTTGACACGTTGCCATGGCAACACTATGTTAGATATCGGTATACCCACAACAGATTTACATCAGCTGTGTTTTGTCATTATTCTGATGAAGTTTGAAGCAAATAGAGTAAAAATAAGACGCTGAATTAAAAGAATTTTGAAAATGACACACTTCCGGCTGCCAGTTGGTGGCGCTGTAACTTTCACACCTTATAGTTACATATATGCGAGCAACATATTACAATGAACAAACCGATGAAGTTTGATGAAACTCAGGAAATGTATGTGGATTTTATTAAGCACTTCCTGTTTCAAATTTTGTGCTCTAAATTCAACGCCTCACCACGGGCGAACCGTTCGAGATATCAAAAATCCCCTCGCAATTTTTCATCCTCAATGTCTTGAGATCATGTTCACCAAGTTTTGTGGCGAACGGGTGGAAAACCTCAGAGGAGTATTTCAAATTCCAGAGCATGCTTTTTTTAAACAGCCCTGAATAGCTGACTTCCTGTTGGGCCGAGCCTATGACATAGAGCATGAAAGTTGTTCGGCTCAATGAGATCTATAAGTGTACTGAGTTTCATATAAATACATGCAAGTATGTGTGAGCTATGGTTCAGGATTTACTGACGGTGTTCCAGGGGGCGCTGTAGAGCCCCTCTGCCACGCCCGGGTTCCAGTCTCTGCGGCGACCTGATGGCCGCAGGTTCCAATGTGTATGCCAATTTTCAAGAGTTTTTGAGTATGTTAAGGCCCCCAAAAACCCCCGGAAGGTTAAAAAAAAAAAAAAATAATAAGAAATATAGCTGCAAGCAGCAATTACGGGGCCAAGCACTCCAACGGCAAATGTAGGAGCTAAGCATGGCATGGAGCATCACACCAAATGCATTAATGAGCAATAACAGCAATTTTAGGACTATTGTAATTGAAATGGCTAAAAAAATCATAAATACAACCTCTAGTAGCATGATTTACTGGCTTATCAAAATTGACCAATAGGTGGTGCTGTTATCAAGTCAATTTGGTGTACTCTGTGTGACTTTTCAATGACACATACAAAGTTTGGTGTCAATATGCCAAAGCATTGCAGAGATACAGCCTCAAGTGTCATTTTGTCATTGTGCCTCAAGTTCGTCGCTGTGGTATGCAAAAACGGTTTTGTCTATCGACACAAAATTCATAACTTTTTGTCAGCACAGTCTGAAGATCATCTGATTAAATTTTGGTGAAAATTTGACTAACGGCTGATGAGGAGTTCAAAAAGTAGGTTTTCAACATAAATCAAAATGGCGGACCGGAAGTTCAGCTTAATCTGGCATATTTGGTATCTATGTTTTCGGCATAAACCAGGGAATATTTTGAGACCAGTTTCGTTGCAATAGGCTAATGCATTAAAAAGTTATTAGCATTTTTATAAGTGTAATTATTCATGGGTAATGAATGGTTTATTACTCTTGACCAATAGGTGGCGCTGTTACCAAATTTATGTGGCATGGTCAGTGTGAGGTAGCGATGACACGTACAAAGTTTGGTGTAAATATGTCAAAGCGTTGCAGAGATACAGCCTCAAATGCATTTTGGCACCCTTCCAACAAATTCGTTGATGCGCTTAATGAGAACCGTTTCATATATCGACACGAAATCCATAACTTTTTGCCAGCATGGTCTGAAGATGATACACGTCAAATTTGGTGAAAATCGGACTAACGGTCTAGGAGGAGTTTGAAAAAGTAGGTTTTCAACATTAATCAAAATGGCGGACAGGAAGTATGGCCAATATTCGCATAATTGGTATCAATGCTCTCGGCTTTACCCACAGAATATAGGGAGGCCATTTTAATTTTAATAGTCTAATTTATTCAAAAGTTATTAGCATTTATGTGATATTTCATTATAACTATTGGCCACAAGGTGGCGCTGCCACCAAACTTTTTGAGTATCTTCAGGGCATGGAGCCGAATATTTTTGTAATTATTTGCGAAACGATACGATGATGCGTTCAAAAAATACAGCATTTTGAAACATAATTCAAAATGGCCGACGCCTAAAATGGCCGACACGGGAAAATTGGATATCAATCGACTCGACATGACGCACTGAATCTACAGAGACCAGTTTTGTAATTTTTGGCCAAACCATTCAGAAGTTATAAGCCAAAATATGCATTTTTCATATCTCCTGACCACTAGGTGGCGCTGTGTCGAAACACTGCAGGTAGTCTCAGGTCTGCCTCAGAATGACTGGTCTTCTATGTGTACATTTTTTTTTTTTAAGTGTTTAGAAGCTGCACTTTAAAAAAATAAAAAGACATTTACTGGTTCCTTTTTTACTATTATTTCAAAAAATCATCACGGCAAAACCATTCAAGCTATCCAAAATTCATTCACACCTATTCTGTAAGATTAATTCTTTAAACAGTGGTAAAAGAAGATGTGGTGCTGAACCTTCAAGAGTCACTCAAAACGTTATCTGTCCATAAAGCCTATAAAGAATTATTCTTAATATACAGTTCAAAATACTTCAGCTTGTTATTCTAATTAAGTGAGGGTCATTTTATCAGTAAAATATATACAATTCATTTTTTTTGAAAGATTTCTATAAATGATTTAAATCATACTCGTTTCTACAATAATTATTTAAAAGTAATCCTATAGCTCCCTCTAGTGGCCATTATAGGTACTAAGAATTGCAAGCTTGATTTATAAGTTATGATAGTTTAAATTTTATGCTGGCTCTTGAAAGTGATAAAGCTATGAAACTTACTGTGCTTCCTTCAAATGAGGACTTCTACTTATATAAACAATTATGAAGATTTAGAATGAAAAATTGTAAAGATATAGTAAAATAACTATTGTATTTTTTTATGTTACTTTAATAAATCTCTATGGCAACACCATTTAAGCTATCCTAAACCCATTCACAATTTAACATCTCAGTATATAGGCATAATGTTGAAAAAGGAGTATGGAGTAGTATGAGTAGGAGTATGAATTCATTTGCAGGCTTTATCATAAATCCACAATAAAATTTCTGAGTTCTGTATCAATCTGTGTTGTTGTTTGTTTATTTTTATCTTTTATTTTTCATAGGAAGATAACTGACCCTTTACTCTCATTTTTAATAAATGTGCTTATAAACCAAGGACAAGCTATTTATAGCTGTATTTATAAACTGCTTACTACTGACTATTAATATTGGGACAAGGCTTTATAAAGCATGAACTGACTATTTAATAATGAGTGCAGTTATTATAAAGTGTTATCAATGAATTTGCTAATGTTAACAAATTAGACATTATTTTACAGTGTTATCAAATCCTTAAATGACTCATAAGCATTTGTGAAAGTTCTGCTTGCATTACAGCTTAGTATTGATCTGTGAGCTGAACAGATTTACTGTTACATCCATGAGATTATGTAAATTAAAATAAATATAATGTCACAGGATGTCATAGGTCAGTATCAAATGAGTTTAAAATTATTATTTGCAGCACAAATAAGGTTTTTTTAGGATTTTTAAAAATCCCTAAAACTGTCAGAAAAAGGTTAAGGCCTAAGCTATTTCTATGTGAGTGGCTAATTTTATTTTTGTTTTTATAATTGTAATACACAAACTATGAAATTATACAAAATGTATAAAAAGATAAATAAATAAATACGCACACATTAAAAAAGCAGCCAAGTCGAATGAGTTTCCTCTTTTATATAGATTAAAATTGAAGACAGAAGCAAGTGGTAAATGTGGTCACTTTAATATTCAAATCCAGTAGATCCAGTTTATGTTCACGTGGCTGTTTTCGTTTAAAGTCGCCAAGCTATTATGTGTTTTGAAATAATCTTGTCCGTTATGTGTTCGTTCGTACGACGAAAGCCAGAATCCTGCAGCTCGAGAGATATGTTATTCTGCCAGTCGCGCTTTCAAATAGTCTTGCACACTTAAACAGGTCACAAACACCTGCATTTAGCTCTTGTTGTGTTACAATGGGTTTATTGTGTGCATTTGTGGTAATATTTTATTTAAAAAAGCTCTTAAACAAGAATAAATTC
The DNA here is from genome assembly GCF_023724105.1 of Carassius gibelio. Classification (NCBI taxonomy): domain Eukaryota; kingdom Metazoa; phylum Chordata; class Actinopteri; order Cypriniformes; family Cyprinidae; genus Carassius; species Carassius gibelio. Next base: position 48,084,856 of record NC_068398.1, read on the forward strand.
GTTTGTTTTGAGCTGGACACTGTACGCGCTGATCGGAGGCGGTGATTTCAGATAGGCAGCCACAAATATTTCATTTTCACACAAACAGTTCAAAAACATCTTAATTTAGCTCTTGGTGTGTTCTAATTGGTTGATTGTGTGATATCGCTGTAATAATTTATTTTTAAAAGCTTTAAAACAGGAATAAATTCGTTTTCTCTGAGCTCTTTACTCCAGACGCTCGTGATCACAGCGGTGATTCATCTCTCCTATTTCTCACGTATCTCTGGCCAGAAATAATTTATCCATGAGCCCTGAACCGGTAATAATCAGATATGTTGGTTTAGCTTGTCAGTGTGAATTAAATCTAAGTATTTGTTTGTATTTTTAACCGATTTAAAAGTGAAAGTAAAAGTCCGGGAATTGAACCTGTAGGGGTGCTATTTCTCTCAGACAATGGAAGTCTGAAGCACATATACTCAAACAGAGGGACAGCGTGAGATGAGATGTCTGACAGTTTTTTAATTTTCTGTTATCCATACAGTGTTGTAAAGTCGTGAAACTATGCATATTTCCTCAGAATGACTTTTTCATCTGTATGAAAAAATTATTTGACGTGTTTGGAAGCTGCAATTTAAAAATACAATAATGATTCCCTTTGTAAGGTCATTTAAAAAAATCACCACGGCAAAACCATTCAAGCTATCCAAAATCCATTCACAATTTAAGTTCCTATCAGAAATACTGATGTGTGTTCAGAGTTTTGTGAAATTCTAAGTATGTTATTTGCCTCAAAATCACCTGAGAAGTATTCCAGTTTGACATGTTGCCACGCCAACAATTTTTTAGATATCAATATCCCCCTTGCAGATTTATATCGGCTGTGTTTTAACATTATTCTGATGAAGTTTGAAGCAAATCGAGTAATAATAAGATGCTGAATTCAAATCATTTTGAAAATGACACACTTCCTTCTGCCAGTTGGTGGCGCTATAACTTTGACTCCTTATAGTCACATATATGCGATCGACATCATACAACGAATAATCTGATGAAGTTTGATTAAAATCAGGAAATGTATGTGGACGATATTAGACACTTCCTGTTTCTCATTTCTCGCCATAATTTCAACGCCTCGCCACGAGCAAACCGTTTGAGATATCAAAAATCCCCTGGCAATTTTTCATCCCCAGTGTCTTGAGATCATGTTGACCGAGTTTGGCGGCAATCGAGAAAAAAACCTATGACAAGTATTTCAAATTCCAGAGCATGCGCTTTTTACATAACTCTAAATAGCTGACTTCCTGTTGGGTGGAGCCTATGACATGCAATACGCAAGTTTTTCGGCACAATGAGATCTATATGTGTACTGAGTTTCTTATGAATATGTGCAAGTATGTGTGAGCTATACATCAACATTTCTGACTGTGTTCCAGGGGGCGCCGTAGAGCCCCTGTGCCACGCCCGGGTCCCAGCCTCTGCAGGCTCCTAAAGGCCACAGATTCCAAAGTGTGCGCAAATTTTCAAGAGTTTTTGAGTATGTTAAGGACCCCAAAAGCACCCACAACTTTGACGAAAAATTTGAATACTAAAACCTAAATAGCCAACTTCCTGTTGGGCGGAGCCTATGATATGCAATACAAAAGTTGTTTGGATTGATGAGATTTATATGTGTACCGAGTTTCATACGTCTACGAGCAAGAGTGTATGATATATGGCCCTCCATATTCCAGGGGGCGCTGTAGAGCCCCTGTGCCACGCCCGTGTATCAGTCTCTGCCCGGCCCTAATGGCCGCAGGTTCCAATCTGTGTGCCAATTTTCAAGACTTTTTAAGCACGTTAAGGGCCCCAAAAGCCCCCGAGACGTTGGAAAAAAATAATAATAATAATAATAATAATAATAAATATAGCTGCAAGCAGCGATGGCGGGCTCAAGCCACCAATGCCATAACCCCCCCGTGGCATCAGGTAAACTGTGCCCAGCGGGCAAATGCATTCACAATATCCCTCTGGCAGTGAGGTTTTAAAGGATACGGCAGTTAAAGGGTTAATCCGAATCATCTAGACTTTAAAATCACATTCACAGAACAATATATATATATAACTTTAGTAACACTGTACAATAAGATTTCATTTATAAACATTATGTTAACACGAACAATATTTATATAGCATTCATTCATGTCAGTTAATATTCCAAACTTAAACATGAAAAAAATAGTTTTATTGTGATTTTTTTCCAAGTACATTTTACCAATTCCAAACCATATAAATCTTAATAACTACCATTATTTTTTATTTAATCATTTATGAGTGCTATACAATAGTCCAGGAAAGCTGGAAGAGAAAAACTCCTTATATTCATATGTGTAGAATTATTAGGCTTGTTTTCTTTTACAGATGAAATGCGCTAAAATAGAGTTTTAACTCAAACTGTAAAGTCGAAAATTATGAAATACCCATGAGAAATATCAAACACAAATGCAATACAGAAATGGATAAGTTAAGACTTGACCATTGTACAAAAAATGCTGACTGGGTCATGAGGTCAGAAAAGAAGAAGAAAAAAACAGGTCAAGAAGAACTGACAAAAAGAATTACAAAATAATTAGGAATTAATGTGAAGATTAATTTTTAGTCAATTCTGCAAGACAGACTTTCAGGAAAGGAGGTGGAATAAAAATGAGCTCCTAAATCTTAATCCCAGATTCTGGAAGATATATTCCTCAAACCATCGGACAAGAGGAGGTGGTGCTGGTCCTTCACGAGTCACTCTAATCTGTTCATTAAGCCTATATATAAAGTCTCAATATATAGTATTTCACAATACTTCATGGTATTCTAATTAAATCATTTTTTGGAATCTTAAGTCTCTCAGAGCCTGACACCGAGTAATTCTGGAGACTCCAGGAAAGTGGCAGTTCTGTAAAATGTTGGCGCTGGAGACTAAATGCACCCTGATAGATTCACACCTAATTCACTTAACACACACACACACACACATTACCCACAGTGACAGTGGAACTGAGTGACATCAGATGTATGATAGTTTTTTAATTTTCTATCATCCATATAGTGTTGTATAGTCATGAAACTATGGTCATGAGACCAGTCATTCTGAGGAAATATGCCTCAGAATGACTGGTCTTCTATGTGTACATTTTTTTGAAGTGTTTAGAAGCTGCACTTTAAAAAAATAAAAAGACATTTACTGGTTCCTTTTTTACTATTATTTCAAAAAATCACCACGACAAAACCATTCAAGCTATCCAAAATTCATTCGCACCTGTTCTGTAAGATAAATTCTTTAAACAGTGGTAAAAGAGGATGTGGTGCTGAACTTTCAAGAGTCACTCAAAACGTATCTGTCCATAAAGCTTATAAAGAATTATTCTTAATATACAGTTCACAATACTTCAGCTTGTTATTCTAATTAAGTGAGGGTCATTTTATCAGTAAAATACATACAATTCCTATTTTTTTTTTCTTTTTTTTTTAAGATTTCTATAAATGATTTAAATCATACTCGTTTCTACAATAATTATTTAAAAGTAATCCTATAGCTCCCTCTGGTGACCATTATTGGTACTAAGAATTGCAAGCTTGATTTATAAGTTATGATAGTTTTAATTTTATGCTGGCTCTTGAAAATGATAAAGCTATGAAACTTACTGTGCTTCCTTCAAATGAGGACTTCTACTTATATAAAAAATTATGAAGAGTTAGAATGAAAAATTTTAAAGATATAGTAAAATAACTATTGTATTTTTTATGTTACTTTAATAAATCTCTATGGCAACACCATTTAAGCTATCCTAAACCCATTCACAATTTAACATCTCAGTATATTGGCATCATGTTGAAAAAGGAGTATGGAGTAGTATGAGGAGGAGTATGAATTCATTTACAGGCTGATTTTATCATAAATCCACAATAACATTTCTGAGTTCTGTATCAATCTGTGTTGTTGTTGTTGTTTGTTTATTTTTATCTTTTATTTTTCATAGGAAGATAACTGACCCTTTACTCTCCTTTTTAATAAATGTGCTTATAAACCAAAAACAAGCTATTTATAGCTGTATTTATAAACTGCTTACTACTGACTATTAATATTGGGACAAGGCTTTATAAAGCATGAACTGACTATTTACTTTTTGAGTTTGAAATTATTATTTGCAGCACAAATTAGGGTTTTTTAGGATTTTTAAAAATCCCTAAAACTGTCAGAAAAGGATAAGGCCTAAGATTTCTATGTGAGTGGCTACATTTATTTGTTATATAACTATAATGCATAAACTATGAAATTATACAAAATGTATAAAAAAGTACAACAGTCATTGTTTTCCAATGTTTTTTTTTTTTTTTTTTTTTTTTTTTTTTTTTTGGATTTACATTAAAAAAAATTAGCCTACTGCAATCATTCTAAACAGCTTGAATAAAACCTGTTAATATTTATTATAGACCACTGTAACTGTGTATAATCTAACAAACAAGTTTATTATGAAAATAAAAGTGTGTACACCAGATAAATTGGACGATAAAGAAATTGCTAACAATAGTATAATAGAGCATGTTTTAGGTTTTTAGGCGTTTAGATGCAGATATGGACAAATCAAATGTAAAATAAAATGTAATTGATTTAATTAAATATAGATTAATTCTTGTTAGAGCAAAATAATAAATAAATAAATAAATACGTACACACATTAAAAAAGCAGCCAAGATGAATGAATTTCATTTTTTATATAGATTAAAATTGAAGACAGAAGCAGCTGGTATATGCGGTCACTTAATATTAAAATCCAGTAGATCCACTTCAGATATATTTCTCAACAGTTTATGTTCACGTGGCTGTTTTCGTTTATAGTCGCCAAGCTATTATGTGTTTTGAAATAATCTTGTCCGTTATGTGTTCGTTCTTACGACGAAAGGCAGAATCCTGCAGCTCGAGAGATATGTTATTCTGCCAGTCTCGCTTTCAAATAGTCTTGCGCACTTAAACGGGTCACAAACACCTGCATTTACCTCTTGATGTGTTACAATGGGTTTATTGTGTGCATTTGTGGTAATGTTTTATTTAAAAAAGCTCTTAAACAAGAATAAATTCGTTTGTTTTGAGCTCGACACTGTAAGCGCTGATCGGAGGCGTGATTTCAGATAGGCAGCCACAAATATTTCATTTTCACACAAACAGTTCAAAAACATCTGAATTTAGCTCTTGGTGTGTTCTAATTGGTTGATTGTGTGATATCGCTGTAATAATTTATTTTTAAAAGCTATAAAACAGGAATAAATTAGTTTTTTCTGAGCTCTTTACTCCAGACTCTCGTGATCACAGCGGTGATTCATCTCTCCTATTTCTCACGTATCTCTGGCCAGAAATAATTTATCCATGAGCCCTGAACCGGTAATAATCAGATATGTTGGTTTAGCTTGTCAGTGTGAATTAAATCTAAGTATTTATTTGTATTTTTAACCGATTTAAAAGTGAAAGTAAAAGTCCGGTAATTGCACCTGTAGGGGCGCAATTTCTCTCAGACAATGGAAGTCTGAAGCACACATACTCAAACAGAGGGACAAAGTGAGATGAGATGTCTGAGAGTTTTTTAATTTTCTGTTATCCATACAGTGTTGTAAAGTCTTGAAACTATGCATATTTCCTCAGAATGACTTTTTCATCTGTATGAAAAAATTCTTTGACGTGTTTGGAAGCTGCATTTTAAAAATACAATAATGATTCCCTTTGTAAGGTAATTTCAAAAAATCACCACGGCAAAACCATTCAAGCTATCCAAAATCCATTCACAATTTAAGTTCCTATCAGAAATACTGATGTGTGTTCAGAGTTTTGTGAAATTCTAAGTATGGTATTTGCCTCAAAATCACCTGAGAAGTATTCCAGTTTGACATGTTGCCACGCCAACAATTTTTTAGATATCAATATCCCCCTTGCAGATTTATATCGGCTGTGTTTTAACATTATTCTGATGAAGTTTGAAGCAAATCGAGTAATAATAAGATGCTGAATTCAAATCATTTTGAAAATGACACACTTCCTTCTGCCAGTTGGTGGCGCTATAACTTTGACTCCTAATAGTCACATATATGCGATCGACATCATACAACGAATAATCTGATGAAGTTTGATTAAAATCAGGAACTGTATGTGGATGGTATTAGACACTTCCTGTTTCTCATTTCTCGCCATAATTTCAACGCCTCGCCACGAGCAAACCGTTCGAGATATCAAAAATCCCCTGGCAATTTTTCATCCCCAGTGTCTTGAGATCATGTTGACCGAGTTTGGCGGCAATCGAGAAAAAAACCTATGACAAGTATTTCAAATTCCAGAGCATGCGCTTTTTACATAACTCTAAATAGCTGACTTCCTGTTGGGTGGAGCCTATGACATGCAATATGAAAGTTGTTCGGCACGATGAGATCTATATGTGTACTGAGTTTCATATGAATATGTGCAAGTATGTGTGAGCTATACATCAACATTTATGACTGTGTTCCAGGGGGCCCCATAGAGCCCCTGTGCCACGCCCGGGTCCCAGCCTCTGCAGGCTCCTAAAGGCCACAGATTCCAAAGTGTGCGCAAATTTTCAAGAGTTTTTGAGTATGTTAAGGACCCCCAAAGCCCCCACAACTTTGACGAAAAATTTTAATACTAAACCCTAAATAGCCAACTTCCTGTTGGGCGGAGCCTATGATATGCAATACAAAAGTTGTTTGGATTGATGAGATTTATATGTGTACCGAGTTTCATACGTCTACGAGCAAGAATGTATGATATATGGCCCTCCATATTCCAGGGGGCGCTGTAGAGCCCCTGTGCCACGCCCGTGTATCAGTCTCTGCCCGGCCCTAATGGCCGCAGGTTCCAATCTGTGTGCCAATTTTCAAGACTTTTTAAGCACGTTAAGGGCCCCAAAAGCCCCCGAGACGTTGGAAAAAAAAATAATAATAATAATAATAATAATAATAATAATAAAAAATAATCCTAAGGAAAACAATAGGCCTCTCGCCCTTTGGGCTTGAGCCCTAAATATAGCTGCAAGCAGCGATGGCGGGCTCAAGCCACCAATGCCATCGCCACCCCGGTGGCATCAGGTAAACTGTGTCCAGCGGGCACATGCATTCACAATACCCCTCTGGCAGTGAGGTTTTAAAGGATATGGCGGTTAAAGGGTTAATCCGAATCATCTAGACTTTAAAATCACATTCAGAGAACAATATATATATATATATATATATATATATATATATATATATATATATATATATATATATATATATATATATTTAGTAACACTTTACGATAAGATTTCATTTCTAAACATTATGTTAACATGAACAATATTTATATAGCATTCATTCATGTCAGTTAATATTCCAAACTTAAACATTAAAACATTGTTTTATTGTGATTTTTTTCCAAGCACATTTTACCAATTCCAAACCATATCAATCTTAATAACTACCATTATTTTTTATTTAATCATTTATGAGTGCTATACAATAGTCCAGGAAAGCTGGAAGAGAAAAACTCCTTATATTCATGTGTGCAGAATCATTAGGCATGTTTTCTTTTACAGATGAAATGCGCTAAAAAAGAGTTTTAACTCAAACTGTTTTAACTCAAAGTCGAAAATTATGAAATACCCATGAGAAATATCAAACACAAATGCAATACAGAAATGGATAAGTTAAGACTTGACCATTGTACAAAAATGCTGACTGGGTCATGAGGTCAGAAAAGAAGAAGAAAAAAAAACAGGTCAAGAAGAACTGACAAAAATAATTGCAAAATAATTAGGAATTAATGTGAAGATTAATTTTTAGTCAATTCTGCAAGACAGACTTTAAGGAAAGGAGGTGGAATAAAAATGAGCTCCTAAATCTTAATCCCGGATTCTGGAAGATATATTCCTCAAACCATCGGACAAGAGGAGGTGGTGCTGGTCCTTCACGAGTCACTCTAATCTGTTCATAAAGCCTATATATAAAGTCTTAATATATAGTATTTCACAATACTTCATGGTATTCTAATTAAATAGTTTTTTGGAATCTTTGATTTCTCAGAACCTGACACATTGTAATTCTGAGACTCCAGGAAAGTGGCAGTTCTGTAAAATGTTGGCGCTGGAGACTAAATGCTCCCTGATAGTTTCACACCTAATTCACTTAACACACACACACACACACACACACACACACACACACATTACCCACAGTGACAGAGGGACAGAGTGACATCAGATGTATGATAGTTTTTTAATTTTCTATCATCCATATAGTGTTGTATAGTCATGAAACTATGCATATTTCCTCAGAATGACTTGTCTTCTATGTGTACATTTTTTTGAAGTGTTTAGAAGCTGCACTTAAAAAAAATAAAAGACATTTACTGGTTACTTTTTTACTGTTATTTCAAAAAATCACCACGACAAAACCATTCAAGCCATTCAAAATTCATCCGCACCTGTACTGTAAGATACATTCTTTAAACTGGTAAAAGAGGATGTGGGGCTGAACCTTCAAGAGTCACTCAAAACGTATCTGTCCATAAAGCCTATAAAGAATTATTCTTAATATACAGTTCACAATACTTCAGCTTGTTATTCTAATAAAGTGAGGGTCATTTTATCAGTAAAATGCATAAAATTCATATTATTTTTCTTTGAAAGATTTCTATAAATGATTTAAATCATAATTGTTTCTACAATAATTATTTAAAAGTGATCCTATAGCTCCATCTGGTGGCCATTATTGGTACTAAGAATTGCAAGCTTGATTTATATGTTATGATAGTTTTAATTTTATGCTGGCTCTTGAAAATGATAAAGCTATGAAACTTACTGTGCTTCCTTCAAATGATGACTTCTACGTATATAAAAATTATGAAGAGTTGTAATTAAAAATTTTAAAGATATAGTAAAATAACTATTGTATTTTTTTATGTTACTTTAATAAATCGCTATGGCCACACCATTTAAGGTATCCTAAACCCATTCGCAATTTAACATCTTCAGTATATGGCTTCATGTTAAAACAGTTTGGTGTGAACTACTTGTGTCTTCTTGGAGGAGAATGAATTCATTTACAGGCTGAGTTTATCATAAATCCACAATAACATTTCTGAGTTCTGTATCAATCTGTGTTGTTGTTTGTTTATTTTAATTTTTTTATTTTTCATAGGAAGATAACTGACCCTTTACTCTCCTTTTTAATAAATGTGCTTATAAAACCAAGAACAAGCTATTTATAGCTGTATTTATAAACTGCTTACTAATGACTATTAATATTGGACAAGGCTTTATAAAGCATGAACTGACTATTTACTAATGAGTGCAGTTATTATAAAGTGTTATCAATGCATTTGCTAATCTTAACAAATTAGACATTATTTTACAGTGTTATCAAATCCTTAAATGATTTGTAAGTGTTTTGTAATGATTTTATTGACCTACAAGCATTTGTGAAAGTTCTGCTTGCATTACAGCTTAGTCTTGATCTGTGAGCTGAACAGATTTACGGTTACATCCATGAGATTATGTAAATTCAAATAAATATCATGTCACAGGATGTCAGAGGTCAGTATCAAATGAGTTTGAAATTATTATCTGCAGCACAAATAAGGTTTTTTAGGATTTTTTAAAAAAAACTAAAACTGTCAGAAAAGGATAAGGCCTAAGATTTCTATGTGAGTGGCTAAATTTATTTGTTTTTATAACTATAATGCATAAACTATGAAATTATACAAAATGTATAAAAAAGTACAACAGTTATTGTTTTCCAATGTTTTTTATTTATTTAATTTATTTTTTGGGATTTACATAAAAACAAATTAGCCTACTGCAATCATTCTAAACAGCTTGAATAAAACCTGTTAATATTTATTATAGACCACTGTAACTGTGTATAATCTAAGAAACAAGTTTATTATGAAAATAAAAGTGTGTACACCAGATAAATTGGACGATAAAGAAATTGCTAACAATAGTATAATAGAGCATGTTTTAGGTTTTTAGGCGTTTAGATGCAGAAATGGACAAATCAAATGTAAAATAAAATGTAATTGATTTAATTAAATATAGATTAATTCTTGTTAGAGCAAAATAATAAATAAATACGTACACACATTAAAAAAGCCGCCAAGATGAATGAGTTTCCTTTTTTATATGTAGATTAAAATTGAAGACAGAAGCAGCTGGTATATGCGGTCACTTAATATTCAAATCCAGTAGATCCACTTCAGATTTATTTCTCAACAGTTTATGTCTACGTGGCTGTTTTCGTTTATATTCGCCAAGCTATTATGTATTTTGAAATAATCTTGTCCGTGATGTGTTCATTCTTACGACGAAAGGCAGAATCCTGCAGCTCGAGAGATACATGTTATTCTGCCAGTCGCGCTTTCAAATAGTCTTGCACACTTAAACGGGTCACAAACACCTGCATTTAGGACGTGTTGTGTTATAATGGGTGTATTGTGTGCATTTATGACAATATTTTATTTGAAAAAGCTCTTAAACAAGAATAAATTCGTTTGTTTTGAATTTGTGACACTGTGTGCGCTGATCGGAGCAGTGATTTCAGATAGGCAGCCGCGAATATTTCATTTTCACACAAACAGTTCAAAAACATCTGAATGTAGCTCCTGGTGTGTTCTAATTGGTGAATTGTGTAATATCGCTTTAATATTTTAATTTTAAAAGCTATAAAACAAGAATAAACTCGTTTTTTCTGAGCTCATCATTCCACACGCTCCTGCTCAGAGCGGTGATTCATCTCTCGTGTTCTCACGTATCACTGACCACACATCAATTATTAATGAGCCCTGACCTGGTAATAATCATATATGTTGGTTTAGCTTGTCAGTGTGAATTAAATCTAAGTATTTATTTGTATTTTAACCGATTTAAAAATGAAACTAAAAGAGAGTCTCCTCCCTTTCAGTCGAATTTCCCTTTCAGGAATTGCCCCTGTAGGGGCGCATTTTCTCTCAGACAATGTAAGTCTAAGCACATAATACTCAAACAGAGGGACAGAGTGATATGAGATGTCTGACAGTTTTTTAATTTTCTGTTATCCATACAGTGTTGTAAAGTCGTGAAACTATTGTCATGATCCTGCCCTCGTGTCCTTGATTTTTCCTAGTCTTGAGGCAGGATCATGACAGACCCTTGTTTTGTGTACAAGCGCATGGCCTTGTCTTTGGGCCATGTGCTTGTGTTGTCTCGTTCCCTTGCCCCGCCCCCCTTGTTAACCTAGTCGTGTCTTGATTGTCCTATCTGTAACACCTGTCGTGTCTTGATTAGTACCCCTATTTAGATCTCCTAGTGTGCTCTGTCTTGCGTCGGTTCATTGTACCTGTGATTGTGATTGTTCCACTCTGTGATTGTTCCTTAAGAAGTGTCTGTATTACCGTGAGTGTTTGTTTATAGTTAGTATTTAGAGTCCTTGTTTATCTTGTCAGTCCAGTCCTGTTTTAGTTATTTAGTCTTTACCTTGCTCCGTGTTTTCCCCCTCGTGGGTTTTTGTTTCCCCTCTTTGTAATAAAACCTTTGTTTGAGAATCCCTGTCTGCACCTGAGTTCCTCCCTTACCAATACCTTGACAGAATGAACCGACCTAAAAGGAACTCAGCAGGCAGGAGGTCCCCCGAGCTCCAACACTTGTTGGAGTTCCGTCGACAATGTTGGAGGTCGTCCCCCACCGACAGGAAGGGGGTCACCCTCCCATACTCGCCCGAGGGGGAGTGGATCCTTCGGAATTATGCCCGTCTGTGGGAGAGCATCTCCCAGGAGGAGCCACAGAGGTCCCCCCCACCTACCCAGCTGCCGGCGATCCCGGAGGGTCGTGTCCTGGCCGTGGCAACCCTGGGGGATCAGTTAGGTCCCTCCCAAGATCCTGAGGCACCTCCCACTACCTTAAGTCTCCCCAACAAGCGAGGGAGACGGCTTTCATGGGAGTCAGCTTCAGAGTCTTCGGCGTCCGAGGCTGCCCTGCCCGAGACCAAACTCCCCCAACCCGCCTCTGACCCAGCTGTAGCCTCTGCACCGCGCCCGAGGAGGAAGAGGAGGAAGAAGGGGCCTGCCGGTCCTGTGACCCTGTCTCCTCCCGTGCCAGCAGCGGTGAGCGCTGGCGTGCCCGTGCCAGCAGCGGTGAGCGCTGGCGTGCCCGTGCCAGCAGCGGTGAGCGCTGGCGTGCCCGTGCCAGCAGCGGTGAGCGCTGGCGTGCCCGTGCCAGCAGCGGTGAGCGCTGGCGTGCCCGTGCCAGCAGCGGTGAGCGCTGGCGTGCCCGTGCCAGCAGCGGTGAGTGCTGGCGTGCCCGTGCCAGCAGCGGAGAGAGCTGGCGTGCCCGAGCCAGCAGCGGTGAGCGTGCCCGAGCCAGCAGCGGTGAGCGTGCCCGAGCCAGCAGCGGTGAGCGTGCCCGAGCCAGCAGCGGTGAGCGTGCCCGAGCCAGCAGCGGTGAGCGTGCCCGTGCCAACAGCGGTGAGCGCTGGCGTGCCCGACCCAGCAGCGGTGAGCTTGCCCGAGCCAGCAGCGGAGAGCGCTGGCGTGCCCGAGCCAGCAGCAGTGAGCGTGCCCGAGCCAGCAGCAGTGAGCGTGTCCGAGTCAGCAGCGGTGAGCGCTAGCGTGCCCGAGCCGGGAAAGAAAGCTGTATGCAAGTCGGCAGTCGTGAGAGCGGAGGAGAGAGCCGCGGCCGACTCTGCAGCAAAGACTCTTGTACAGTCGGTTTCATCTCATAAGGAGATGCCAATTGTCCTAGCTGCTAAAGCATTTTCTGATTATTTGTCCCGTCTTGTCCAAATTTTAGAAATCCCCGTCAGTCCTGTCTTGTCCCCTGACCCTGTCCCCAGAAGTCCCAAATGTCCAGCCGTTGTCTCCCCGTGTCCTGTTGATGTGGCCCCGTGTCCTGTTGATGTGGCCCCGTGTCCTGTTGATGTGGCCCCGTGTCCAGTAGATGTTGTCCCCCCGTGTCCAGTAGATGTTGTCCCCCCGTGTCCAGTAGATGTTGTCCCCCCGTGTCCAGTAGATGTTGTCCCCCCGTGTCCAGTAGATGTTGTCCCCCCGTGTCCAGTAGATGTTGCCCCGTGTCCAGTAGATGTTGTTCCCCCGTGTCCAGCTGTCGTCTCCCCGCGTCCTGTAAGTCTTGCCCCGCGTCCCGTAAGTGTTGCCCCGCGTCCCTTGTCTGCTCCTGTCATGTCCCCTGTCAGTTGTCCTGAGACCCCTCCCCGCCCCTCACCACCCAGACCTGCCCGTACCCCCCGTCGTCAGCCTTCGTCCTGTCCTCCTAAGATTCCTACCCCACCCCACTCACCCTGGTCTGCCCCCCATGAACTTTGTGGTCCCGCCCCCTCCCCTTCCCTGTTTGTTTTTTTTGTTATGTCACCCTAACCCTGCCATTGTGTTTTCATGTTTGCCTTTGTTATTATTAGTCATGTCTTCTTGGTTTGTGTCTGTGTCCCAGTCTGTCATGTCAGTCATGTCCCGTGTTTGATGTTCCCTTGAGGAGCGTCTGGAAGCCGCTCCTTAAGGGAGGGGTTCTGTCATGATCCTGCCCTCGTGTCCTTGATTTTTCCTAGTCTTGAGGCAGGATCATGACAGACCCTTGTTTTGTGTACAAGCGCATGGCCTTGTCTTTGGGCCATGTGCTTGTGTTGTCTCGTTCCCTTGCCCCGCCCCCCTTGTTAACCTAGTCGTGTCTTGATTGTCCTATCTGTAACACCTGTCGTGTCTTGATTAGTACCCCTATTTAGATCTCCTAGTGTGCTCTGTCTTGCGTCGGTTCATTGTACCTGTGATTGTGATTGTTCCACTCTGTGATTGTTCCTTAAGAAGTGTCTGTATTACCGTGAGTGTTTGTTTATAGTTAGTATTTAGAGTCCTTGTTTATCTTGTCAGTCCAGTCCTGTTTTAGTTATTTAGTCTTTACCTTGCTCCGTGTTTTCCCCCTCGTGGGTTTTTGTTTCCCCTCTTTGTAATAAAACCTTTGTTTGAGAATCCCTGTCTGCACCTGAGTTCCTCCCTTACCAGATCCTGACAACTATCCATATTTACTCAGAATGACTTTTTTTCTGTATGAAAAAAGGTTTTGAAGTGTTTGGAATTTAAAAATGCAGGACAATTAATAATTCCATTTTTACTGTCATTTAAAAAAATCTCCACGACAAAACCGTTCAAGCTATCCAAAATCCTTTGGCAATTTAAGTTGTTTAAAATGTTTTGGCATCATGTAGACAAAGTTTGGTGTGTATAGTGTTACTCTCCTCTGAGCAGTATGCATTAATTCACAGCTAAATGTAAAAAAAAATCCACATTCAAATCAAAATAGCTGACTTCCTGTTGATCGTAGCTGATGACTGTGAATTAGAAAGTTGTCCGTCTTGATAAGAACAATTTTTGTACCGAGTTTGGTATCTGTAGCTAAAACTAACCCCCCCACTTTTGACAAAAGGTGGCGCTATAGAGTGCCTCTTCCACGCCCTCTTATGAACTTTTGCCAGTGTCTAGTTATCATAAATACTGATATGTGTTCTGAATTTCATGAAATTCTAAGTATGTTATATGCCTTAAAATCACCTGAGAAATATTCAAGTTTGACATGTTGCCACGGCAACAACATTTTTAGATATCAATATCCCCCTAGCAGATTAATATAGGCTGTGTTTTAACATTATTCTGATGAAGTTTGAAGCAAATCGAGTAAAAATAAGATGCTGAATACAAAGCATTTTGAAAATGACACACTTCCTGCTGCCAGTTGGTGGCGCTATAACTTTGACTCCTAATAGTCACATATATGCGATCGACATCATACAAAGAATAATCTGATGAAGTTTGATTAAAATCAGGAAATGTATGTGGATGGTATTAGACACTTCCTGTTTCTCATTTCTCGCCATAATTTCAACGCCTCGCCACGAGCAAACCGTTTGAGATATCAAAAATCCCCTGGCAATTTTTCATCCCCAGTGTCTTGAGATCATGTTGACCGAGTTTGGCGGCAATCGAGTAAAAAACCTATGACAAGTATTTCAAATTCCAGAGCATGCGCTTTTTACATAACTCTAAATAGCTGACTTCCTGTTGGGCGGAGCCTATGACATGCAATACGCAAGTTGTTCGGCACGATGAGATCTATATGTGTACTGAGTTTCATATTAATACGTGCAAGTATGTGTGAGCTATACATCAACATTTATGACTGTGTTCCAGGGGGCGCCGTAGAGCCCCTGTGCCACGCCCGTGTCCCAGCCTCTGCAGGCTCCTAAAGGCCACAGATTCCAAATTGTGCGCAAACTTTCAAGAGTTTTTGAGTATGTTAAGGACTCCAAAAGCCCCCACAACTTTGACGACAAATATGAATAATAAACCCCAAATAGCCAACTTCCTGTTGGGCGGAGCCTATGATATGCAATACGAAAGTTGTTTGTATTGATGAGTTCTATATGTGTAAGTATGTATGATATATGGCCCTCCATATTCCAGGGGGCGCTGTAGAGCCCCTGTGCCACGCCCGTGTATCAGTCTCTGCCCGGCCCTAATGGCCGCAGGTTCCAATGTGTGTGCCAATTTTCAAGACTTTTTAAGCATGTTAAGGGCCCCAAAAGCCCCCGAAACCTTGAAGAAAAATAATAATAATAAATAATAATAATAAATATAGCTGCAAGCAGCGATGGCGGGCTCAAGCCACCAATGCCATCACCACCCCGGTGGCATCAGGTAAACTGTGCCCAGCGGGCACATGCATTCACAATATCCCTCTGGCAGTGAGGTTTTAAAGGATAGAGGGGAGCGTAGAGGGGAGCGTGCATTTGCAGTGGCTGGGCCACGACTCTGGAATACCCTGCCTTTAGAGATCAGACTGGCCCCTTCCTTGTCTATTTTTAAATCTTTGCTAAAAACTTTTTTATTTTCCTTAGTGTACTGACTACTGTGTTATGCTACATTTTGAAATGGGTGGTTTTAAATTTTTTGTCTGGTCTATTTTTATGTATGTGTAATATTCTTGCTCTTATGTTAAAGCACTTTGGTCAGCCAGGAGGCTGTTGTAAATGCGCTATACAAATAAATTGAACTTGAACTAGAACTTGAACTTGATATGGCAGTTAAAGGGTTAATCCGAATCATCTATACTTTAAAATCACATTCACAGAACAATATATATATATATATATATATAACTTTAGTAACACTTTACAATAAGATTTCATTTATAAACATTATGTTAACATGAACAATATTTATATAGCATTCATTCATGTCAGTTAATATTCCAAACTTAAACATTAAAACATTGTTTTATTGTGATTTTTTTCCAAGCACATTTTACCAATTCCAAACCATATCAATCTTAATAACTACCATTATTTTTTATTTAATCATTTATGAGTGCTATACAATAGTCCAGGAAAGCTGGAAGAGAAAAACAGGTCAAGAAGAACTGACAAAAGAATTGCAAAAGAATTAGGAATTAATGTGAAGATTAATTTTTAGTCAATTCTGCAAGACAGACTTTCAGGAAAGGAGGTGGAATAAAAATGAGCTCCTAAATCTTAATCCCAGATTCTGGAAGATATATTCCTCAAACCATCGGACAAGAGAAGGTGGTGCTGGTCCTTCACGAGTCACTCTAATCTGTTCATTAAGCCTATATATAAAGTCTTAATATATAGTATTTCACAATACTTCATGGTATTCTAATTAAATAATTTTTTGGAATCTTAGATCTCTCAGAACCTGACACATTGTAATTCTGAGACTCCAGGAAAGTGGCAGTTCTGTAAAATGTTGGCGCTGGAGACTAAATGCTCACTGATAGTTTCACACCTAATTCACTTAAAACACACACAAACACACACACACAGTGACAGAGGGACAGAGTGACATCAGATGTATGTTTTTTAATTTTCTGTCATCCATATAATGTTGTATAGTCATGAAACTATGCATATTTCCTCAGAATGACTTGTCTTCTATGTGTACATTTTTTTGAAGTGTTTAGAAGCTGCACTTTTTTTTACTGGTTCCTTTTTTACTATTATTTCAAAAAATCACCACGACAAAACCATTCAAGCTATCCAAAATTCATTCACACCTGTTCTGTAAGATTAATTCTTTAAACAGTGGTAAAAGAGGATGTGGTGCTGAACCTTCAAGAGTCACTTAAAACGTATCTGTCCATAAAGCCTATTAAGAATTATTCTTAATATACAGTTCACAATACTTCAGCTTGTTATTCTAATTAAGTGAGGGTCATTTTATCAGTAAAATTCCTAAAATACATATTATTTAATTTGAAAGATATCTATAAATTATTTAAATCATACTCGTTTCTCCAATAATTATTTAAAAGTAATCCTATAGCTCCATCTGGTGGCCATTATTGGTACTAAGAATTGCAAGCTTGATTTATAAGTTATGATAGTTTTAATTTTATGCTGGCTCTTGAAAATGATAAAGCTATGAAACTTACTGTGCTTCCTTCAAATGAGGACTTCTACTTATATAAAAAATTATGAAGAGTTAGAATGAAAAATTTTAAAGATATAGTAAAATAACTATTGTATTTTTTATGTTACTTTAATAAATCTCTATGGCAACACCATTTAAGCTATCCTAAACCCATTCACAATTTAACATCTCAGTATATTGGCATCATGTTGAAAAAGGAGTATGGAGTAGTATGAGGAGGAGTATGAATTCATTTACAGGCTGATTTTATCATAAATCCACAATAAAATTTCTGAGTTCTGTATCAATCTGTGTTGTTGTTTGTTTAATTTTATCTTTTATTTTTCATAGGAAGATAACTGACCCTTTACTCTCCTTTTTAATAAATGTGCTTATAAACCAAGGACAAGCTATTTATAGCTGTATTTATAAACTGCTTACTACTGACTATTAATATTGGGACAAGGCTTTATGAAGCATGAACTGACTATTTACTAATGAGTGCAGTTATTATAAAGTGTTACCAATGCATTTACTAATGTTAACAAATTAGACATTATTTTACAGTGTTATCAAATCCCTTAAATGATTTGTAAGTGTTTTGTAATGATTTTATTGACCTAAAAGCATTTGTGAAAGTTCTGCTTGCATTAGAGCTTAGTCTTGATCTGTGAGCTGAACAGATTTACTGTTACATCCATGAGATTATGCAAATTCAAATAAATATCATGTCACAGGATGTCAGAGATCAGTATCAAATTAGTTTGAAATTAGTATTTGCAGCACAAATAAGGTTTTTTAGGATTTTTAAAAATCCCTAAAACTGTCAGAAAAGGATAAGGCCTAAGATTTCTATGTGAGTGGCTAAATTTGTTTGTTTTTATAACTATAATGCATAAACTATGAAACTATACAAAATGTATAAAAAAGTACAAGTTATTCTTTTCCAATGTTTTTTATTTATTTAATTTTTTTTTTTTTTTTTTTGGATTTACATTTAAAAAAATTAGCCTACGGCGATCATTCTAAACATCTTGAATAAAACCTGTCAATATTTATTATAGACCACTATAACTGTGTATAATCTAACAAACGAGTCTATTATGAAAATAAAAGCGTGTACACCAGATAACTTGGACGATAAAGAAATTGCTAACAATAGTATAATAGAGCATGTTTTAGGTTTTTAGGCATTTAGATGCAGAAATGGACAAATCAAATGTAAAATAAAATGTAATTGATTTAATTAAATATAGATTAAGTCTTGTTAGAGCAAAATAATAAATAAATACGTACACACATTAAAAAAGCAGCCAAGATGAATGAGTTTAATTTTTTATATAGATTAAAATTGAAGACAGAAGCAGCTGGTATATGCGGTCACTTAATATTAAAATCCAGTAGATCCACTTCAGATTTATTTCTCAACAGTTTATGTTCACGTGGCTGTTTTCGTTTATATTAGCCAAGCTATTATGTATTTTGAAATAATCTTGTCCGTGATGTGTTCGTTCTTACGACGAAAGGCAGAATCCTGCAGCTCAAGAGATATGTTATTCTGCCAGTCGCGCTTTCAAATAGTCTTGCATACTTAAACGGGTCACAAACACCTATATTTAGCTCGTGTTGTGTTATAATGGATGTATTGTGTGCATTTATGGCAATAATTTATTTTAAAAAGCTCTTAAACAAGAATAAATTCGTTAGTTTTGAACTTGTGATACTGTGCGCGCTGATCGGAGCGGTGATTTCAGACAGGCAGCCGCAAATATTTCATTTTCACACAAACAGTTCAAAAACATCTTAATTTAGCTCTTGGTGTGCTCTAATTGGTGAATTGTGTGATATCGCTGCAATACTTTATTTTTAATAGCTATAAAACAAGAATAAACTCGTTTTTTCTGAGCTCATCATTCCACACGCTCCTGCTCAGAGCGGTGATTCATCTCTCGTGTTTCTCACGTATCACTGACCACACATCAATTATTAATGAGCCCTGACCTGATAATAATCATATATGTTGGTTTAGCTTGTCATTGTGAATTAAATCCAAGTATTTATTTGTATTTTAACCGATTTAAAATCGAAACCAAAAGACAGTCTCCTCCCTTTTTTAGTCCGGTAACTGCGCCTGTAGGGGCGCTATTTCTCTCAGACAATGGAAGTCTAAGCACACACACTCAAACAGAGGGACAGAGTGATATGAGATGTCTGACAGTTTTTTAATTTTCTGTTATCCATACAGTGTTGTAAAGTGATGAAACTATGCATATTTACTCAGAATAACTTTTTTTCTGTATGAAAAAAGGTTTTGAAGTGTTTGGAATTTAAAAATGCAGGAAAATTAATAATTCCATCTTTATTGTCATTTTAAAAAATCACCACGGCAAAACCATTCAAGCTATCCAAAATCCATTCACAATTTAAGTTCCTATCAGAAATACTGATGTGTGTTCAGAGTTTTGTGAAATTCTAAGTATGTTATTTGCCTCAAAATCACCTGAGAAGTATTCCAGTTTGACATGTTGCCACGCCAACAATTTTTTAGATATCAATATCCCCCTTGCAGATTTATATCGGCTGTGTTTTAACATTATTCTGATGAAGTTTGAAGCAAATCGAGTAATAATAAGATGCTGAATTCAAATCATTTTGAAAATGACACACTTCCTTCTGCCAGTTGGTGGCGCTATAACTTTGACTCCTAATAGTCACATATATGCGATCGACATCATAGAACGAATAATCTGATGAAGTTTGATTAAAATCAGGAAATGTATGTGGACGGTATTAGACACTTCCTGTTTCTCATTTCTCGCCATAATTTCAACGCCTCGCCACGAGCAAACCGTTCGAGATATCAAAAATCCCCTGGCAATTTTTCATCCCCAGTGTCTTGAGATCATGTTGACCGAGTTTGGCGGCAATCGAGCAAAAAACCTATGACAAGTATTTCAAATTCCAGAGCATGCGCTTTTTACATAACTCTAAATAGCTGACTTCCTGATGGGCGGAGCCTATGACATGCAATACGAAAGTTGTTCGGCACGATGAGATCTATATGTGTACTGAGTTTCATATGAATATGTGCAAGTATGTGTGAGCTATACATCAACATTTCTGACTGTGTTCCAGGGGGCGCCGTAGAGCCCCTGTGCCACGCCCGGGTCCCAGCCTCTGCAGGCTCCTAAAGGCCACAGATTCCAAAGTGTGCGCAAATTTTCAAGAGTTTTTGAGTATGTTAAGGACCCCAAAAGCCCCCACAACTTTGACGAAAAATTTGAATACTAAACCCTAAATAGCCAACTTCCTGTTGGGCGGAGCCTATGATATGCAATACAAAAGTTGTTTGGATTGATGAGATTTATATGTGTACCGAGTTTCATACGTCTACGAGCAAGAATGTATGATATATGGCCCTCCATATTCCAGGGGGCGCTGTAGAGCCCCTGTGCCACGCCCGTGTATCAGTCTCTGCCCGGCCCTAATGGCCGCAGGTTCCAATCTGTGTGCCAATTTTCAAGACTTTTTAAGCATGTTAAGGGCCCCAAAAGCCCCCGAGACGTTGGAAAAAAATAATAATAATAATAATAATAATAATAAATATAGCTGCAAGCAGCGATGGCGGGCTCAAGCCACCAGTGCCATCGCCACCCCGGTGGCATCAGGTAAACTGTGCCCAGCGGGCACATGCATTCACAATATCCATCTGGCAGTGAAGTTTTAAAGGATATGGCAGTTAAAGGGTTAATCCGAATCATCTAGACTTTAAAATCACATTCACAGAACAATATATATGTATAACTTTAGTAACACTTTACAATAAGATTCCATTCATAAACATTATGTTAACATGAACAATATTTATATAGCATTCATTCACGTCAGTTAATATTCCAAACTTAAACATTAAAACATTGTTTTATTGTGATTTTTTTCCAAGCACATTTTACCAATTCCTAACCATATAAATCTTAATAACTACCATTATTTTTTATTTAATCATTTATGAGTGCTATACAATAGTCCAGGAAAGCTGGAAGAGAAAAACTCCTTATATTCATGTGTGCAGAATTATTAGGCATGTTTTCTTTTACAGATCAAATGCGCTAAAATAGACTTTTAACTCAAACTGTAAGGTCGAAAATTATGAAATACCCATGAGAAATATCAAACACAAATGCAATACAGAAATGGATAAGTTAAGACTTGACCATTGTACAAAAAATACTGACTGGGTCATGAGGTCAGAAAAGAAGAAGAAAAAAGCAGGTCAAGAAGAACTGACAAAAAGAATTGCAAAATAATTAGTAATTAATGTGAAGATTAATTTTTAGTCAATTCTGCAAGACAGACTTTTCAGGAAAGGAGGTGGAATAAAAATGAGCTCCTAAATCTTAATCCTGGATTCTGGAAGATATATTCCTCAAACCATCGAACAAGAGGAGGTGGTGCTGGTCCTTCACGAGTCACTCTAATCTGTTCATAAAGCCTATATATAAAGACTTAATATATAGTATTTCACAATACTTCATGGTATTCTAATTAAATAATTTTTTGGAATCTTAGATCTCTCAGAGCCTGACACATTGTAATTCTGGAGACTCCAGGAAAGTGGCAGTTCTGTAAAATGTTGGCGCTGGAGACTAAATGCACCCTGATAGTTTCACACCTAATTCACTTAACACACACACACACACACACACATTACCCACAGTGACAGTGGGACTGAGTGACATCAGATGTATGATAGTTTTTTTTAATTTTCTATCATCCATACAGTGTTGTATAGTCATGAAACTATGGTCATGAGACCAGTCATTCTGAGGAAATATGCCTCAGAATGACTGGTCTTCTATGTGTACATTTTTTTTTTTAAGTGTTTAGAAGCTGATCAAAAAATCATCACGGCAAAACCATTCAAGCTATCCAAAATTCATTCACACCTATTCTGTAAGATTAATTCTTTAAACAGTGGTAAAAGAGGATGTGGTGCTGAACCTTCAAGAGTCACTCAAAACGTTATCTGTCCATAAAGCCTATAAAGAATTATTCTTAATATACAGTTCAAAATACTTCAGCTTGTTATTCTAATTAAGTGAGGGTCATTTTATCAGTAAAATATATACAATTCATTTTTTTTTGAAAGATTTCTATAAATGATTTAAATCATACTCGTTTCTACAATAATTATTTAAAAGTAATCCTATAGCTCCCTCTGGTGGCCATTATAGGTACTAAGAATTGCAAGCTTGATTTATAAGTTATGATAGTTTAAATTTTATGCTGGCTCTTGAAAGTGATAAAGCTATGAAACTTACTGTGCTTCCTTCAAATGAGGACTTCTACTTATATAAAAAATTATGAAGATTTAGAATGAAAAATTGTAAAGATATAGTAAAATAACTATTGTATTTTTTTATGTTACTTTAATAAATCTCTATGGCAACACCATTTAAGCTATCCTAAACCCATTCACAATTTAATATCTCAGTATATTGGCATCATGTTGAAAAAGGAGTATGGAGTAGTATGAGTAGGAGTATGAATTCATTTGCAGGCTTTATCATAAATCCACAATAAAATTTCTGAGTTCTGTATCAATCTGTGTTGTTGTTTGTTTATTTTTATCTTTTATTTTTCATAGGAAGATAACTTACTCTCATTTTTAATAAATGTGCTTATAAACCAAGGACAAGCTATTTATAGCTGTATTTATAAACTGCTTACTACTGACTATTGATATTGGGACAAGGCTTTATAAAGCATGAACTGACTATTTAATAATGAGTGCAGTTATTATAAAGTGTTATCAATGAATTTGCTAATGTTAACAAATTAGACATTATTTTACAGTGTTATCAAATCCTTAAATGACTCATAAGCATTTGTGAAAGTTCTGCTTGCATTACAGCTTAGTATTGATCTGTGAGCTGAACAGATTTACTGTTACATCCATGAGATTATGTAAATTAAAATAAATATAATGTCACAGGATGTCATAGGTCAGTATCAAATGAGTTTGAAATTATTATTTGCAGCACAAATAAGTTTTTTTTAGGATTTTTAAAAATCCCTAAAACTGTCAGAAAAAGGTTAAGGCCTAAGCTATTTCTATGTGAGTGGCTAATTTTATTTTTGTTTTTATAATTGTAATACACAAACTATGAAATTATACAAAATGTATAAAAAGATAAATAAATAAATACGCACACATTAAAAAAGCAGCCAAGTCGAATGAGTTTCCTTTTTTATATAGATTAAAATTGAAGACAGAAACAAGTGGTAAATGTGGTCACTTTAATATTCAAATCCAGTAGATCCAGTTTATGTTCACGTGGCTGTTTTCGTTTATATTCGCCAAGCTATTTTTGAAATAATCTTGTCCGTGATGTGTTCGTTCGTACGACGAAAGCCAGAATCCTGCAGCTCGAGAGATATGTTATTCTGCCAGTCGCACTTTCAAATAGTCTTGCGCACTTAAACAGGTCACAAACACCTGCATTTAGCTCTTGTTGTGTTACAATGGGTTTATTGTGTGCATTTGTGGTAATATTTTATTTAAAAAAGCTCTTAAACAAGAATAAATTCGTTTGTTTTGAGCTCGACACTGTACGCGCTGATCGGAGCGGTGATTTCAGATAGGCAGCCACAAATATTTCATTTTCACACAAACAGTTCAAAAACATCTGAATTTAGCTCTTGGTGTGTTCTAATTGGTTGATTGTGTGATATCGCTGTAATAATTTATTTTTAAAAGCTTTAAAACAGGAATAAATTCGTTTTCTCTGAGCTCTTTACTCCAGACGCTCGTGATCACAGCGGTGATTCATCTCTCCTATTTCTCACGTATCTCTGGCCAGAAATAATTTATCCATGAGCCCTGAACCGGTAATAATCAGATATGTTGGTTTAGCTTGTCAGTGTGAATTAAATCTAAGTATTTATTTGTATTTTTAACCGATTTAAAAGTGAAAGTAAAAGTTCGGGAATTGAACCTGTAGGGGCGCAATTTCTCTCAGACAATGGAAGTCTGAAGCACATACACTCAAACAGAGGGACAGAGTGAGATGAGATGTCTGACAGTTTTTTAATTTTCTGTTATCCATACAGTGTTGTAAAGTCGTTAAACTATGCATATTTCCTCAGAATGACTTTTTCATCTGTATGAAAAAATTCTTTGACGTGTTTGGAAGCTGCAATTTAAAAATACAATAATGATTCCCTTTGTAAGGTCATTTAAAAAAATCACCACGGCAAAACCATTCAAGCTATCCAAAATCCATTCACAATTTAAGTTCCTATCAGAAATACTGATGTGTGTTCAGAGTTTTGTGAAATTCTAAGTATGTTATTTGCCTCAAAATCACCTGAGAAGTATTCCAGTTTGACATGTTGCCACGCCAACAATTTTTTAGATATCAATATCCCCCTTGCAGATTTATATCGGCTGTGTTTTAACATTATTCTGATGAAGTTTGAAGCAAATCGAGTAATAATAAGATGCTGAATTCAAATCATTTTGAAAATGACACACTTCCTACTGCCAGTTGGTGGCGCTATAACTTTGACTCCTAATAGTCACATATATGCGATCGACATCATACAACGAATAATCTGATGAAGTTTGATTAAAATCAGGAAATGTATGTGGACGGTATTAGACACTTCCTGTTTCTCATTTCTCGCCATAATTTCAACGCCTCGCCACGAGCAAACCGTTCGAGATATCAAAAATCCCCTGGCAATTTTTCATCCCCAGTGTCTTGAGATCATGTTGACCGAGTTTGGCGGCAATCGAGAAAAAAACCTATGACAAGTATTTCAAATTCCAGAGCATGCGCTTTTTACATAACTCTAAATAACTGACTTCCTGATGGGCGGAGCCTATGACATGCAATACGAAAGTTGTTCGGCACGATGAGATCTATATGTGTACTGAGTTTCATATGAATATGTGCAAGTATGTGTGAGCTATACATCAACATTTCTGACTGTGTTCCAGGGGGCGCCGTAGAGCCCCTGTGCCACGCCCGGGTCCCAGCCTCTGCAGGCTCCTAAAGGCCACAGATTCCAAAGTGTGCTCAAATTTTCAAGAGTTTTTGAGTATGTTAAGGACCCCAAAAGCCCCCACAACTTTGACGAAAAATTTGAATACTAAACCCTAAATAGCCAACTTCCTGTTGGGCGGAGCCTATGATATGCAATACAAAAGTTGTTTGGATTGATGAGATTTATATGTGTACCGAGTTTCATACGTCTACGAGCAAGAATGTATGATATATGGCCCTCCATATTCCAGGGGGCGCTGTAGAGCCCCTGTGCCACGCCCGTGTATCAGTCTCTGCCCGGCCCTAATGGCCGCAGGTTCCAATCTGTGTGCCAATTTTCAAGACTTTTTAAGCACGTTAAGGGCCCCAAAAGCCCCCGAGACGTTGGAAAAAAAAAATAATAATAATAAATATAGCTGCAAGCAGCGATGGCGGGCTCAAGCCACCAATGCCATCGCCACCCCGGTGGCATCAGGTAAAGTGTGCCCAGCGGGCACATGCATTCATAATATCCCTCTGGCAGTGAGGTTTTAAAGGATATGGCAGTTAAAGGGTTAATCCGAATCATCTAGACTTTAAAATTACATTCACAGAACAATATATATATATATATATATATATATATATATATATATATATATATATATATATATATATATATAATATATATATATATATTTATAACTTTAGTAACACTTTACAATAAGATTTCATTTATAAACATTATGTTAACATGAACAATATTTATATAGCATTCATTCATGTCAGTTAATATTCCAAACTTAAACATTAAAACATTGTTTTATTGTGATTTTTTTCCAAGAACATTTTACCAATTCCAAACCATATCAATCTTAATAACTACCATTATTTTTATTTAATCATTTATAAGTGCTATACAATAGTCCAGGAAAGCTGGAAGAGAAAAACACTTTATATTCATGTGTGTAGAATTATTAGGCATGTTTTCTTTTGCAGATGGAATGCGCTAAAAAAGAGTTTTAACTCAAACTGTAAAGTCGAAAATTATGAAATACCCATGAGAAATATCAAACACAAATGCAATACAGAAATGGATAAGTTAAGACTTGACCATTATACAAAAAATGCTGACTGGGTCATGAGGTCAGAAAAGAAGAAGAAAAAAACAGGTCAAGAAGAACTGACAAAAAGAATTGCAAAATAATTAGGAATTAATGTGAAGACAGACTTTCAGGAAAGGAGGTGGAATAAAAATGAGCTCCTAAATCTTAATCCCGGATTCTGGAAGATATATTCCTCAAACCATCGGACAAAAGTAGGTGGTGCTGGTCCTTTACGAGTCACTCTAATCTGTTCATGAAGCCTATATATAAAGTCTTAATATATAGTATTTCACAATACTTCATGGTATTCTAATTAAATCATTTTTTGGAATCTTAGATTTCTCAGAACCTGACACATTGTAATTCTGAGACTCCAGGAAAGTGGCAGCTCTGTAAAATGTTGGCACTGGAGACTAAATGCTCCCTGATAGTTTCACACCTAATTCACTTAACACACACACACACACACACACACATTACCCACAGTGACAGTGGGACTGAGTGACATCAGATTTATGATAGTTTTTTAATTTTCTATCATCCATATAGTGTTGTATAGTCATGAAACTATGCATATTTCCTCAGAATGACTTGTCTTCTATGTGTACATTTTTTTGAAGTGTTTAGAAGCTGCACTTTAAAAAAATAAAAGACATTTACTGGTTACTTTTTTACTGTTATTTCAAAAAATCACCACGACAAAACCATTCAAGCTATCCAAAATTCATTCGCATCTGTTCTGTAAGATAAATTCTTTAAACAGTGGTAAAAGAGGATGTGGTGCTGAACCTTCAAGAGTCACTCAAAACGTATCTGTCCATAAAGCCTATAAAGAATTATTCTTAATATACAGTTCACAATACTTCAGCTTGTTATTCTAATTAAGTGAGGGTCATTTTATCAGTAAAATACATAAAATTCATATTATTTTTCTTTGAAAGATTTCTATAAATGATTTAAATCATACTTGTTTCTACAATAATTATTTAAAAGTGATCCTATAGCTCCATCAGGTGGCCATTATTGGTATTCAGAATTGCAAGCTTGATTTATATGTTATGATAGTTTTAATTTTTTGCTGGCTCTTGAAAATGATAAAGCTTTGAAACTTACTGTGGTTCCTTCAAATGATGACTTCTACGTATATAAAAAATTATGAAGAGTTTGGAATGAAAAAATTTAAAGATATAGTAAAATAACTATTGTATTTTTTTATGTTACTTTAATAAATTGCTATGGCCACACCATTTAAGGTGTCCTAAACCCATTCGCAATTTAACATCTTCAGTATATTGGATTCATGTTAAAAAAAAAAAGTTTGGTGTGAACTACTTGTGTCTTCTTGGAGGAGTATGAATTCATTTACAGGCTGATTTTATCATAAATCCACAATAGAATTTCTGAGTTCTGTATCAATCTGTGTTGTTGTTTGTTTATTTTTATTTTTTTATTTTTCATAGGAAGATAACTGATCCTTTACTCTCCTTTTTAATAAATGTGCTTATAAACCAAAAACAAGCTATTTATAGCTGTATTTATAAACTGCTTACTACTGACTATTAATATTGGGACAAGGCTTTATAAAGCATGAACTGACTATTTACTTTTTGAGTTTGAAATTATTATTTGCAGCACAAATAAGGTTTTTTACGATTTTTTAAAATTCCTAAAACTGTAAGAAAAGGATAAGGCCTAAGATTTCTATGTGAGTGGCTAAATTTATTTGTTTTTATAACTATAATGCATAAACTATGAAATTATACAAAATATATAAAAAAGTACAACAGTTATTGTTTTCCAATGTTTTTTAGCCTACTGCAATCATTCTAAACAGCTTGAATAAAACCTGTTAATATTTATTATAGACCACTGTAACTGTGTATAATCTAACAAACAAGTTTATTATGAAAATAAAAGTGTGTACACCAGATAAATTGGACGATAAAGAAATTGCTAACAATAGTATAATAGAGCATGTTTTATGTTTTTAGGCGTTTAGATGCAGAAATGGACAAATCAAATGTAAAATAAAATGTAATTGATTTAATTAAATATAGATTAATTCTTGTTAGAGCAAAATAATAAATAAATAAATACGTACACACATTAAAAACGCAGCCAAGATGAATGAATTACATTTTTTATATAGATTAAAATTGAAGACAGAAGCAGCTGGTATACGCGGTCACTTAATATTCAAATCCAGTAGATCCACTTCAGATATATTTCTCAACGGTTTACGTTCACGTGGCTGTTTTCGTTTATATTCGCCAAGCTATTTTGAAATAATCTTGTCCGTGATGTGTTCGTTTGTACGACGAAAGCCAGAATCCTGCAGCTCGAGAGATACATGTTATTCTGCCAGTCGCGCTTTCAAATAGTCTTGCACACTTAAACGGGTCACAAACACCTGCATTTAGCTCTTGTAGTGTTACAATGGGTTTATTGTGTGCATTTGTGGTAATATTTTATTTAAAAAAGCTCTTAAACAAGAATAAATTCGTTTGTTTTGAGCTCGACACTGTACGCGCTGATCGGAGGCAGTGATTTCAGACAGGCAGCCTCAAATATTTCATTTTCACACAAACAGTTCAAAAACATCTTAATTTAGCTCTTGGTGTGTTCTAATTGGTGAATTGTGTGATATCGCTGCAATACTTTATTTTTAATAGCTATAAAACAAGAATAAACTCGTTTTTTCTGAGCTCATCATTCCAGATGCTCATGCTCAGAGCGGTGATTCATCTCTCGTGTTTCTCACGTATCACTGACCACAC
Source organism: Carassius gibelio (assembly GCF_023724105.1). NCBI lineage: Eukaryota > Metazoa > Chordata > Actinopteri > Cypriniformes > Cyprinidae > Carassius > Carassius gibelio. The sequence goes on from NC_068398.1 coordinate 48,114,215, forward strand.
ATCCATTATTAATGAGCCCTGACCTGATAATAATCATATATGTTGGTTTAGCTTGTCAGTGTGAATTAAATCCAAGTATTTATTTGTATTTTAACCGATTTAAAAGAGAAACTAAATCTCCGGTAATTGCACCTGTAGGGGCGCAATTTCTCTCAGACAATGGAAGTCTGAAGCACATATACTCAAACAGAGGGACAGAGTGATATGAGATGTCTGACAGTTTTTTAATTTTCTATTATCCATACAGTGTTGTAAAGTCGTGAAACTATCCATATTTACTCAGAATGACTTTTTGTCTGTATGAAAAAAGGTTTTGAAGTGTTTGGAATTTAAAAATGCAGGAAAATTAATAATTCCAGTTTTACTGTCATTAAAAAAAATCACCACGACAAAACCGTTCAAGCTATCCAAAATCCATTGGCAATTTAAGTTGTTTAAAATGTTTTGGCATCATGTAGACAAAGTTTGGTGTGTATAGTGTTACTCTCCTCTGAGCAGTATGCATTAATTCACAACTAAATGTAAAAAAAAATCCACATTCAAATCAAAATAGCTGACTTCCTGTTGATCGTAGCTGATGACTGTGAATTAGAAAGTTGTCCGTCTTGATAAGAACAATTTTTTTACAGAGTTTGGTGTCTGTAGCTAAAACTAACCCCCCCACTTTTGACAAAAGGTGGCGCTATAGAGTGCCTCTTCCACGCCCTCTTATGAACTTTTGCCAGTGTCTAGTTATCATAAATACTGATATGTGTTCTGAGTTTGATGAAATTCTAAGCATGTTATATGCCTCAAAATCACCTGAGAAGTATTCCAGTTTGACATGTTGCCACGGCAACAATATTTTTAGCTATCCAATTTCCCCCAGCAGATTCATATCGGCTGTGTTTTAACATTATTCTGATGAAGTTTGAAGCAAATCGAGTAAAAATAAGATGCTGAATTCAAAGCATTTTGAAAATGACACACTTCCTGCTGCCAGTTGGTGGCGCTATAACTTTGACTCCTAATAGTCACATATATGTGATCGACATCATACAATGAATAATCTGATGAAGTTTGATTGAAATCAGGAAATGTATGTGGATGGTATTAGACACTTCCTGTTTCTCAATTCTCGCCATAATTTCAACGCCTCGCCACGAGCAAAACGTTCGAGATATCAAAAATCCCCTGGCAATTTTTCATCCCCAATGTCTTGAGATCATGTTGACCGAGTTTGGTGGTAAACGAGTAAAAAACCTATGACAAGTATATCAAATTCCAGAGCATGCACTTTTTACATAACTCTAAATAGCTGACTTCCTGTTGGGCGGAGCCCAATGACATGCAATACGAAAATTGTTCGGCACAATGAGATCTATATGTGTACTGAGTTTCATATGAATATGTGCAAGTATGTGTGAGCTATACATCAACATTTATGACTGTGTTCCAGGGGGCGCCATAGAGCCCCTGTGCCACGCCCGGGTCCCAACCTCTGCAGGCTCCTAAAGGGCACAGATTCCAAAGTGTGCGCAAATTTTCAAGAGTTTTTGAGTATGTTAGGGACCCCAAAAGCCCCCACAACTTTGACCAAAAATATGAATAATAAACCCTAAATAGCCAACTTCCTGTTGGGCGGAGCCTATGACATGCAGTACGAAAGTTGTTTGGTTTAATGAGATCTACATGTGTACCGAGTTTCATGTGTCTACGTGCAAGTATGTATGATATATGGCCCTCAGTATTCCAGGGGGCGCTGTAGAGCCCCTGTGCCACGCCCGTGTATCAGTCTCTGCCCGACCCTAATGGCCGCAGGTTCCAATCTGTGTGCCAATTTTCAAGAGTTTTTGAGCATGTTAAGGACCCCAAAAGCCCCCGTAACGTTAGAAAAAAATAATAATAATAATAATAATAATAATAATAATAAAAAATAATCCTAAGGAAAACAATAGGGCTCTCGCCCTCCAGGCTTGAGCCCTAAATATAGCTGCAAGCAGCGATGGCGGGCTCAAGCCACCAATGCCATCGCCACCCCGGTGGCATCAGGTAAACTGTGCCCAGCGGGCACATGCATTCACAATATCCCTCTGGCAGTGAGGTTTTAAAGGATATGGCAGTTAAAGGGTTAATCCGAATCATCTAGACTTTAAAATCACATTCACAGAACAATATATATATATATATATATATATATATATATATATATATATATATAACTTTAGTAACACTTTACAATAAGATTTCATTTATAAACATTATGTTAACATGAACAATATTTATATAGCATTCTTTCATGTCAGTTAATATTCCAAACTTAAACATTAAAACATTGTTTTATTGTGATTTTTTTCCAAGCACATTTTACCAATTCCAAACCATATCAATCTTAATAACTACCATTATTTTTTATTTAATCATTTATGAGTGCTATACAATAGTCCAGGAAAGCTGGAAGAGAAAAACAGGTCAAGAAGAACTGACAAAAAGAATTGCAAAATAATTAGGAAATAATGTGAAGATTAATTTTTAGTCAATTCTGCAAGACAGACTTTCAGGAAAGGAGGTGGAATAAAAATGAGCTCCTAAATCTTAATCCTGGATTCTGGAAGATATATTCCTCAAACCATCGAACAAGAGGAGGTGGTGCTGGTCCTTCACGGGTCACTCTAATCTGTTTATTAAGCCTATATATAAAGCCTTAATATATAGTATTTCACAATACTTCATGGTATTCTAATTAAATCATTTTTTGGAATCTTAAGTCTCTCAGAGCCTGACACCGAGTAATTCTGAGACTCTAGGAAAGTGGCAGTTCTGTAAAATGTTGGCGCTGGAGACTAAATGCTCCCTGATAGTTTCACACCTAATTCACTTAACACACACACACACACACACATTACCCACAGTGACAGAGGGACAGAGTGACATCAGATGTATGATAGTTTTTTAATTTTCTATCATCCATACAGTGTTGTATAGTCATGAAACTATTGTCATGAGACCAGTCATTCTGAGGAAATATGCCTCAGAATGACTTGTCTTTTATGTGTACATTTTTTTTTTTAAGTGTTTAGAAGCTGCACTTTAAAAAAATAAAAAGACATTTACTGGTTACTTTTTTACTATTATTTCAAAAAATCACCACGACAAAACCATTCAAGCTATCCAAAATTCATTCGCACCTGTTCTGTAAAATTAATTCTTTAAACAGTGGTAAAAGAGGATGTGGTGCTGAACCTTCAAGAGTCACTCAAAACATATCTGTCCATAAAGCCTATAAAGAATTATTCTTAATATACAGTTCACAATACTTCAGCTTGTTATTCTAATTAAGTGAGGGTCATTTTATCAGTAAAATTCCTAAAATACATATTATTTTATTTGAAAGATTTCTATAAATGATTTAAATCATACTCGTTTCTACAATAATTATTTAAAAGTAATCCTATAGCTCCCTCTGGTGGCCATTATAGGTACTAAGAATTGCAAGCTTGATTTATAAGTTATGATAGTTTTAATTTTATGCTGGCTCTTGAAAATGATAAAGCTATGAAACTTACTGTGCTTCCTTCAAATGAGGACTTCTACTTATATAAAAAATTATGAAGAGTTAGAATGAAAATTTTTAAAGATATAGTAAAATAACTATTGTATTTTTTATGTTACTTTAATAAATCTCTATGGCAACACCATTTAAGCTATCCTAAACCCATTCACAATTTAACATCTCAGTATATTGGCTTCATGTTGAAAAAGGAGTATGGAGTAGAATGAGGAGGAGTATGAATTCATTTACAGGCTGATTTTATCAAAAATCCACAATAAAATTTCTGAGTTCTGTATCAATCTGTGTTGTTGTTTGTTTATTTTTATATTTTATTTTTCATAGGAAGATAACTTACTCTCCTTTTTAATAAATGTGCTTATAAACCAAGGACAAGCTATTTATAGCTGTATTTATAAACTGCTTACTACTGACTATTAATATTGGGACAAGGCTTTATAAAGCATGAACTGACTATTTACTAATGAGTGCAGTTATTATAAAGTGTTATCAATGCATTTGCTAATGTTAACAAATTAGACATTATTTTACAGTGTTATCAAATCCTTAAATGACTCATAAGCATTTGTGAAAGTTCTGCTTGCATTACAGCTTAGTATTGATCTGTGAGCTGAACAGATTTACTGTTACATCCATGAGATTATGTAAATTCAAATAAATATAATGTCACAGGATGTCATAGGTCAGTATCAAATGAGTTTGAAGTTTTTTTTAGGATTTTTAAAAATCCCTAAAACTGTCAGAAAAAGGTTAAGGCCTAAGCTATTTCTATGTGAGTGGCTAAATTTATTTTTGTTTTTATAATTGTAATACACAAACTATGAAATTATACAAAATGTATAAAAAGGTAAATAAATAAATACGCACACATTAAAAAAGCAGCCAAGTCGAATGAGTTTCCTTTTTTATATAGATTAAAATTGAAGACAGAAGCAAGTGGTAAATGTGGTCACTTTAATATTCAAATCCAGTAGATCCAGTTTATGTTCACGTGGCTGTTTTCGTTTATATTCGCCAAGCTATTATGTGTTTTGAAATAATCTTGTCCGTTATGTGTTCGTTCGTACGACGAAAGACAGAAACCTGCAGCTCGAGAGATATGTTATTCTGCCAGTCGCGCTTTCAAATAGTCTTGCACACTTAAACTGGTCACAAACACCTGCATTTACCTCTTGTTGTGTTACAGTGGGTTTATTGTGTGCATTTGTGGTAATATTTTATTTAAAAAAGCTCTTAAACAAGAATAAATTAGTTTGTTTTGAGCTCGACACTGTACGCGCTGATCGGAGGCGGTGATTTCAGATAGGCAGCCGCGAATATTTCATTTTCACACAAACAGTTCAAAAACATCTGAATTTAGCTCTTGGTGTGTTCTAATTGGTTGATTGTGTGATATCGCTGTAATAATTTATTTTTAAAAGCTTTAAAACAGGAATAAATTAGTTTTTTCTGAGCTCTTTACTCCAGACGCTCGTGATCACATCGGTGATTCATCTCTCCTATTTCTCACGTATCTCTGGCCAGAAATAATTTATCCATGAGCCCTGAACCGGTAATAATCAGATATGTTGGTTTAGCTTGTCAGTGTGAATTAAATCTAAGTATTTATTTGTATTTTTAACGGATTTAAAAGTGAAAGTAAAAGTTCGGGAATTGAACCTGTAGGGGCGCTATTTCTCTCAGACAATGGAAGTCTGAAGCACATATACTCAAACAGAGGGACAGAGTGAGATGAGATGTCTGACAGTTTTTTAATTTTCTGTTATCCATACAGTGTTGTAAAGTCGTTAAACTATGCATATTTCCTCAGAATGACTTTTTCATCTGTATGAAAAAATTATTTGACGTGTTTGGAAGCTGCAATTTAAAAATACAATAATGATTCCCTTTGTAAGGTCATTTAAAAAAATCACCACGGCAAAACCATTCAAGCTATCCAAAATCCATTCACAATTTAAGTTCCTATCAGAAATACTGATGTGTGTTCAGAGTTTTGTGAAATTCTAAGTATGTTATTTGCCTCAAAATCACCTGAGAAGTATTCCAGTTTGACATGTTGCCACGCCAAAAATTTTTTAGATATCAATATCCCCCTTGCAGATTTATATCGGCTGTGTTTTAACATTATTCTGATGAAGTTTGAAGCAAATCGAGTAATAATAAGATGCTGAATTCAAATCATTTTGAAAATGACACACTTCCTTCTGCCAGTTGGTGGCGCTATAACTTTGACTCCTAATAGTCACATATATGCGATCGACATCATACAACGAATAATCTGATGAAGTTTGATTAAAATCAGGAAATGTATGTGGACGGTATTAGACACTTCCTGTTTCTCATTTCTCGCCATAATTTCAACGCCTCGCCACGAGCAAACCGTTTGAGATATCAAAAATCCCCTGGCAATTTTTCATCCCCAGTGTCTTGAGATCATGTTGACCGAGTTTGGCAGCAATCGAGAAAAAAACCTATGACAAGTATTTCAAATTCCAGAGCATGCGCTTTTTACATAACTCTAAATAGCTGACTTCCTGTTGGGTGGAGCCTATGACATGCAATACGAAAGTTGTTCGGCACGATGAGATCTATATGTGTACTGAGTTTCATATGAATATGTGCAAGTATGTGTGAGCTATACATCAACATTTCTGACTGTGTTCCAGGGGGCGCCGTAGAGCCCCTGTGCCACGCCCGGGTCCCAGCCTCTGCAGGCTCCTAAAGGCCACAGATTCCAAAGTGTGCGCAAATTTTCAAGAGTTTTTGAGTATGTTAAGAGCCCCAAAAGCCCCCACAACTTTGACGAAAAATTTGAATACTAAACCCTAAATAGCCAACTTCCTGTTGGGCGGAGCCTATGATATGCAATACAAAAGTTGTTTGGATTGATGAGATTTATATGTGTACCGAGTTTCATACGTCTACGAGCAAGAATGTATGATATATGGCCCTCCATATTCCAGGGGGCGCTGTAGAGCCCCTGTGCCACGCCCGTGTATCAGTCTCTGCCAGGCCCTAATGGCCGCAGGTTCCAATCTGTGTGCCAATTTTCAAGACTTTTTAAGCATGTTAAGGGCCCCAAAAGCCCCCGAGACGTTGGAAAAAAATAATAATAATAATAATAATAATAATAAAAAATAATCCTAAGGAAAACAATAGGCCTCTCGCCCTTTGGGCTTGAGCCCTAATAATAAAAAATAATCCTAAGGAAAACAATAGGCCTCTCGCCCTTTGGGCTTGAGCCCTAAATATAGCTGCAAGCAGCGATGGCGGGCTCAAGCCACCAGTGCCATCGCCACCCCGGTGGCATCAGGTAAACTGTGCCCAGCGGGCACATGCATTCACAATATCCCTCTGGCAGTGAGGTTTTAAAGGATATGGCAGTTAAAGGGTTAATCCGAATCATCTAGACTTTAAAATCACATTCACAGAACAATATATATATATATAACTTTAGTAACACTTTACAATAAGATTCCATTCATAAACATTATGTTAACATGAACAATGTTTATATAGCATTCATTCACGTCAGTTAATATTCCAAACTTAAACATTAAAACATTGTTTTATTGTGATTTTTTTCCAAGCATTTTTTACCAATTCCAAACCATATCAATCTTAATAACTACCATTATTTTTTATTTAATCATTTATGAGTGCTATACAATAGTCCAGGAAAGCTGGAAGAGAAAAACAGGTCAAGAAGAACTGACAAAAAGAATTGCAAAATAATTAGGAAATAATGTGAAGATTAATTTTTAGTCAATTCTGCAAGACAGACTTTCAGGAAAGGAGGTGGAATAAAAATGAGCTCTTAAATCTTAATCCTGGATTCTGGAAGATATACTCCTCAAACCATCGAACAAGAGGAGGTGGTGCTGGTCCTTCACGAGTCACTCCAATCTGTTCATAAAGCCTATATATAAAGCCTTAATATATAGTATTTCACAATACTTCATGGTATTCTAATTAAATCATTTTTTGGGATCTTAAGTCTCTCAGAGCCGGACACCGAGTAATTCTGGAGACTCCAGGAAAGTGGCAGTTCTGTAAAATGTTGGCGCTGGAGACTAAATGCTCCCTGATAGTTTCACACCTAATTCACTTAACACACACACAAACACACACACACACACACACACTACCGACAGTGACAGTGGGACTGAGTGACATTAGATGTATGATAGTTTTTTTATTTTCTATCATCCATATAGTGTTGTATAGTCATGAAACTATTGTCATGAGACCAGTCATTCTGAGGAAATATGCCTCAGAATGACTTGTCTTTTATGTGTACATTTTTTTAAGTGTTTAGAAGCTGCACTTTAAAAAAAATAAAAAGACATTTACTGGTTCCTTTTTTACTATTATTTCAAAAAATCACCACGACAAAACCATTCAAACTATCCAAAATTCATTCACACCTGTTCTGTAAGATTAGTTCTTTAAACAGTGGTAAAAGAGGATGTGGTGCTGATCCTTCAAGAGTCACTCAAAACGTATCTGTCCATAAAGCCTATAAAGAATTATTCTTAATATACAGTTCACAATACTTCAGCTTGTTATTCTAATTAAGTGAGGGTCATTTTTATCAGTAAAATTCCTAAAATACATATTATTTTATTTGAAAGATTTCTATAAATTATTTAAATCATACTCGTTTCTACAATAATTATTTAAAAGTAATCCTATAGCTCCCTCTGGTGACCATTATTGGTACTAAGAATTGCAAGCTTGATTTATAAGTTATGATAGTTTTAATTTTAGGCTGGCTCTTGAAAATGAAAAAGCTATGAAACTTACTGTGCTTCCTTCAAATGAGGACTTCTACTTATATAAAAAATTATGAAGAGTTAGAATGAAAAATTTTAAAGATATAGTAAAATAACTATTGTATTTTTTTATGTTACATTAATAAATCTCTATGGCAACACCATTTAAGCTATCCTAAACCCATTCACAATTTAACATCTCAGTATATTGGCATCATGTTGAAAAAGGAGTATGGAGTAGTATGAGGAGGAGTATGAATTCATTTACAGGCTGATTTTATCATAAATCCACAATAAAATTTATTTTTCTGTTCTGTATCAATCTGTGTTGTTGTTTGTTTATTTTTATCTTTTATTTTTCATAGGAAGATAACTGATCCTTTACTCTCCTTTTTAATAAATGTGCTTATAAACCAAAAACAAGCTATTTATAGCTGTATTTATAAACTGCTTACTACTGACTATTAATATTGGGACAAGGCTTTATAAAGCATGAACTGACTGTTTACTTTTTGAGTTTGAAATTATTATTTGCAGCACAAATTAGGGTTTTTTAGGATTTTTAAAAATCCCTAAAACTGTCAGAAAAGGATAAGGCCTAAGATTTCTATGTGAGTGGCTACATTTATTTGTTTTATAACTATAATGCATAAACTATGAAATTATACAAAATGTATAAAAAAGTACAACAGTCATTGTTTTCCAATGTTTTTTTTTTTTTTTTTTTGGATTTACATTAAAAAAAATTAGCCTACTGCAATCATTCTAAACAGCTTGAATAAAACCTGATAATATTTATTATAGACCACTGTAACTGTGTATAATCTAACAAACAAGTTTATTATGAAAATAAAAGTGTGTACACCAGATAAATTGGACGATAAAGAAATTGCTAACAATAGTATAATAGAGCATGTTTTATGTTTTTAGGCGTTTAGATGCAGATATGGACAAATCAAATGTAAAATAAAATGTAATTGATTTAATTAAATATAGATTAATTCTTGTTAGAGCAAAATAATAAATAAATAAATAAATAAATACGTACACACATTAAAAAAGCAGCCAAGATGAATGAATTTCATTTTTTATATAGATTAAAATTGAAGACAGAAGCAGCTGGTATATGCGGTCACTTAATATTAAAATCCAGTAGATCCACTTCAGATATATTTCTCAACAGTTTATGTTCACGTGGCTGTTTTCGTTTATAGTCGCCAAGCTATTATGTGTTTTGAAATAATCTTGTCCGTGATGTGTTCGTTCATACGACGAAAGCCAGAATCCTGCAGCTCGAGAGATATGTTATTCTGCCAGTCTCGCTTTCAAATAGTCTTGCGCACTTAAACGGGTCACAAACACCTGCATTTACCTCTTGATGTGTTACAATGGGTTTATTGTGTGCATTTGTGGTAATGTTTTATTTAAAAAAGCTCTTAAACAAGAATAAATTCGTTTGTTTTGAGCTCGACACTGTAAGCGCTGATCGGAGGCGTGATTTCAGATAGGCAGCCACAAATATTTCATTTTCACACAAACAGTTCAAAAACATCTGAATTTAGCTCTTGGTGTGTTCTAATTGGTTGATTGTGTGATATCTCTGTAATAATTTATTTTTAAAAGCTATAAAACAGGAATAAATTAGATTTTTCTGAGCTCTTTACTCCAGACTCTCGTGATCACAGCGGTGATTCATCTCTCCTATTTCTCACGTATCTCTGGCCAGAAATAATTTATCCATGAGCCCTGAACCGGAAATAATCAGATATGTTGGTTTAGCTTGTCAGTGTGAATTAAATCTAAGTATTTATTTGTATTTTTAACCGATTTAAAAGTGAAAGTAAAAGTCCGGTAATTGCACCTGTAGGGGCGCAATTTCTCTCAGACAATGGAAGTCTGAAGCACACATACTCAAACAGAGGGACAAAGTGAGATGAGATGTCTGAGAGTTTTTTAATTTTCTGTTATCCATACAGTGTTGTAAAGTCTTGAAACTATGCATATTTCCTCAGAATGACTTTTTCATCTGTATGAAAAAATTCTTTGACGTGTTTGGAAGCTGCATTTTAAAAATACAATAATGATTCCCTTTGTAAGGTAATTTCAAAAAATCACCACGGCAAAACCATTCAAGCTATCCAAAATCCATTCACAATTTAAGTTCCTATCAGAAATACCGATGTGTGTTCAGAGTTTTGTGAAATTCTAAGTATGGTATTTGCCTCAAAATCACCTGAGAAGTATTCCAGTTTGACATGTTGCCACGCCAACAATTTTTAAGATATCAATATCCCCCTTGCAGATTTATATCGGCTGTGTTTTAACATTATTCTGATGAAGTTTGAAGCAAATCGAGTAATAATAAGATGCTGAATTCAAATCATTTTGAAAATGACACACTTCCTGCTGCCAGTTGGTGGCGCTATAACTTTGACTCCTAATAGTCACATATATGCGATCGACATCATACAACGAATAATCTGATGAAGTTTGATTAAAATCAGGAAATGTATGTGGACGGTATTAGACACTTCCTGTTTCTCATTTCTCGCCATAATTTCAACGCCTCGCCACGAGCAAACCGTTCGAGATATCAAAAATCCCCTGGCAATTTTTCATCCCCAGTGTCTTGAGATCATGTTGACCGAGTTTGGCGGCAATCGAGAAAAAAACCTATGACAAGTATTTCAAATTCCAGAGCATGCGCTTTTTACATAACTCTAAATAGCTGACTTCCTGTTGGGTGGAGCCTATGACATGCAATATGAAAGTTGTTCGGCACGATGAGATCTATATGTGTACTGAGTTTCATATGAATATGTGCAAGTATGTGTGAGCTATACATCAACATTTATGACTGTGTTCCAGGGGGCGCCATAGAGCCCCTGTGCCACGCCCGGGTCCCAGCCTCTGCAGGCTCCTAAAGGCCACAGATTCCAAAGTGTGCGCAAATTTTCAAGAGTTTTTGAGTATGTTAAGGACCCCCAAAGCCCCCACAACTTTGACGAAAAATTTGAATACTAAACCCTAAATAGCCAACTTCCTGTTGGGCGGAGCCTATGATATGCAATACAAAAGTTGTTTGGATTGATGAGATTTATATGTGTACCGAGTTTCATACGTCTACGAGCAAGAATGTATGATATATGGCCCTCCATATTCCAGGGGGCGCTGTAGAGCCCCTGTGCCACGCCCGTGTATCAGTCTCTGCCCGGCCCTAATGGCCGCAGGTTCCAATCTGTGTGCCAATTTTCAAGACTTTTTAAGCACGTTAAGGGCCCCAAAAGCCCCCGAGACGTTGAAAAAAAATAAAAAAAAAAATAAAAATAATAATAATAATAATAAATATAGCTGCAAGCAGCGATGGCGGGCTCAAGCCACCAATGCCATCACCACCCCGGTGGCATCAGGTAAACTGTGCCCAGCGGGCACATGCATTCACAATATCCCTCTGGCAGTGAGGTTTTAAAGGATAGAGGGGAGCGTAGAGGGGAGCGTGCATTTGCAGTGGCTGGGCCACGACTCTGGAATACCCTGCCTTTAGAGATCAGACTGGCCCCTTCCTTGTCTATTTTTAAATCTTTGCTAAAAACTTTTTTATTTTCCTTAGTGTACTGACTACTGTGTTATGCTACATTTTGAAATGGGTGGTTTTAAATTTTTTGTCTGGTCTATTTTTATGTATGTGTAATATTCTTGCTCTTATGTTAAAGCACTTTGGTCAGCCAGGAGGCTGTTGTAAATGCGCTATACAAATAAATTGAACTTGAACTAGAACTTGAACTTGATATGGCAGTTAAAGGGTTAATCCGAATCATCTAGACTTTAAAATCACATTCACAGAACAATATATATATATATATATATATATATAACTTTAGTAACACTTTACAATAAGATTTCATTTATAAACATTATGTTAACATGAACAATATTTATATAGCATTCATTCATGTCAGTTAATATTCCAAACTTAAACATTAAAACATTGTTTTATTGTGATTTTTTTTCCAAGCACATTTTACCAATTCCAAACCATATCAATCTTAATAACTACCATTATTTTTTATTTAATCATTTATGAGTGCTATACAATAGTCCAGGAAAGCTGGAAGAGAAAAACAGGTCAAGAAGAACTGACAAAAGAATTGCAAAAGAATTAGGAATTAATGTGAAGATTAATTTTTAGTCAATTCTGCAAGACAGACTTTCAGGAAAGGAGGTGGAATAAAAATGAGCTCCTAAATCTTAATCCCAGATTCTGGAAGATATATTCCTCAAACCATCGGACAAGAGAAGGTGGTGCTGGTCCTTCACGAGTCACTCTAATCTGTTCATAAAGCATATATATAAAGTCTTAATATATAGTATTTCACAATACTTCATGGTATTCTAATTAAATATTTTTTTGGAATCTTAGATCTCTCAGAACCTGACACATTGTAATTCTGAGACTCCAGGAAAGTGGCAGTTCTGTAAAATGTTGGCGCTGGAGACTAAATGCTCACTGATAGTTTCACACCTAATTCACTTAAAACACACACAAACACACACACACAGTGACAGAGGGACAGAGTGACATCAGATGTATGTTTTTTAATTTTTCTGCCATCCATATAATGTTGTATAGCCATGAAACTATGCATATTTCCTCAGAATGACTTGTCTTCTATGTGTACATTTTTTTGAAGTGTTTAGAAGCTGCACTTTTTTTTACTGGTTCCTTTTTTACTATTATTTCAAAAAATCACCACGACAAAACCATTCAAGCTATCCAAAATTCATTCACACCTGTTCTGTAAGATTAATTCTTTAAACAGTGGTAAAAGAGGATGTGGTGCTGAACCTTCAAGAGTCACTTAAAACGTATCTGTCCATAAAGCCTATTAAGAATTATTCTTAATATACAGTTCACAATACTTCAGCTTGTTATTCTAATTAAGTGAGGGTCATTTTATCAGTAAAATTCCTAAAATACATATTATTTTATTTGAAAGATTTCTATAAATTATTTAAATCATACTCGTTTCTCCAATAATTATTTAAAAGTAATCCTATAGCTCCCTCTGGTGGCCATTATAGGTACTAAGAATTGCAAGCTTGATTTATAAGTTATGATAGTTTTAATTTTATGCTGGCTCTTGAAAATGATAAAGCTATGAAACTTACTGTGCTTCCTTCAAATGAGGACTTCTACTTATATAAAAAATTATGAAGAGTTAGAATGAAAAATTTTAAAGATATAGTAAAATAACTATTGTATTTTTTATGTTACTTTAATAAATCTCTATGGCAACACCATTTAAGCTATCCTAAACCCATTCACAATTTAACATCTCAGTATATTGGCATCATGTTGAAAAAGGAGTATGGAGTAGTATGAGGAGGAGTATGAATTCATTTACAGGCTGATTTTATCATAAATCCACAATAAAATTTCTGAGTTCTGTATCAATCTGTGTTGTTGTTGTTTGTTTATTTTTATCTTTTATTTTTCATAGGAAGATAACTGACCCTTTACTCTCCTTTTTAATAAATGTGCTTATAAACCAAGGACAAGCTATTTATAGCTGTATTTATAAACTGCTTACTACTGACTATTAATATTGGGACAAGGCTTTATAAAGCATGAACTGACTATTTACTAATGAGTGCAGTTATTATAAAGTGTTACCAATGAATTTGCTAATGTTAACAAATTAGACATTATTTTACAGTGTTATCAAATCCTTAAATGACTCATAAGCATTTGTGAAAGTTCTGCTTGCATTACATCTTAGTATTGATCTGTGAGCTGAACAGATTTACTGTTACATCCATGAGATTATGTAAATTAAAATAAATATAATGTCACAGGATGTCATAGGTCAGTATCAAATGAGTTTGAAATTATTATTTGCAGCACAAATAAGGTTTTTTTAGGTTTTTAAAAAATCCCTAAAACTGTCAGAAAAAGGTTAAGGCCTAAGCTATTTCTATGTGAGTGGCTAATTTTATTTTTGTTTTTATAATTGTAATACACAAACTATGAAATTATACAAAATGTATAAAAAGATAAATAAATAAATACGCACACATTAAAAAAGCAGCCAAGTCGAATGAGTTTCCTTTTTTATATAGATTAAAATTGAAGACAGAAGCAAGTGGTAAATGTGGTCACTTTAATATTCAAATCCAGTAGATCCAGTTTATGTTCACGTGGCTGTTTTCGTTTATAGTCGCCAAGCTATTATGTGTTTTGAAATAATCTTGTCCGTGATGTGTTCGTTCGTACGACGAAAGCCAGAATCCTGCAGCTCGAGAGATGTGTTATTCTGCCAGTCGCGCTTTCAAATAGTCTTGCACACTTAAACAGGTCACAAACACCTGCATTTAGCTCTTGTTGTGTTACAATGGGTTTATTGTGTGCATTTGTGGTAATATTTTATTTAAAAAAGCTCTTAAACAAGAATAAATTCGTTTGTTTTGAGCTGGACACTGTACGCGCTGATCGGAGGCGTGATTTCAGATAGGCAGCTGCAAATATTTCATTTTCACACAAACAGTTCAAAAACATCTTAATTTAGCTCTTGGTGTGTTCTAATTGGTTGATTGTGTGATATCGCTGTAATAATTTATTTTTAAAAGCTTTAAAACAGGAATAAATTCGTTTTCTCTGAGCTCTTTACTCCAGACGCTCGTGATCACAGCGGTGATTCATCTCTCCTATTTCTCACGTATCTCTGGCCAGAAATAATTTATCCATGAGCCCTGAACCGGTAATAATCAGATATGTTGGTTTAGCTTGTCAGTGTGAATTAAATCTAAGTATTTGTTTGTATTTTTAACCGATTTAAAAGTGAAAGTAAAAGTCCGGGAATTGAACCTGTAGGGGCGCTATTTCTCTCAGACAATGGAAGTCTGAAGCACATATACTCAAACAGAGGGACAAAGTGAGATGAGATGTCTGACAGTTTTTTTAATTTTCTGTTATCCATACAGTGTTGTAAAGTCGTGAAACTATGCATATTTCCTCAGAATGACTTTTTCATCTGTATGAAAAAATTATTTGACGTGTTTGGAAGCTGCAATTTAAAATTACAATAATGATTCCCTTTGTAAGGTCATTTAAAAAAATCACCACGGCAAAACCATTCAAGCTATCCAAAATCCATTCACAATTTAAGTTCCTATCAGAAATACTGATGTGTGTTCAGAGTTTTGTGAAATTCTAAGTATGTTATTTGCCTCAAAATCACCTGAGAAGTATTCCAGTTTGACATGTTGCCACGGCAACAATTTTTTAGATATCAATATCCCCCTTGCAGATTTATATCAGCTGTGTTTTAACATTATTCTGATGAAGTTTGAAGCAAATCGAGTAATAATAAGATGCTGAATTCAAATCATTTTGAAAATGACACACTTCCTTCTGCCAGTTGGTGGCGCTATAACTTTGACTCCTAATAGTCACATATATGCGATCGACATCATACAACGAATAATCTGATGAAGTTTGATTAAAATCAGGAAATGTATGTGGATGGTATTAGACACTTCCTGTTTCTAATTTCTCGCCATAATTTCAACGCCTCGCCACGAGCAAACCGTTCGAGATATCAAAAATCCCCTGGCAATTTTTCATCCCCAGTGTCTTGAGATCATGTTGACCGAGTTTGGCGGCAATCGAGAAAAAAACCTATGACAAGTATTTCAAATTCCAGAGCATGCGCTTTTTACATAACTCTAAATAGCTGACTTCCTGTTGGGTGGAGCCTATGACATGCAATACGAAAGTTGTTCGGCACGATGAGATCTATATGTGTACTGAGTTTCATATGAATATGTGCAAGTATGTGTGAGCTATACATCAACATTTCTGACTGTGTTCCAGGGGGCGCCGTAGAGCCCCTGTGCCACGCCCGGGTCCCAGCCTCTGCAGGCTCCTAAAGGCCACAGATTCCAAAGTGTGCGCAAATTTTCAAGAGTTTTTGAGTATGTTAAGGACCCCAAAAGCCCCCACAACTTTGACGAAAAATTTGAATACTAAACCCTAAATAGCCAACTTCCTGTTGGGCGGAGCCCATGATATGCAATACAAAAGTTGTTTGGATTGATGAGATTTATATGTGTACCGAGTTTCATACGTCTACGAGCAAGAATGTATGATATATGGCCCTCCATATTCCAGGGGGCGCTGTAGAGCCCCTGTGCCACGCCCGTGTATCAGTCTCTGCCCGACCCTAATGGCCGCAGGTTCCAATCTGTGTGCCAATTTTCAAGACTTTTTAAGCATGTTAAGGGCCCCAAAAGCCCCCGAGACGTTGGAAAAAAATAATAATAATAATAATAATAATAATAATAATAATAATAATAATAATAAAAAATAATCCTAAGGAAAACAATAGGCCTCTCGCCCTTTGGGCTTGAGCCCTAATAATAAAAAATAATCCTAAGGAAAACAATAGGCCTCTCGCACTTTGGGCTTGAGCCCTAATAATAATAATAATAATAATAAAAAATAATCCTAAGGAAAACAATAGGGCTCTCGCCCTCCAGGCTTGAGCCCTAAAAATAATCCTAAGGAAAACAATAGGGCTCTCGCCCTCCAGGCTTGAGCCCTAATAAACATTGAAAATACTGATTTTTTTTTCCCCCTGATGATTAAAGAGGTGATTAGGTCTCTCTCTCTCTCCCTGTCTCTCTCTCTGCCAGATAGCACCTCCCCTTCCTACAATCCACACACACTGTCAGTCACCAAAAATGCAGTCAGTCACCAACCCCCTCACACTCCCCCTCCCTCTCCCTCTCCCTTCTCTCACACAGACAGAGTGGCCAGAGTGAGATCATGTCAGTTAAGAAGTCTGACAGTTTTTAAATCTTCTGTTGTCCATACAGTGTTGTAAAGTCGTGAAACTATGCATATTTCCTCAGAATGATTTGATATCTGTATGAAAAAATGCTTTTAAATGTTTGGAAGCTGCAATTTAAAAATACAAGCCAATTAATGATTCCCTTTTTAATTCTGTGTTTGTTTATTTTTATTTTTTTATTTTTTTTTTATTTTGGAAGATAACAGCCTTTAATCTCCTCAAAATAAATGTGCATATAAACTATGAACAATTTAATTATAGCTGTATTTATAAAATGCTTACTAAAATATTAATTTTGGGAGAAGGATATATAAAGCATGAACTGGCTATTTACTAATGCTTAGCTAGGAGTGCAGCTATTATGAAGTGTTACCAATGCATTTACTAATGTTAACAATTGAGACATTATTTTAAAGTGTTACCAAATCCTTAAATAATTTAAAAGTGTTTTGTTATGATTTCATTAACCTTTAAGCATTTGTGAAATAGTTCTGCTTGCATCAGAGCTTAGTCTTCATCTGTGAGCTGAACAGTTTTACTGTTACATCCATGAGATTATGTAAATTCAAATAAATGTCATGTCACAGGGTGTCAGAGGTCAGTATCAAATGAGTTTGAAATTATTATTTGCAGCTAAAATAAGTATTTTTAGAATTTTTTTAATCCCTGAAACTGTCAGAAAAGGATAAGGCCTAAGATATTTCTTAAGCTGTAATGAAAACAGCACAATTAGCAACAACAACAAAAACAATTACAATTTAAAATAATATTTTTTTCTTGTGATTAAAGAGATGTTTAAGTCCCTCTCTCTCTCCCTGTCTTGTCTGCCACTCACCTCACACCTCTCCCCCACTCACACACACACACACACACACACACAGTCAGCACACAGTCAGCACACATACATTCCTCACACAGAGTGACAGAGTGAGATCAGATGTCTGACAGTTTTTTAATTTTCTTTTAATCATACAGTGCTGTAAAGTCATAAAACTATGCATATTTCCTCAGAATCACTGGTTTTCTAAATGAAAAATGTTTTTTAAAGGTTTAGAAACTGCAATTTAAAAATACAAGACGATTAATGTTTCACTTTTTACTGTTATTTCAAAAAATCACCACGACAAAACCGTTCAAGCTATCCGAAATTCATTCGCAATTTAAGTTCCTCAATGTTTTTTCTTAATGTAGACAAAGTTTGGTGTGTATAGTGTACTTCCCCTGGGAGGAGTATGCATTAATTCACAAAAGAAAATTCCCAAAAATCCATATTCAAGTCAAAATAGCCAACGTCCTGTTGGTCGTAGCTTATGACTGCGAATTAGAAAGTTGTCCGTCTTGATAAGAACAATTTATGTACCAAGTTTGGTGTCTGTAGCTAAAACTAACCCCCCCACTTTTGACAAAAGGTGGCGCTATAGAGTGCCTCTTCCACGCCCTTTTAAAAGCTTTTGCCATGGTCTAGCTATCTTTAATACTGATATCTGTTTCGAGTTTCATGTAAATCTGAGCTAGTTATCTGCCTAAAAATCACCAGAACAGAACATTCAAGTTTGACACGTTGCCATGGCAACACTATATTAGATATAAATATCCCCACGACAGATTTTCTTCGGCTGTGTTTTGTCATTATTCTGATGAAGTTTGAAGCAAATCAAGTAAAAATAAGATGCTGAATTCAAAGCGTTCTGAAAATGACACACTTCCTGCTGCCAGTTGGTGGCGCTATAACTTTGACTCCTAATAGTCACATATATACGATCGGTATCATACAACGAACAAACCAATTAAGTTTGATCAAAATCAGGAAATGTATGTGGATGTTATTATACATTTCCTGTTTCTCATTTCTCGCCATAATTTCAACGCCTCGCCACGGGCAAACCATTCGAGATATCAAAAATCTCTTCGCAATTTAGCATGCCCAATGTGTTGAGATCGTGTTCACCGAGTTTTGTGGTGAACGGGTGGAGTTCCTCAGAGGAGTATATCAAATTCCAGAGCATGTGTTTTTCATAAAACCCTAAATAGCCAACTTCCTGTTGGGCGGAGCTTATGACATGCAGTGTGAAAGTTGTTTGGTTTGATGAGTTATATATATGTACCAAGTTTCATATCTATGCGTGCAATTATGCATGATATATGGCCCTCGGTACTACAGGGGGCGCTGTAGAGCCCCTGTGCCACGCCCGTGTATCAGACTCTGCCCGGCCCTAATGGCCGCAGGTTCCAAGGTGTGTGCCAATTTTCAAGAGTTTTTGAGCATGTTAAGGAC
The DNA here is from genome assembly GCF_023724105.1 of Carassius gibelio. Classification (NCBI taxonomy): domain Eukaryota; kingdom Metazoa; phylum Chordata; class Actinopteri; order Cypriniformes; family Cyprinidae; genus Carassius; species Carassius gibelio. The sequence continues at coordinate 48,133,667 of NC_068398.1, forward strand.
CCCAAAAGCCCCCGAAACCTTAGAAAAAAATTAGAAGAATAAAGAAAAAAATATAGCTGCAAGCAGCGATGGCGGGCTCAAGCCATCAGTGCAACGCCACCCCGGTGGCATCAGGAAAACTGTGCCCAGCGGGAATAAGCATTTACAGTAACCCTCTGGCAATCAAATTTTAAGGGATATGGCAGTTAAAGGGTTAATCCGACCCATCTAGACTTTGAAATCACATACACAGAACAATATATATAACTTTAGTAACACTTTATTTTAATATATATAAAAAATGTATAAGGTGTGCATCGTAGCTGACACCTAAATGAACACATTACAATTGTTTTATGACTGCAAGTCTTTTTCCTCAAATGCTATTGAGCTTCAAATTTGCGTTTGAGCCCATGTGAAAGAGTAGCATAATTTACATACGACTTACAGTTTGTTTTAATAAATATCAAACATTCAATTTAATTGTGCATTATAGCTGTCACCTAGATGGACAATTACAGTTGTTTTATGACTGTAAGTCATTCTCTTCAAATGCTACTGACGTTAGAAAAGTGTATAACAATATCACATGTAACTTTAGAGACGGTCCCTAAATTTGAGACTCTCGAATGTCCAATGTCAAGCCAACTTTATGCCTGTTTTTGTTTTGTTTTTTACTTTATTTTTCTTTTCTCTGTGCCGGATTGCTGATGTCTTTTGCCCGGGCATAGATGTCCATCCATCAATTACGAACATTCTTCCGCAAATGTCCGAGCGGTCGCGAGCGCGGATGGGAGAATGGCGCATGTTTTATTTTTTTTTAGCTACTGGGATGGTGCCCCCTCTGGGAGTTGGTGCCCTACGAAGACTGCGTATTCTGCATATAGGGAGCGGCGGTACTATCTGGAAGATATATTCCTCAAGCCGTCATACAAGAGGAGGTGATGCTAGTACTTCAAGAATCTCTCAAAACTGTTCATAAAGCCTATATATAAAGTCTTAATATAGTATTCCACAATATGTTGTGCTATTCTAATATTATTGTGGTTTTTCATTGACATTGTTATTTGCTGTTATTTTTTGTTTTAATATTGTTACTGTTGTTACTTGTTGTACGGTGACCTTGAGTGGTTTGAAAGGCGCCTTAAATAAAATGCATTATTATTATTATTATTATTATTATTATTATTATTATTATTATTATTATTATTAGCTGTATACTTGATAAAAAAAATTAAATATAAACTTATGCAATTGTATATATATATATATATATATATATATATATATACATAGTGTACAGTTTTCTTTTATTGCATCTTGAAATAAATGTTTCTGAGTTCTGTGTTTGTTTATTTTTTTTTTTTTATTTTTTTTTTTTTTTTTAGGAAGATTACAGCCTTTAATCTCCTCAAAATAAATGTGCATATAAACCATGAACAATTTAATTATAGCTGTATTTATAAAATGCTTACTAATGACTATTAATTTTGGGAGAAGGCTATATAAAGCAGCAACAATTGATGTTGAGGCCTAAGATATTTCTTAAGCTGTAATGATGAAAAAACAACAACAACACAAAATTGCTTTTTTTTCTGCTGGTGATTAAAGAGATGATTAATTCTCCCTCCCTCTCTCTCTCTCTCTCTCTCTCTCTGACACCAAGCCCATCCCCTCTCCCACACATTCACACAAACTCAGCACACACACTTAACACACACACACTTAACACACAAACACACACACACACACACACACACACATTACCCACAGTGACAGAGGGACAGAGTGACATCAGATGTATGGTAGTTTTTTAATTTTCTATCATCCATATAGTGTTGTATAGTCATGAAACTATGCATATTTCCTCAGCATGACTTGTCTTCTATGTGTACATTTTGTTGAAGTGTTTAGAAGCTGCACCTAAAAAAATAAGACATTTACTGGTTCCTTTTTTACTGTTATTTCAAAAAATCACCATGACAAAACCATTCAAGCTATCCAAAATTCATTCGCACCTGTTCTGTAAGATAAATTCTTTAAACAGTGGTAAAAGAGGATGTGGTGCTGATCCTTCAAGAGTCACTCCAAACTTATCTGTCCATAAAGCCTATAAAGAATTATTCTTAATATACAGTTCACAATACTTCAGCTTGTTATTCTAATTAAGTGAGGGTCATTTTATCAGTAAAATACATAAAATTCATATTATTTTTCTTTGAAAGATTTCTATAAATGATTTAAATCATACTTGTTTCTACAATAATTATTTAAAAGTAATCATATAGCTCCATCTGGTGGCCATTATTGGTACTAAGAATTGCAAGCTTCATTTATAAGTTATGATAGTTTTAATCTTTTGCTGGCTCTTGAAAATGATAAAGCTTTGAAACTTACTGTGGTTCCTTCAAATGATGACTTCTACGTATATAAAAAATTATGAAGAGTTTGGAATGAAAAAATTTAAAGATATAGTAAAATAACTATTGTATTTTTTTATGTTACTTTAATAAATCGCTATGGCCACACCATTTAAGGTGTCCTAAACCCATTCGCAATTTAACATCTTCAGTATATTGGCTTCATGTTAAAAAAAAAGTTTGGTGTGAACTACTTGTGTCTTCTTGGAGGAGTATGAATTCATTTACATGCTGATTTTATCATAAATCCACAATAACATTTCTGAGTTCTGTATCAATCTGTGTTGTTGTTTGTTTATTTTTATTTTTTTATTTTTCATAGGAAGATAATTGATCCTTTACTCTCCTTTTTAATAAATGTGCTTATAAACCAAAAACAAGCTATTTATAGCTGTATTTATAAACTGCTTACTACTGACTATTAATATTGGGACAAGGCTTTATAAAGCATGAACTGACTATTTACTTTTTGAGTTTGAAATTATTATTTGCAGCACAAATAAGGTTTTTTACGATTTTTAAAAATTCCTAAAACTGTAAGAAAAGGATAAGGCCTAAGATTTCTATGTGAGTGGCTAAATTTATTTGTTTTTATATCTATAATGCATAAACTATGAAATTATACAAAATATATAAAAAAGTACAACAGTTATTGTTTTCCAATGTTTTTTAGCCTACGGCAATCATTCTAAACAGCTTGAATAAAACCTGTTAATATTTATTATAGACCACTGTAACTGTGTATAATCTAACAAACAAGTTTATTATTAAAATAAAAGTGTGTACACCAGATAAATTGGACGATAAAGAAATTGCTAACAATAGTATAATAGAGCATGTTTTATGTTTTTAGGCGTTTAGATGCAGAAATGGACAAATCAAATGTAAAATAAAATGTAATTGATTTAATTAAATATAGATTAATTCTTGTTAGAGCAAAATAATAAATAAATAAATACGTACACACATTAAAAACGCAGCCAAGATGAATGAATTACATTTTTTATATAGATTAAAATTGAAGACAGAAGCAGCTGGTATATGCGGTCACTTAATATTAAAATCCAGTAGATCCATTTCAGATTTATTTCTCAACAGTTTATGTTCACGTGGCTGTTTTCGTTTATATTCGGCAAGCTATTTTGAAATAATCTTGTCCGTTATGTGTTCGTTCGTACGACGAAAACCAGAATCCTGCAGCTCGAGAGATATATGTTATTGTGCCAGTCGCGCTTTCTAATAGTCTTGCACACTTAAACGGGTCACAAACACCTGCATTTAGCTCTTGTAGTGTTACAATGGGTTTATTGTGTGCATTTGTGGTAATATTTTATTTAAAAAAGCTCTTAAACAAGAATAAATTCGTTTGTTTTGAGCTCGACACTGTACGCGCTGATCGGAGGCGTGATTTCAGATAGGCAGCCGCAAATATTTCATTTTCACACAAACAGTTCAAAAACATCTGAATTTAGCTCTTGGTGTGTTCTAATTGGTGAATTGTGTGATATCGCTGCAATACTTTATTTTTAATAGCTATAAAACAAGAATAAACTCGTTTTTTCTGAGCTCGCCATTCTAGATGCTCATGCTCAGAGCGGTGATTCATCTCTCGTGTTTCACACGTATCACTGACCACACACACATCAATTATTAATGAGCCCTGACCCGGTAATAATCATATATGTTGGTTTAGCTTGTCAGTGTGAATTAAATCCAAGTATTTATTTGTATTTTAACCGATTTAAAAGAGAAACTAAATCTCCGGTAATTGCACCTGTAGGGGCGCAATTTCTCTCAGACAATGGAAGTCTAAGCACACTCACTCAAACAGAGGGACAGAGTGAGATGAGATGTCTGACAGTTTTTTAATTTTCTATTATCCATACAGTGTTGTAAAGTCGTGAAACTATCCATATTTACTCAGAATGACTTTTTGTCTGTATGAAAAAAGGTTTTGAAGTGTTTGGAATTTAAAAATGCAGGAAAATTAATAATTCCAGTTTTACTGTCATTAAAAAAAATCACCACGACAAAACCGTTCAAGTTATCCAAAATCCATTGGCAATTTAAGTTGTTTAAAATGTTTTGGCATCATGTAGACACAGTTTGGTGTGTATAGTGTTACTCTCCTCTGAGCAGTATGCATTAATTCACAACTAAATGTAAAAAAAAATCCACATTCAAATAAAAATAGCTGACTTCCTGTTGATCGTAGCTGATGACTGTGAATTAGAAAGTTGTCCGTCTTGATAAGAACAATTTTTTTACCGAGTTTGGTGTCTGTAGCTAAAACTAACCCCCCCCCACTTTTGACAAAAGGTGGCGCTATAGAGTGCCTCTTCCACGCCCTCTTATGAACTTTTGCCAGTGTCTAGTTATCATAAATACTGATATGTGTTCTGAGTTTGATGAAATTCTAAGCATGTTATATGCCTCAAAATCACCTGAGAAGTATTCCAGTTTGACATGTTGCCACGGCAACAATATTTTTAGATATCCAATTTCCCCCAGCAGATTCATATCGGCTGTGTTTTAACATTATTCTGATGAAGTTTGAAGCAAATCGAGTAAAAATAAGATGCTGAATTCAAAGCATTTTGAAAATGACACACTTCCTGCTGCCAGTTGGTGGCGCTATAACTTTGACTCCTAATAGTCACATATATGTGATCGACATCATACAATGAATAATCTGATGAAGTTTGATTGAAATCAGGAAATGTATGTGGATGGTATTAGACTCTTCCTGTTTCTCAATTCTCGCCATAAATTCAACGCCTCGCTACGAGCAAACCGTTCGAGATATCAAAAATCCCCTGGCAATTTTTCATCCCCAATGTCTTGAGATCATGTTGACCGAGTTTGGTGGTAAACGAGTAAAAAACCTATGACAAGTATATCAAATTCCAGAGCATGCGCTTTTTACATAACTCTAAATAGCTGACTTCCTGTTGGGCGGAGCCCAATGACATGCAATACGAATATTGTTCGGCACAATGAGATCTATATGTGTACTGAGTTTCATATGAATATGTGCAAGTATGTGTGAGTTATACATCAACATTTATGACTGTGTTCCAGGGGGCGCCGTAGAGCCCCTGTGCCACGCCCGGGTCCCAGCCTCTGCAGGCTCCTAAAGGGCACAGATTCCAAAGTGTGCGCAAATTTTCAAGAGTTTTTGAGTATGTTAGGGACCCCAAAAGCCCCCACAACTTTGACCAAAAATATGAATAATAAACCCTAAATAGCCAACTTCCTGTTGGGCGGAGCCTATGACATGCAGTACGAAAGTTGTTTGGTTTAATGAGATCTACATGTGTACCGAGTTTCATGTGTCTACGTGCAAGTATGTATGATATATGGCCCTCAGTATTCCAGGGGGCGCTGTAGAGCCCCTGTGCCACGCCCGTGTATCAGTCTCTGCCCGACCCTAATGGCCGCAGGTTCCAATCTGTGTGCCAATTTTCAAGAGTTTTCGAGCATGTTAAGGACCCCAAAAGCCCCCGTAACGTTAGAAAAAAATAATAATAATAATAATAATAAAAAAATATAGCTGCAAGCAGCGATGGCGGGCTCAAGCCATCAGTGCAACACCACCCCTGTGGCATCAGGTAAACTGTGCCAAGCGGGCACATGCATTCACAATAGCACTCTGGCAGTCAGGTTTTAAGGGATACGGCAGTTAAAGGGTTAATCCGAATCATCTAGACTTTGAAATCACATTCACAGAACAATATATATAACTTTAGAAACACATTTTTCAATCTGAGTTAAACCTTTTTTTGGGCTTATTTTATCAGTAAAGGAAAAAATGCCTAATAATTCTTCACACCTGAATATAAGGAGTTTTGTTTTTCTCTTCCAGGCTTCATGGTCAACTACATATGTATCACACTCGTTGCTTTCTATAGTGCAGCTCAACCAATTCTCATCCCATTCGTCCATATTTGTGAAATCACAAATCCCGGACAATATTTGTTGTAGTCCAAACAATTTGTTCATTATAGTTTTTAAAAAGTGTTTTTTGTTAAATAAAATATCTCCTTTTGAATTGGACTTTCAGCTTAGTAACTTTGCAGAACTTTTTTTTATGCTGAAACAACAACATTACAGTATAACTAAATTTGAAAAATAATAATAGCACTCCTTTAATAGGCATTATTAAACAGTTCATAAATACAGCTATAAATGTTTTGTTCTTAAGCTATAAAGTTCAATCATTGTATTTTCATACTTTAAGTATTATAACATTATTCTAGTTGTCAGCAGGGGCGCTGCACAAGATCCCGGGCCCTATGCATAGGGAGTCCTAATGGTGACAGTCCTTTGTGAGCTCATCTAAAGCAAAGACTATTTATACATTTAAATCATTCACAAATGAGATTTAAAGGAACATTCATCTACCAAACTAAAAAGTCAAACACAACACAGAGGGATACAGAACACAGAAATATTTTTTCAAGATGGATAAAAAGAAACTGTACAGCTGTACACTTGATAAAAAAAAAAAAAAAATATATATATATATATATATATATATATATATATATATATATATATATATATTATCAAGTATATATATATATATATATATATATATTTTTTTTTTTTTTTTTTTTTTTTTATCAAGTATATATATATATATACATGTGTCTGTGTGTGTGTATTGGCTTTCCAATGCCGTTGATAATAGGGGTTAGCAAGTTTAAAACACATACAGAGTCCATGCAGACGGATGTAGATGCATAACAAATGTCTTTCTTTATTACTTGAACTCCATTAAAAATGATCTCAAACGTCTTGTGTCCTCTCCTTGTTCACATGTACACACAAAGCCATACCTTATGGACTGCATACAACCAGAATCCACCTGGAGAGCAAGTCTACAGTGCACTCAAAAACTGTGCTTCCCACATACCAACACACATATATATATATATATATATATATATATATAATTCAAGTGTACAGTTTCCTTTTATTGCATATTGAAATAAATATTTCTGTATCAATCTGTGTTGTGTTTGTTTATTTTTATTTTTCTTAGGAAGATAACTGACCCTTTACTCTCCTTTTTAAAATATGTCCTTATAAACCAAGAAAAAGTTATTTATAGCTGTATTTATAAGCTGCTTACTAATGACTATTAATGTTGGGACAAGACTTTATAAAGCACGAACTGACTATTTACTAATGAGTGCAGTTATTATAAAGTGTTACCAATGCATTTACTAATGTTAGCAAATAAGACATTATTTTACAGTGTTATCAAATCCTTAAATGATTTATAAGTGTTCTGCTTGCATTACAGCTTAGTCTTCATCTGTGAGCTGAACAGATTTACTGTTACATCCATGACATTATGTAAATTCAAATAAATAGCATGTCAGAGGATGTCATAGGTCAGTATCAAATGAGTTTGAAATTATTATTTGCAGCACAAATAAGGTTTTTTAGGATTTTTTAAAATCCCTAAAACTGTCAGAAAAGGATAAGGCCTAAGATATTTCTATGTGAGTGGCTAAATTTATTTTTGTTTTTATAATTGTAATACATAAACTATGAAATTATACAAAATGTATAAAAAAGTAAATAAATAAATACGCTACATTAAAAAAGCAGCCAAGACAAATGAGTCTCCTTTTTTATATATATAGATTAAAATTGAAGACAGAAGCAGCTGGTATATGCGGTCACTTAATATTCAAATCCAGTAGATCCACTTCAGATTTATTTCTCAACAGTTTATGTTCACGTGGCTGTTTTCGTTTATATTCGCCAAGCTATTATGTATTTTGAAATAATCTTGTCCGTGATGTGTTCGTTCGTACGACGAAAGGCAGAATCCTGCAGCTCGAGAGATATATGTTATTGTGCCAGTCGCGCTTTCAAATAGTCTTGCACACTTAAACGGGTCACAAACACCTGTATTTAGCTCTTGTTGTGTTATAATGTGTGTATTGTGTGCATTTATGGCAATATTTTATTTTAAAAAGCTCTTAAACAAGAATAAATTTGTTAGTTTTGAACTTGTGGCACTGTGCGCGCTGATCGGAGCGGTGATTTCAGATAGGCAGCCACAAATATTTAATTTTCACACAAACAGTTCAAAAACATCTTAATTTAGCTCTTGGTGTGTTCTAATTTGTGAATTGTGTGATATCGCTGCAATACTTTATTCTTAATAGCTATGAAACAAGAATAAACTCGTTTTTTCTGAGCTCGTCATTCCACACGCTCCTGCTCAGAGCGGTGATTAATCTCTCCTGTTTCTCACGTATCACTGACCACACATCAATTATTAATGAGCCCTGACCCGGTAATAATCATATATGTTGGTTTAGCTTGTCAGTGTGAATTAAATCTAAGTATTTATTTGTATTTTAACCGATTTAAAAGAGAAACTAAAACTCCGGTAATTGCACCTGTAGGGGCGCAATTTCTCTCAGACAATGGAAGTCTAAGCACATACACTCAAACAGAGGGACAGAAGTGAGATGAGATGTCTGACAGTTTTTTTAATTTTCTGTTACCCATACAGTGTTGTAAAGTCGTGAAACTATCCATATTTACTCAGAATGACTTTTTGTCTGTATGAAAAAAGGTTTTGAAGTGTTTGGAATTAAAAAATGCAGGAAAATTAATAATTCCATTTTTAATGTCATTTAAAAAAAATCACAGAGACAAAACCGTTCAAGCTATCCAAAATCTATTGGCAATTTAAGTTGTTTAAAATGTTTTGGCATCATGTAGACAAAATTTGGTGTGTATAGTGTTACTCTCCTCTGAGCAGTATGCATTAATTCACAGCTAAATGTAAAAAAAAAATCCACATTCAAATCAAAATAGCTGACTTCCTGTTGATCGTAGCTGATGACTGTGAATTAGAAAGTTGTCCGTCTTGATGAGAACAATTTTTGTACCGAGTTTGGTGTCTGTAGCTAAAACTAACCCCCCCACTTTTGACAAAAGGTGGCGCTATAGAGTGCCTCTTCCACGCCCTCTTATGAACTTTTGCCAGTGTCTAGTTATCATAAATACTGATATGTGTTGTGAGTTTGATGAAATTCTAAGCATGTTATATGCCTCAAAATCACCTGAGAAGTATTCCAGTTTAACATGTTGCCACGGCAACAATATTTTTAGATATCAATATCCCCCCAGCAGATTTATATAGGCTGTGTTTTAACATTATTCTGATGAAGTTTGAAGCAAATTGAGTAATAATAAGATGCTGAATTCAAAGCATTTTGAAAATGACACACTTCCTGCTGCCAGTTGGTGGCGCTATAACTTTGACTCCTAATAGTCACATATATGCGATCGACATCATACAAAGAATAATCTGATGAAGTTTGATTAAAATCAGGAAATGTATGTGGATGGTATTAGACACTTCCTGTTTCTCATTTCTCGCCATAATTTCAACACCTCGCCACGAGCAAACCGTTAGAGATATCAAAAATCCCCTGGCAATTTTTCATCCCCAATGTCTTGAGATCATGTTGACCGAATTTGGTGGCAATCTGCAAAAAAACCTATGACAAGTATTTCAAATTCCAGAGCATGCGCTTTTTACATAACTCTAAATAGCTGACTTCCTGTTGGGCGGAGCCTATGACATGCAATACGAAAGTTGTTCGGCACGATGAGATCTATATGTGTACTGAGTTTCATATGCATATGTGTGAGTATGTGTGAGCTATACATCAACATTTCTGACTGTGATCCAGGGGGCGCCGTAGAGCCCTTGTGCCACGCCCGGGTCCCAGCCTCTGCAGGCTCCTAAAGGCCACAGATTCCAAAGTGTGCGCAAATTTTCAAGAGTTTTTGAGTATGTTAAGGACCCCAAAAGCCCCCACAACTTTGACGAAAAATATGAATACTAAACCCTAAATAACCAACTTCCTGTTGGGCGGAGCCTATGACATGCAGTACGAAAGTTGTTTGGTTTGATGAGATCTACATGTGTACCGAGTTTCGTGTGTCTACGTGCAAGTATGTATGATATATGGCCCTCAGTATTCCAGGGGGCGCTGTAGAGCCCCTGTGCCACGCCCGTATATCTGTCTCTGCCCAGCCCTAATGGCCGCAGGTTCCAAGGTGTGTGCCAATTTTCAAGAGTTTTCGAGCATGTTAAGGACCCCAAAAGCCCCCGTAACGTTGGAAAAAAATAATAATAATAATAAAAAATAATCCTAAGGAAAACAATAGGGCTCTCGCCCTCCAGGCTTGAGCCCTAATAATCCTAAGGAAAACAATAGGGCTCTCGCCCTCCAGGCTTGAGCCCTAAATATATATATATAGCTGCAAGCAGCGATGGCGGGCTCAAGCCACCAATGCCATCGCCACCCCGGTGGCATCAGGTAAACTGTGCCCAGCGGGCACATGCATTCACAATATCCCTCTGGCAGTGAGGTTTTAAAGGATACGGCAGTTAAAGGGTTAATCCGAATCATCTAGACTTTAAAATCACATTCACAGAACAATATATATATATATATAACTTTAGTAACACTTTACAATAAGATTTCATTTCTAAACATTATGTTAACATGAACAATATTTATATAGCATTCATTCATGTCAGTTAATATTCCAAACTTAAACATTAAAACATTGTTTTATTGTGATTTTTTTTTCAAGCACATTTTACCAATTCCAAACCATATCAATCTTAATAACTACCATTATTTTTTATTTAATCATTTATGAGTGCTATACAATAGTCCAGGAAAGCTGGAAGAGAAAAACATCTTCATGTGTGCAGAATTATTGGGCATGTTTTCTTTTACAGATGAAATGCGCTAAAAAAGAGTTTTAACTCAAACTGTAAAGCCCATGAGAAATATCAAACACAAATGCAATACAGAAAACAAAAAAGTTAAGACTTGACCATTGTACGAAAAATGCTGACTGGGTCATGAGGTCAGAAAAGAAGAAGAAAAAAGCAGGTCAAGAAGAACTGACAAAAAGAATTGCAAAATAATTAGGAATTTAATGTGAAGATTAATTTTTAGTCAATTCTGCAAGACAGACTTTCAGGAAAGGAGGTGGAATATAAATGAGCTCCTAAATCTTAATCCCGGATTCTGGAAAATATATTCCTCAAACCATCGGACAAGAGGAGGTGGTGCTGGTCCTTCACGAGTCACTCTAATCTGATCATAAAGCCTATATATAAAGTCTTAATATATAGTATTTCACAATACTTCATGGTATTCTAATTAAATCATTTTTTGGAATCTTAGATCTCTCAGAACCTGACACATTGTAATTCTGGAGACTCCAGGAAAGTGGCAGTTCTGTAAAATGTTGGCGCTGGAGACTAAATGCTCCCTGATAGTTTCACACCTAATTCACTTAACACACACACACACACACACACACACACACACACACACACACACACACACACACACATTACCCACAGTGACAGAGGGACAGAGTGACAGTTTGAAGTGTTTAGAAGCTGCACTTGAAAAAAATAAAAGACATTTACTGGTTACTTTTTTACTGTTATTTCAAAAAATCACCACGACAAAACCATTCAAGCTATCCAAAATTCATTCGCACCTGTTCTGTAAGATAAATTCTTTAAACAGTGGTAAAAGAGGATGTGGTGCTGAACCTTCAAGAGTCACTCAAAACGTATCTGTCCATAAAGCCTATAAAGAATTATTCTTAATATACAGTTCACAATACTTCAGCTTGTTATTCTAATTAAGTGAGGGTCATTTTATCAGTAAAATACATAATATACATATTATTTTTCTTTGAAAGATTTCTATAAATCATTATTATTATTCATAATAATTGTTTCTACAATAATTATTTAAAAGTAATCCTATTGCTTCATCTGGTGGCCATTATTGGTACTAAGAATTGCAAGCTTGATTTATAAGTTATGATAGTTTTAATTTTATGCTGGCTCTTGAAAATGATAAAGCTATGAAACTTACTGTGCTTCCTTCAAATGATGATTTCTACGTATATAAAAAATTATGAAGAGTTGGAATGAAAAATTTTAAAGATATAGTAAAATAAATATTGTATTTTTTAATGTTACTTTAATAAATCGCTATGGCCACACAATTTAAGGTATCCTAAACCCATTCGCAATTTAACATCTTCAGTATATTGGCTTCATGTTAAAAAAGTTTGGTGTGAACTACTTGTGTGTTCTTGGAGGAGAATGAATTCATTTACAGGCTGAGTTTATCATAAATCCACAATAAAATTTCTGAGTTCTGTATCAATCTGTGTTGTTGTTTGTTATTTTTATTTTTTTATTTTTCATAGGAAGATAACTGACCCTTAACTCTCCTTTTTAATAAATGTGATTATAAACCAAGAACAAGCTATTTATAGCTGTATTTATAAACTGCTTACTACTGACTATTAATATTGGGACAAGGCTTTATAAAGCATGAACTGACTATTTACTAATGAGTGCAGTTATTATAAAGTGTTATCAATGCATTTGCTAATGTTAACAAATTAGACATTATTTTACAGTGTTATCAAATCCTTAAATGATTTGTAAGTGTTTTGTAATGATTTTATTGACCTACAAGCATTTGTGAAAGTTCTGCTTGCATTACAGCTTAGTCTTGATCTGTGAGCTGAACAGATTTACTGTTACATCCATGAGATTATGTAAATTCAAATAAATATCATGTCACAGGATGTCATAGGTCAGTATCAAATGAGTTTGAAATTATTATTTGCAGCACAAATAAGGTTTTTCAGGATTTTTAAAAATCCCTAAAACTGCCAGAAAAGGATAAGGCCTAAGATTTCTATGTGAGTGGCTACATTTATTTGTTTTTATAACTATAATGAATAAACTATGAAATTATACAAAATGTATAAAAAAATAAAACAGTTATTGTTTTCCAATGTTTTTTATTTATTTAAATTTTTTTTTTTTTTTTTTTTTTTTTTTTGGATTTACATTTTAAAAAATTAGCGTACGGCAATCATTCTAAACAGCTTGAATAAAACCTGTCAATATTTATTATAGACCACTATAACTGTGTATAATCTAACAAACAAGTTTATTATGAAAATAAAAGTGTGTACCCCAGATAAATTGGACGATAGAAAAATTGCTAACAATAGTATAATAGAGCATGTTTTAGGTTTTTAGGCGTCTAGATGCAGAAATGGACAAATCAAATGTAAAATAAAATGTAATTGATTTAATTAAATATAGATTAAGTCTTGTTAGAGCAAAATAATAAATAAATACGTACACACATTAAAAAAGCAGCCAAGATGAATGAGTTAAATTTTTTATATAGATTAAAATTGAAGACAGAAGCAGCTGCATGGTATATGCGGTCACTCAATATTAAAATCCAGTAGATCCACTTCAGATTTATTTCTCAACAGTTTATGTTCACGTGGCTGTTTTCGTTTATATTAGCCAAGTTATTATGTATTTTGAAATAATCTTGTCCGTGATGTGTTCGTTCTTACGATGAAAGGCAGAATCCTGCAGCTCCAGAGATATATGTTATTCTGCCAGTCGCGCTTTCAAATAGTCTTGCATACTTAAACGGGTCACAAACACCTGCATTTAGCTTGTGTTGTGTTATAATGGATGTATTGTGTGCATTTATGGCAATAACTTATTTTAAAAAGCTCTTAAACAAGAATAAATTCGTTAGTTTTGAACTGTGACACTGTGCGCGCTGATCGGAGGCAGTGATTTCAGATAGGCAGCCGCAAATATTTCATTTTCACACAAACAGTTCAAAAACATTTTAATTTAGGTCTTGGTGTGCTCTAATTTGTGAATTGTGTGATATCGCTGCAATACTTTATTTTTAATAGCTATAAAACAAGAATAAACTCGTTTTTTCTGAGCTCGTCATTCCACACGCTGGTGCTCAGAGCGGTGATTCATCTCTGGTGTTTCTCACGTATCACTGACCACACATCAAATATTAATGAGCCCTGACCTGATAATAATCATATATGTTGGTTTAGCTTGTCAGTGTGAATTAAATCCAAGTATTTATTTGTATTTTAACCGATTTAAAAGTGAAACCAAAAGACAGTCTCCTCCCTTTTTTAGTCCGGTAACTGCACCTGTAGGGGCGCTATTTCTCTCAGACAATGGAAGTCTAAGCACACACACTCAAACAGAGGGACAGAGTGAGATGAGATGTCTGACAGTTTTTTAATTTTCTGTTATCCATATAGTGTTGTAAAGTCATGAAACTATGCATATTTACTCAGAATAACTTTTTTTTCTGTATGAAAAAAGGTTTTGAAGTGTTTGGAATTAAAAAATGCAGGAAAATTAATAATTCCATTTTTACTGTCATTTAAAAAAATCACCACGACAAAACCATCCAAGCTATCCAAAACCCATTCACAATTTAAGTTCCTCAATGTTTTTTCAACATGTAGACAAAGTTTGGTGTTTATAGTGTTACTCTCCTCTGAGCAGCATGCATTAATTCACAGCTAAATGTAAAAAACAATCCACATTCAAATCAAAATAGCTGACTTCCTGTTGGTCGTAGCTGATGACTGTGAATTAGAAAGTTGTCCGTCTTGATAAGAACAATTTTTTTACAGAGTTTGGTGTATGTAGCTAAAACTAACCCCTCCACTTTTGACAAAAGGTGGCGCTATAGAGTGCCTCTTCCACGCCCTCTTATGAACTTTTGCCAGTGTCTAGCTGTCACTAATACTGATATGTGTTCTGAGTTTGATGAAATTCTAAGCATGTTATATGCCTCAAAATCACCTGAGAAGTATTCCAGTTTGACATGTTGCCACGGCAACAATATTTTTAGATATCAATATCCCCCCAGCAGATTTATATCGGCTGTGTTTTAACATTATTCTGATGAAGTTTGAAGCAAATCGAGTAAAAATAAGATGCTGAATTCAAAGCATTTTGAAAATGACACACTTCCTGCTGCCAGTTGGTGGCGCTATAACTTTGACTCCTAATAGTCACATATATGCGATCGACATCATGCAACGAATAATCTGATGAAGTTTGATTAAAATCTGGAAATGTATGTGGATGGTATTAGACACTACCTGTTTCTCAATTCTCGCCATAAATTCAACGCCTCGCTACGAGCAAACCGTTCGAGATATCAAAAATCCCCTGGCAATTTTTCATCCCCGATGTCTTGAGATCATGTTGACCGAGTTTGGTGTCAATCGGCAAAAAACCCTATGACAAGTATTTCAAATTCCAGAGCATGCACTTTTTACATAACTCTAAATAGCTGACTTCCTGTTGGGCGGAGCCTATGACATGCAATACGAAAGTTGTTCAGCACGATGAGATCTATATGTGTACTGAGTTTGATATTAATATGTTCAAGTATGTGTGAGCTATGCATCAACATTTCTGACTGTGATCCAGGGGGCGCCGTAGAGCCCCTGTGCCACGCCCGGGTCCCAGCCTCTGCAGGCTCCTAAAGGCCACAGATTCCAAAGTGTGCGCAAATTTTCAAGAGTTTTTGAGTATGTTAAGGACCCCAAAAGCCCCCACAACTTTGACGAAAAATATGAATACTAAACCCTAAATATCCAACTTCCTGTTGGGCGGAGCCTATGACATGCAGTACGAAAGTTGTTTGGTTTGATGAGATCTACATGTGTACCGAGTTTCGTGCATCTACGTGCAAGTATGTATGATATATGGCCCTCAGTATTCCAGGGGGCGCTGTAGAGCCCCAGTGCCACGCCCGTGTATCAGTCTCTGCCCGGCCCTAATGGCCGCAGGTTCCAATGTGTGTGCCAATTTTCAAGACTTTTTAAGCATGTTAAGGGCCCCAAAAGCCCCCGAAACCTTGAAGAAAAATAATAATAATAATAAATATAGCTGCAAGCAGCGATGGCGGGCTCAGGCCACCAATGCCATCGCCACCCCGGTGGCATCAGGTAAACTGTGCCCAGCGGGCACATGCATTCACAATATCCCTCTGGCAGTGAGGTTTTAAAGGATATGGCGGTTAAAGGGTTAATCCGAATCATCTAGACTTTAAAATCACATTCACAGAACAATATATATATATATATATATATATATATATATATATATATATATATATTTAGTAACACTTTACAATAAGATTTCATTTATAAACATTATGTTAACATGAACAATATTTATATAGCATTCATTCATGTCAGTTAATATTCCAAACTTAAACATTAAAACATTGTTTTATTGTGATTTTTTTTCCAAGCACATTTTACCAATTCCAAGCCATATCAATCTTAATAACTACCATTATTTTTTATTTAATCATTTATGAGTGCTATACAATATTCCAGAAAGCTGGAAGAGAAAAACTCCTTATATTCATGTGCAGAATTATTAGGCATGTTTTCTTTTACAGATGAAATGCGCTAAAAAAGAGTTTTAACTCAAACTGTTTTTAACTCAAAGTCGAAAATTATGAAATACCCATGAGAAATATCAAACACAAATGCAATACAGAAATAGATAAGTTAAGACGTGACCATTGTACAAAAATGCTGACTGGGTCATGAGGTCAGAAAAGAAGAAGAAAAAAAAACAGGTCAAGAAGAACTGACAAAAATAATTGCAAAATAATTAGGAATTAATGTGAAGATTAATTTTTAGTCAATTCTGCAAGACAGACTTTCAGGAAAGGAGGTGGAATAAAAATGAGCTCCTAAATCTTAATCCTGGATTCTGGAAGATATATTCCTCAAACCATCGGACAAGAGGAGGTGGTGCTGGTCCTTCACGAGTCACTCCAATCTGTTCATAAAGCCTATATATAAAGTCTTAATATATAGTATTTCACAATACTTCATGGTATTCTAATTAAATCATTTTTTGGAATCTTTGATTTCTCAGAACCTGACACATTGTAATTCTGAGACTCCAGGAAAGTGGCAGTTCTGTAAAATGTTGGCACTGGAGACTAAATGCTCCCTGATAGTTTCACACCTAATTCACTTAACACACACACAAACACACATTACCCACAGTGACAGAGGGACAGAATGACATCAGATGTATGATAGTTTTTTAATTTTCTATCATCCATATAGTGTTGTATAGTCATGAAACCATGCATATTTCCTCAGAATGACTTGTCTTCTATGTGTACATTTTTTTGAAGCGTTTAGAAGCTGCACTTAAAAAAATAAAAGACATTTACTGGTTACTTTTTTACTGTTATTTCAAAAAATCACCATGACAAAACCATTCAAGCCATTCAAAATTCATCTGCACCTGTTCTGTAAGATACATTCTTTAAAAGGTAGTAAAAGAGGATGTGGTGCTGAACCTTCAAGAGTCACTCAAAACGTATCTGTCCATAAAGCCTATAAAGAATTATTCTTAATATACAGTTCACAATACTTCAGCTTGTTATTCTAATTAAGTGAGGGTCATTTTATCAGTAAAATACATAAAATTCATATTATTTTTCTTTGAAAGATTTCTATAAATGATTTAAATCATACTTGTTTCTACAATAATTATTTAAAAGTGATCCTATAGCTCCATCTGGTGGCCATTATTGGTACTAAGAATTGCAAGCTTGATTTATATGTTATGATAGTTTTAATTTTATGCTGGCTCTTGAAAATGATAAAGCTATGAAACTTACTGTGCTTCCTTCAAATGATGACTTCTACGTATATAAAAAATTATGAAGAGTTGGAATTAAAAATTTTAAAGATATAGTAAAATAACTATTGTATTTTTTATGTTACTTTAATAAATCGCTATGGCCACACCATTTAAGGTATCCTAAACCCATTCGCAATTTAATATCTTCAGTATATTGGCTTCATGTTAAAAAAGTTTGGTGTGAACTACTTGTGTCTTCTTGGAGGAGAATGAATTCATTTACAGGCTGAGTTTATCATAAATCCACAATAACATTTCTGAGTTCTGTATCAATCTGTTGTTGTTTGTTTATTTTCATTTTTTTTATTTTTCATAGGAAGATAACTGACCCTTTACTCTCCTTTTTAATAAATGTGCTTATAAACCAAGAACAAGCTATTTATAGCTGTATTTATAAACTACTACTGACTATTAATATTGGGACAAGGCTTTATGAAGCATGAACTGACTATTTACAAATGAGTGAAGTTATTATAAAGTGTTATCAATGCATTTGCTAATGTTAACAAATTAAATATTATTTTACAGTGTTATCAAATCCCTTAAATGATTTGTAAGTGTTTTGTAATGATTTTATTTGCCTACAAGCATTTGTGAAAGTTCTGCTTGCATTACAGCTTAGTCTTGATCTGTGAGCTGAACAGATTTACTGTTACATCCATTAGATTATGTAAATTCAAATAAATATCATGTCACAGGATGTCAGAGGTCAGTATCAAATTAGTTTGAAATTATTATTTGCAGCACAAATAAGGTTTTTTAGGATTTTTAAAAATCCCTAAAACTGTCAGAAAAGGATAAGGCCCAAGATTTCTATGTGAGTGGCTAAATTTGTTTGTTTTTATAACTATAATGCATAAACTATGAAACTATACAAAATGTATAAAAAAGTACAAGTTATTCTTTTCCAATGTTTTTTATTTAATTATTTTTTTTTTTTTTGGATTTACATTTTACAAAATTAGCCTACGGCAATCATTCTAAACAGCTTGAATAAAACCAGTTAATATTTATTATAGACCACTGTAACTGTGTATAATCTAACAAACGAGTTTATTATGAAAATAAAAGCGTGTACACCAGATAAATTGAACGATAAAGAAATTGCTAACAATAGTATAATAAGGCATGTTTTAGGTTTTTAGGCGTTTAGATGCAGAAACGGAAAAATCAAATGTAAAATGAAATGTAATTGATTTAATTAAATATAGATTAAGTCTTGTTAGAGCAAAATAATAAATAAATACGTACACACATTAAAAAAGCAGCCAAGATGAATGAGTTTAATTTTTTATATAGATTAAAATTGAAGACAGAAGCAACTGGTATATGCGGTCACTTAATATTAAAATCCAGTAGATCCACTTCAGATTTATTTCTCAACAGTTTATGTTCACGTGGCTGTTTTCGTTTATATTCGCCAAGCTATTATGTATTTTGAAATAATCTTGTCCGTGATGTGTTCGTTCTTATGACGAAAGGCAGAATCCTGCAGCTCGAGAGATATATGTTATTCTGCCAGTCGCGCTTTCAAACAGTCTTGCGCACATAAACGGGTCACAACCACCTGCATTTAGCTCGTGTTGTGTTATAATGGATGTATTGTGTGCATTTATGGCAATAATTTATTTTAAAAAGCTCTTAAACAAGAATAAATTCGTTAGTTTTGAACTTGTGACACTGTGCGCGCTGATCGGAGGCAGTGATTTCATATAGGCAGCCGCAAATATTTCATTTTCACACAAACAGATCAAAAACATCTTAATTTAGCTCTTGGTGTGCTCTAATTGGTGAATTGTGTGATATCGCTGCAATACTTTATTTTTAATAGCTATAAAACAAGAATAAACTCGTTTTTTCTGAGCTCGCCATTCCACACGCTGGTGCTCAGAGCGGTGATTCATCTCTCGTGTTTCTCACGTATCACTGACCACACATCAATTATTAATGAGCCCTGACCTGATAATAATCATATATGTTGGTTTAGCTTGTCAGTGTGAATTAAATCCAATTATTTATTTGTATTTTAACCGATTTAAAAGTGAAACCAAAAGAGAGTCTCCTCCCATTTTTAGTCCGGTAACTGCACCTGTAGGGGCGCTATTTCTCTCAGACAATGGAAGTCTAAGCACACACACTCAAACAGATGGACAGAGTGAGATGAGATGTCTGACAGTTTTTTAATTTTCTGTTATCCATACAGTGTTGTAAAGTCATGAAACTATGCATATTTACTCAGAATAACTTTTTTTCTGTATGAAAAAAGGTTTTGAAGTGTTTGGAATTTAAAAATGCAGGAAAATTAATAATTCCATCTTTACTGTCATTTAAAAAAATCACCACGACATAACCATCCAAGCTATCCAAAACCCATTCACAATTTAAGTTCCTAAATGTTTTTTCAACATGTAGACAAAGTTTGGTGTGTATAGTGTTACTCTCCTCTGAGCAGTATGCATTAATTCACAGCTAAATGTAAAAAACAATCCACATTCAAATCAAAATAGCCAACTTCCTGTTGGTCGTAGCTGATGACTGTGAATTAGAAAGTTGTCCGTCTTGATAAGAACAATTTTTGTACTGAGTTTGGTGTCTGTAGCTAAAACTAACCCCCCCACTTTTGACAAAAGGTGGCGCTATAGAGTGCCTCTTCCACGCCCTCTTATGAAATTGTGCCAGTGTCTAGCTGTCACTAATACTGATATGTGTTCTGAGTTTGATGAAATTCTAAGTATGTTATATGCCTCAAAATCACCTGAGAAGTATTCCAGTTTGACATGTTGCCACGGCAACAATATTTTTAGATATCAATATCCCCCTTGCAGATTTATATCGGCTGTGTTTTAACATTATTCTGATGAAGTTTGAAGCAAATCGAGTAAAAATAAGATGCTGAATTCAAAGCATTTTGAAAATGACACACTTCCTGCTGCCAGTTGGTGGCGCTATAACTTTGACTCCTAATAGTCACATATATGTGATCGACATCATACAATGAATAATCTGATGAAGTTTGATTAAAATTAGGAAATGTATGTGGATAGTATTAGACACTTCCTGTTTCTCATTTCTCGCCATAATTTCAAAGCCTCGCCATGAGCAAACCGTTCGAGATATCAAAAATCCCCTGGCAATTTTTCATCCCCAATGTCTTGAGATCATGTTGACCGAGTTTGGCGGCAATCGAGTAAAAAACCTATGACAAGTATTTCAAATTCCAGAGCATGCGCTTTTTACATAACTCTAAATAGCTGACTTCCTGTTGGGCGGAGCCTATGATATTCAATACGAAAGTTGTTCGGCACGATGAGATCTATATGTGTACTGAGTTTCATATGAATATTGGCAAGTATGTGTGAGCTATACATCAAAATTTCTGACTGTGATCCAGGGGGCGCAGTAGAGCCCCTGTGCCACGCCCGGGTCCCAGCCTCTGCAGGCTCCTAAAGGCCACAGATTCCAATGTGTGCGCAAACTTTCAAGAGTTTTTGAGTATGTTAAGGACCCCAAAAGCCCCCACAACTTTGACGACAAATATGAATACTAAACTGTAAATAGCCAACTTCCTGTTGGGCGGAGCCTATGACATGCAGTAAGAAAGTTGTTTGTTTTGATGAGATCTACATGTGTACCGAGTTTCGTGTGTCTACGTGCAAGTATGTATGATATATGGCCCTCAGTATTCCAGGGGGCGCTGTAGAGCCCCTGTGCCACGCCCGTGTATCATTCTCTGCCCGGCCCTAATGGCCGCAGGTTCCAATGTGTGTGCCAATTTTCAAGACTTTTTAAGCATGTTAAGGGCCCCAAAAGCCCCCGAAACCTTGAAGAAAAATAATAATAAA
This sequence comes from Carassius gibelio, assembly GCF_023724105.1. Lineage (NCBI taxonomy): Eukaryota > Metazoa > Chordata > Actinopteri > Cypriniformes > Cyprinidae > Carassius > Carassius gibelio. The sequence continues at coordinate 48,155,563 of NC_068398.1, forward strand.
TATAGCTGCAAGCAGCGATGGCGGGCTCAAGCCGTCAGTGCAACGCCACCCCGGTGGCATCGGGAAAACTGTGCCCAGCGGGCATAAGCATTTACAGTAACCCTCTGGCAATCAAATTTTAAGGGATATGGCAGTTAAAGGGTTAATCCGACCCATCTAGACTTTGAAATCACATACACAGAACAATATATATAACTTTAGTAACACTTTATTTTAATATATATAAAAAAATTATAAGTTGTGCATCGTAGCTGACACCTAAATGAACAATTACAGTTGTTTTTATGACTGTAAGTCATTCTCTTCAAATGCTACTGACGTTAGAAAAGTGTATAACAATATCACATGTAACTTTAGAGACGGTCCCTAAATTTGAGACTCTCGAATGTCCAATGTCAAGCCAACTTTATGCCTGTTTTTGTTTTGTTTTTTACTTTATTTTTCTTTTCTCTGTGCCGGATTGCTGATGTCTTTTACCCGGGCATAGATGTCCATCCATCAATTACGAACATTCATCCGCAAATGTCCGAGCGGTCGCGAGCGCGGATGGGAGAATGGCGCATGTTTTATTTTTTTTGAGCTACTGGGATGGTGCCCCCTCTGGGAGTTGGTGCCCTACGAAGACTGCGTATTCTGCATATAGGGAGCGGCGGTACTATCTGGAAGATATATTCCTCAAACCGTCGTACAAGAGGAGGTGATGCTAGTACTTCAAGCATCTCTCAAAACCTATCTGTTCATAAAGCCTATATATAAAGTCTCAATATAGTATTCCACAATATGTTGTGCTATTCTAATATTATTGTGGTTTTTTATTGACATTGTTATTTGCTGTTATTTTTTGTTTTAATATTGTTACTGTTGTTACTTGTTGTACGGTGACCTTGAGTGGTTTGAAATGCGCCTTAAATAAAATGCATTATTATTATTATTATTATAATTATTATTATTAGCTGTACACTTGATAAAAAAATAAATAAATATAAACTTATGCAATTGTATATATATGTATATATAGTGTGCAGTTTTCTTTTATTGCATCTTGAAATAAATGTTTCTGAGTTCTGTGTTTGTTTATTTTTTTTATTTTTATTTTTTTTATTTTTTTTAGGAAGATTACAGCCTTTAATCTCCTCAAAATAAATGTGCATATAAACCATGAACAATTTAATTATAGCTGTATTTATAAAATGCTTACTAATGACTATTAATTTTGGGAGAAGGCTATATAAAGCACCAACAGTTGATGTTGAGGCCTAAGATATTTCTTAAGCTGTAATGATGAAAAAACAACAACACCACAAAATTGCTTTTTTTTCTGCTGGTGATTAAAGAGATGATTAAGTCTCCCTCTCTCTCTCTCTCTCTCTCTCTCTCTGACACCAAGCCCATCCCCTCTCCCACACATTCACACAAACTCAGCACACACACTTAACACACACACACTTAACACACAAACACACACACACACACACATTACCCACAGTGACAGAGGGAAAGAGTGACATCAGATGTATGTATGTTTTTTAATTTTCTGTCATCCATATAATGTTGTATAGTCATGAAACTATGCATATTTCCTCAGAATGACTTGTCTTCTATGTGTACATTTTTTTGAAGTGTTTAGAAGCTGCACTTTTTTTTACTGGTTCCTTTTTTACTATTATTTCAAAAAATCACCACGACAAAACCATTCAAGCTATCCAAAATTCATTCACACCTGTTCTGTAAGATTAATTCTTTAAACAGTGGTAAAAGAGGATGTGGTGCTGAACCTTCAAGAGTCACTTAAAACGTATCTGTCCATAAAGCCTATTGAGAATTATTCTTAATATACAGTTCACAATACTTCAGCTTGTTATTCTAATTAAGTGAGGGTCATTTTATCAGTAAAATTCCTAAAATACATATTATTTTATTTGAAAGATTTCTATAAATGATTTAAATCATACTCGTTTCTCCAATAATTATTTAAAAGTAATCCTATAGCTCCCTCTGGTGGCCATTATAGGTACTAAGAATTGCAAGCTTGATTTATAAGTTATGATAGTTTTAATTTTATGCTGGCTCTTGAAAATGATAAAGCTATGAAACTTACTGTGCTTCCTTCAAATGAGGACTTCTACTTATATAAAAAATTATGAAGAGTTAGAATGAAAAATTTTAAAAATATAGTAAAATAACTATTGTATTTTTTATGTTACTTTAATAAATCTCTATGGCAACACCATTTAAGCTATCCTAAACCCATTCACAATTTAACATCTCAGTATATTGGCATCATGTTGAAAAAGGAGTATGGAGTAGTATGAGGAGGAGTATGAATTCATTTACAGGCTGATTTTATCATAAATCCACAATAAAATTTCTGAGTTCTGTATCAATCTGTGTTGTTGTTTGTTTATTTTTATCTTTTATTTTTCATAGGAAGATAACTGACCCTTTACTCTCCTTTTTAATAAATGTGCTTATAAACCAAGGACAAGCTATTTATAGCTGTATTTATAAACTGCTTACTACTGACTATTAATATTGGGACAAGGCTTTATAAAGCATGAACTGACTATTTACTAATGAGTGCAGTTATTATAAAGTGTTATCAATGAATTTGCTAATGTTAACAAATTAGACATTATTTTACAGTGTTATCAAATCCTTAAATGACTCATAAGCATTTGTGAAAGTTCTGCTTGCATTACAGCTTAGTATTGATCTGTGAGCTGAACAGATTTACTGTTACATCTATGAGATTATGTAAATTCAAATAAATATAATGTCACAGGATGTCATAGGTCAGTATCAAATGAGTTTGAAATTATTATTTGCAGCACAAATAAGTTTTTTTTAGGATTTTTAAAAATCCCTAAAACTGACAGAAAAAGGTTAAGGCCTAAGCTATTTCTATGTGAGTGGCTAAATTTATTTTTGTTTTCATAATTGTAATACACAAACTATGAAATTATACAAAATGTATAAAAAGGTAAATAAATAAATACGCACACATTAAAAAAGCAGCCAAGTCGAATGAGTTTCCTTTTTTATATAGATTAAAATTGAAGACAGAAGCAAGTGGTAAATGTGGTCACTTTAATATTCAAATCCAGTAGATCCAGTTTATGTTCACGTGGCTGTTTTCGTTTATATTCGCCAAGCTATTATGTATTTTGAAATAATCTTGTCCGTTATGTGTTCGTTCGTACGACGAAAGACAGAAACCTGCAGCTCGAGAGATATGTTATTCTGCCAGTCTCGCTTTCAAATAGTCTTGCGCACTTAAACAGGTCACAAACACCTGCATTTAGCTCTTGTAGTGTTACAATGGGTTTATTGTGTGCATTTGTGGTAATATTTTATTTAAAAAAGCTCTTAAACAAGAATAAATTCGTTTGTTTTGAGCTGGACACTGTACGCGCTGATCGGAGGCGTGATTTCAGATAGGCAGCCACAAATATTTCATTTTCACACAAACAGTTCAAAAACATCTGAATTTAGCTCTTGGTGTGTTCTAATTGGTTGATTGTGTGATATCGCTGTAATAATTTATTTTTAAAAGCTTTAAAACAGGAATAAATTCGTTTTTTCTGAGCTCTTTACTCCAGACGCTCGTGGTCACAGCGGTGATTCATCTCTCCTATTTCTCACGTATCTCTGGCCAGAAATAATTTATCCATGAGCCCTGAACCGGTAATAATCAGATATGTTGGTTTAGCTTGTCAGTGTGAATTAAATCTAAGTATTTATTTGTATTTTTAACCGATTTAAAAGTGAAAGTAAAAGTTCGGGAATTGAACCTGTAGGGGCGCAATTTCTCTCAGACAATGGAAGTCTGAAGCACATATACTCAAACAGAGGGACAAAGTGAGATGAGATGTCTGACAGTTTTTTAATTTTCTGTTATCCATACAGTTTTGTAAAGTCGTTAAACTATGCATATTTCCTCAGAATGACTTTTTCATCTGTATGAAAAAATTATTTGACGTGTTTGGAAGCTGCAATTTAAAAATACAATAATGATTCCCTTTGTAAGGTCATTTAAAAAAATCACCACGGCAAAACCATTCAAGCTATCCAAAATCCATTCACAATTTAAGTTCCTATCAGAAATACTGATGTGTGTTCAGAGTTTTGTGAAATTCTAAGTATGTTATTTGCCTCAAAATCACCTGAGAAGTATTCCAGTTTGACATGTTGCCACGCCAACAATTTTTTAGATATCAATATCCCCCTTGCAGATTTATATCGGCTGTGTTTTAACATTATTCTGATGAAGTTTGAAGCAAATCGAGTAATAATAAGATGCTGAATTCAAATCATTTTGAAAATGACACACTTCCTTCTGCCAGTTGGTGGCGCTATAACTTTGACTCCTAATAGTCACATATATGCGATCGACATCATACAACGAATAATCTGATGAAGTTTGATTAAAATCAGGAAATGTATGTGGACGGTATTAGACACTTCCTGTTTCTCATTTCTCGCCATAATTTCAACGCCTCGCCACGAGCAAACCGTTTGAGATATCAAAAATCCCCTGGCAATTTTTCATCCCCAGTGTCTTGAGATCATGTTGACCAAGTTTGGCGGCAATCGAGAAAAAAACCTATGACAAGTATTTCAAATTCCAGAGCATGCGCTTTTTACATAACTCTAAATAGCTGACTTCCTGTTGGGTGGAGCCTATGACATGCAATACGAAAGTTGTTCGGCACGATGAGATCTATATTTGTACTGAGTTTCATATGAATATGTGCAAGTATGTGTGAGCTATACATCAACATTTCTGACTGTGTTCCAGGGGGCGCCGTAGAGCCACTGTGCCACGCCCGGGTCCCAGCCTCTGCAGGCTCCTAAAGGCCACAGATTCCAAAGTGTGCGCAAATTTTCAAGAGTTTTTGAGTATGTTAAGGACCCCAAAAGCCCCCACAACTTTGACGAAAAATTTGAATACTAAACCCTAAATAGCCAACTTCCTGTTGGGCGGAGCCTATGATATGCAATACAAAAGTTGTTTGGATTGATGAGATTTATATGTGTACCGAGTTTCATTCGTCTACGAGCAAGAATGTATGATATATGGCCCTCCATATTCCAGGGGGCGCTGTAGAGCCCCTGTGCCACGCCCGTGTATCAGTCTCTGCCCGGCCCTAATGGCCGCAGGTTCCAATCTGTGTGCCAATTTTCAAGACTTTTTAAGCACGTTAAGGGCCCCAAAAGCCCCCGAGACGTTGGAAAAAAATAATAATAATAATAATAATAATAATAATAAAAAATAATCCTAAGGAAAACAATAGGCCTCTCGCCCTTTGGGCTTGAGCCCTAATAATAACAAATAATCCTAAGGAAAACAATAGGGCTCTCGCCCTCCAGGCTTGAGCCCTAAATATAGCTGCAAGCAGCGATGGCGGGCTCAAGCCACCAATGCCATCGCCACCCCGGTGGCATCAGGTAAACTGTGCCCAGCGGGCACATGCATTCACAATATCCCTCTGGCAGTGAGGTTTTAAAGGATATGGCAGTTAAAGGGTTAATCCGAATCATCTAGACTTTAAAATCACATTCACAGAACAATATATATATATATATTTAGTAACACTTTACAATAAGATTTCATTTATAAATATTGTTAACATGAACAATATTTATATAGCATTCATTCATGTCAGTTAATATTCCAAACTTAAACATTAAAACATTGTTTTATTGTGATTTGTTTCGAAGCACATTGTACCCAATTCCAAACCATATCAATCTTAAAGCTGCAGTAGGGAACTTTTGACGATCTAGCGGTTAATAAACAGAACTGCTCGCGTCTTGCGGAAGAACATTGTAGCTGGAGCTACTTCTCTCTGTTTATGTCTACGAAGAATCATAAAGGTACTGGGTTACTCCGCTGAGCTTGATTTTTTTCACAGATTATCTGTCTCATATTCTACTGTCAGAACATAATGACAGGTTTAATAAATATGTAAAAAATATTATTTTTACAAAAGTTCCCTACAGCACCTTTAATAACTACCATTATTTTTTATTTAATAATTTATGAGTGCTATACAATAGTCCAGGAAAGCTGGAAGAGAAAAACTCCTTATATTCATGTGTGCAGAATTATTAGGCATGTTTTCTTTTACAGATGAAATGCGCTAAAAAAGAGTTTTAACTCAAACTGTTTTAACTCAAAGTCGAAAATTATGAAATACCCATGAGAAATATCAAACACAAATGCAATACAGAAATGGATAAGTTAAGACTTGACCATTGTACAAAAATGCTGACTGGGTCATGAGGTCAGAAAAGAAGAAGAAAAAAAACAGGTCAAGAAGAACTGTCAAAAAGAATTGCAAAATAATTAGGAATTAATGTGAAGATTAATTTCTAGTCAATTCTGCAAGACAGACTTTCAGGAAAGGAGGTGGAATAAAAATGAGCTCCTAAATCTTAATCCCGGATTCTGGAAGATATATTCCTCAAACCATCGGACAAGAGGAGGTGGTGCTGGTCCAGTGGTGGACGAAGTACACAAGTCAAGTACTTGAGTAAAAGTACAGATACATATAATAAAATATTACTCCAGTAAGAGTAAAAGTACTCCTTTTTCAATCTTACTCAAGTGAAAGTACAAAAGTACTCGATTTTTTATGTACTTAAGTAAAAAAGTACTGAAAGATAGATGTTTGCAATTTTATATAGGCTACTTAATTTAATTTTATATTAGCACATATTCTTTTTATAATCCTACTGCTCAAAATACCCGGGGTTTTTTCCAAAATAACCACTATATGGAGTCAAGATATATTTTTGTTGTTGATATGGACTACGCTGATGAGAGTGATGTTAACTGTGAAGCTTACACTGTGATTTACCTGAGAGAAAACAGAGATGACCATCTGATTTTCACCAGTAAGAACAAAGTATTTTAAAGTTTGTTGTTTTACAGAACATCAAAGTTACAGTACAGACCAAAAGTTTGGACACACCTTCTCATTCAAAGAGGTTTCTTTATTTTCATGACTATGAAAATTGTAGAGTCACACTGAAGGCATCAAGGGCTATTTGACCAAGAAGGAGAGTGATGGGGTGCTGCGCCAGATGACCTGGCCTCCACAGTCACCGGACCTGAACCCAATCCAGATGGTTTAGGGGTGAGCTGGACCGCAGACAGAAGGCAAAAGGGCCAACAAGTGCTAAGCATCTCTCAGGGAACTCCTTCAAGACTGTTGGAAGACCATTTCAGGTGACTACCTCTTGAAGCTCATCAAGAGAATGCCAAGAGTGTGCAAAGCAGTAATCAAAGCTAAAGGTGGCTACTTTGAAGAACCTACAATATGACATATTTTCAGTTGTTTCACACTTTTTTGTTATGTATATAATTCCACATGTGTTAATTCATAGTTTTGATGCCTTCAGTGTGAATCTACAATTTTCATAGTCATGAAAATAAAGAAAACTCTTTGAATGAGAAGGTGTGTCCAATCTTTTGGTCTGTACTGTAACTCTATATATGACATGATAATAAGGCCTGAAGTTAGGAAGAACATTAAGGAAAATATAATTATATTTTCATAATGATTTTTTCTTTCTCAAACCTTGTTTGTGGTTTAAAAACACCCCTGGCCAAACGGGGTGCATCTCTTCCCACTTTGATAATTACTGTAGTTACCATGTTCTGAACATCACATCCTTTCTTTTCTACCCAGGTGTAATCTACATATATATATATAGGTGGTTGAATAAAAATATTTGGACATTATAAAAAATTAAAAATCTTAGCTAGACAGTTAGCATCAGCTAAGAATATTTACTTATTTTCAGTACGGTTATGAATAAACATTTATGTCTGTCTACTCTTCTAGTTAATCCAAACAATATACATATGTATAACGTTACTGTTGATAAACAATATAAAAACAGACGTCACATAGGACATTTTAATAAAACTGTTTAACATTAGGGCAGCGGGGAATTTGAACGTGCATGCGTTATTGTATTTAATCTGTGTTATTTAAAGTTGTTTTTTTTTTACCTAAAATTGATGCGTATGCACTCGAGCATTTCAGTGGGCTTAAACATATCACTCTTTACAACGGATTTAGTTCCCAAACAACTGACAATTTTTACCTAAATATGATTTTCAGTTACAATAATTAATCCTAAATTTCGACATTAATAACTTACTTTTAGCAACATCAGACGCACGCGCGCTCACAAGATCTCCCGGTTCTTACTTCTGGAGACTCGCACTAAACGGTTCATTTGAATCAGTGAGTGGTCGACTCCAGAACAGCTGCTGCAATCGGATCATTCTAATTCCTAAACGAATCATTTGGTGCGATTCACGATCCGATTTAAAAGTTTATTTTGAAAAGACTCGGTTCGTTCATGATGAATCAGACACCGCTTCTGCGTGTCGGAACACGTGATATATTATAGGGAGTAACGATATGTTTTATGAAATGTAGTGAAGTAAAAAGTACGATTTTATGCTTTGGAATGTAGTGAAGTAAAAGTAAAAGTCACTCAAAATAAAACTACTCCAGTAAAGTACAGATACTTGAAAAATGTACTTAAGTACAGTAACGAAGTAAAGCTACTCCGTTACTGTCCACCACTGTGCTGGTCCTTCACGAGTCACTATAATCTGTTCATAAAGCCTATATATAAAGTCTTAATATATAGTATTTCACAATACTTCATGGTATTCTAATCAAATAATTTTTTTGAATCTTAGATCTCTCAGAACCTGACACATTGTAATTCTGAGACTCCAGGAAAGTGGCAGTTCTGTAAAATGTTGGCGCTGGAGACTAAATGCTCCCTGATAGTTTCACACCTAATTCACTTAACACACACACACATTACCCACAGTGACAGAGGGACAGAGTGATATCAGATGTATGATAGTTTTTTAATTTTCTATCATCCATATAGTGTTGTATAGTCATGAAACTATGCATATTTCACATATTTCCTATGTGTACATTTTTTTTAAGTGTTTAGAAGCTGCACTTAAAAAAAATAAAATAAAAGACATTTACTGGTTACTTTTTTACTGTTATTTCAAAAAATCACCACGACAAAACCATTCAAGCTATTCAAAATTCATTCGCACCTGTTCTGTAAGATACATTCTTTAAACAGTGGTAAAATAGGATGTGGTGCTGATCCTTCAGGAGTCACTCAAAACGTATCTGTCCATAAAGCCTATAAAGAATTATTCTTAATATACAGTTCACAATACTTCAGCTTGTTATTCTAATTAAGTGAGGGTCTTTTTATCAGTAAAATACATAAAATACATATTATTTTTCTTTGAAAGACTTCTATAAATGATTTAAATCATACTTGTTTCTACAATAATTATTTAAAAGTAATCCTATAGCTCCATCTGGTGGCCATTATTGGTACTAAGAATTGCAAGCTTGATTTATATGTTATGATAGTTTTAATTTTATGCTGGCTCTTGAAAATGATAAAGCTATGAAACTTACTGTGCTTCCTTCAAATGATGACTTCTACGTATATAAAAAATTATGAAGAGTTGGAATTAAAAATTTTAAAGATATAGTAAAATAACTATTGTATTTTTTTATGTTACTTTAATAAATCGCTATGGCCACACCATTTAAGGTATCCTAAACCCATTCGAAATTGAACATCTTCAGTATATGGCTTCATGTTAAAACAGTAAAACAGGTGTGAACTACTTGTGTCTTCTTGGAGGAGTATGAATTCATTTACAGGCTGAGTTTATCATAAATCCACAATAACATTTCTGAGTTCTGTATCAATCTGTGTTGTTGTTTGTTTATTTTTATTTTTTTATTTTTCATAGGAAGATAACTGACCCTTTACTCTCCTTTTTAATAAATGTGCTTATAAACCAAGAACAAGCTATTTATAGCTGTATGGATTTACATTTAAAAAATTAGCCTACGGCAATCATTCTAAACAGCTTGAATAAAACCTGTTAATATTTATTATAGACCACTGTAACTGTGTATAATCTAACAAACAAGTTTATTATGAAAATAAAAGTGTGTTCACCAGATAAATTGGACGATAAAGAAATTGCTAACAATAGTATAATAGAGCATGTTTTAGGTTTTTAGGCGTTTAGATGCAGAAATGGACAAATCAAATGTAAAATAAAATGTAATTGATTTAATTAAATATATATTAAGTCTTGTTAGAGCAAAATAATAAATAAATACCTACACACATTAAAAAAGCAGCCAAGATTAATGAGTTTAATTTTTTATATAGATTAAAATTGAAGACAGAAGCAGCTGGTATACGCGGTCACTTAATATTAAAATCCAGTAGATCCACTTCAGATTTATTTCTCAACAGTTTATGTTCACGTGGCTGTTTTCGTTTATATTAGCCAAGCTATTATGTATTTTGAAATAATCTTGTCCGTGATGTGTTCGTTCTTACGACGAAAGCCAGAATCCTGCAGCTCGAGAGATACATGTTATTCTGCCAGTCGCGCTTTCAAATAGTCTTGCACACATAAACGGGTCACAAACACCTGTATTTAGCTCGTGTTGTGTTATAATGGGTGTATTGTGTGCATTTATGGCAATAATTTATTTTAAAAAGCTCTTAAACAAGAATAAATTTGTTTGTTTTGAACTTGTGACACTGTACGCGCTGATCGGAGGCAGTGATTTCAGTTAGGCAGCCGCGAATATTTCATTTTCACACAAACAGTTCAAAAACATCTGAATGTAGCTCTTGGTGTGTTCTAATTGGTGAATTGTGTGATATCGCTGCAATACTTTATTTTTAATAGCTATAAAACAAGAATAAACTCGTTTTTTCTGAGCTCATCATTCCACACGCTCCTGCTCAGAGCGGTGATTCATCTCTCGTGTTCTCACGTATCACTGACCACACATCCATTATTAATGAGCCCTGACCTGGTAATAATCATATATGTTGGTTTAGCTTGTCAGTGTGAATTAAATCCAAGTATTATTTTGTATTTTAACCGATTTAAAAGTGAAACCAAAAGAGAGTCTCCTCCCTTTTTTAGTTCAGGATATGCACCTGTAGGGGCGCTATTTCTCTCAGACAATGGAAGTCTAAGCACACTCACTCAAACAGAGGGACAGAGTGAGATGAGATGTCTGAGAGTTTTTTAATTTTCTGTTATCCATACAGTGTTGTAAAGTCATGAAACTATGCATATTTACTCAGAATAACTTTTTTTTTCTGTATGAAAAAAGGTTTTGAAGTGTTTGGAATTTAAAAATGCAGGAAAATTAATAATTCCATTTTTACTGTCATTTAAAAAAATCACCACGACAAAACCATCCAAGCTATCCAAAACCCATTCACAATTTAAGTTCCTCAATGTTTTTTTCAACATGTAGACAAAGTTTGGTGTTTATAGTGTTACTCTCCTCTGAGCAGTATGCATTAATTCACAGCTAAATGTAAAAAACAATCCACATTCAAATCAAAATAGCCGACTTCCTGTTGGTCGTAGCTAATGACTGTGAATTAGAAAGTTGTCCGTCTTGATAAGAACAATTTTTGTACTGAGTTTGGTGTCTGTAGCTAAAACTAACCCCCCCACTTTTGACAAAAGGTGGCGCTATAGAGTGCCTCTTACACGCCCTCTTATGAACTTTTGCCAGTGTCTAGCTGTCACTAATACTGATATGTGTTCTCAGTTTGATGAAATTCTAAGCATGTTATATGCCTCAAAATCACCTGAGAAGTATTCCAGTTTGACATGTTGCCACGGCAACAATATTTTTAGATATCAATATCCCCCCAGCAGATTTATATCGACTGTGTTTTAACATTATTCTGATGAAGTTTGAAGCAAATCGAGTAAAAATAAGATGCTGAATTCAAAGCATTTTGAAAATGACACACTTCCTGCTGCCAGTTGGTGGCGCTATAACTTTGACTCCTAATAGTCACATATATGCGATCGACATCATACAATGAATAATCTGATGAAGTTTGATTACAATTAGGAAATGTATGTGGATGGTATTAGACACTTCCTGTTTCTCAATTCTCGCCATAAATTCAACGCCTCGCTACGAGCAAACCGTTCGAGATATCAAAAATCCCCTGGCAATTTTTCATCCCCAATGTCTTGAGATCATGTTGACCGAGTTTGGTGTCAATCGGCAAAAAACCCTATGACAAGTATTTCAAATTCCAGAGCATGCACTTTTTACATAACTCTAAATAGCTGACTTCCTGTTGGGCGGAGCCTATGACATGCAATACGAAAGTTGTTCAGCACGATGAGATCTATATGTGTACTGAGTTTGATATTAATATGTGCAAGTATGTGTTAGCTATGCATCAACATTTCTGACTGTGATCCAGGGGGCGCCGTAGAGCCCCTGTGCCACGCCCGGGTCCCAGCCTCTGCAGGCTCCTAAAGGCCACAGATTCCAAAGTGTGCGCAAATTTTCAAGAGTTTTTGAGTATGTTAAGGACCCCAAAAGCCCCCACAACTTTGACGAAAAATATGAATACTAAACCCTAAATATCCAACTTCCTGTTGGGCGGAGCCTATGACATGCAGTACGAAAGTTGTTTGGTTTGATGAGATCTACATGTGTACCGAGTTTCGTGCGTCTACGTGCAAGTATGTATGATATATGGCCCTCAGTATTCCAGGGGGCGCTGTAGAGCCCCTGTTCCACGCCCGTGTATCAGTCTCTGCCCGGCCCTAATGGCCGCAGGTTCCAATGTGTGTGCCAATTTTCAAGACTTTTTAAGCATGTTAAGGGCCCCAAAAGCCCCCGAAACCTTGAAGAAAAATAATAATAATAATAACAAATTAAAGCTGCAAGCAGCGATGAACGGGCCCTCGCACCCGGGCTCACAGCAATCGTGTGGCTTTAGTAAAAAGGTGAACGTTGAGAAATATGCATTTAATGTCCTAAATATAAGTTGAATATATCAAAGTATATCCCATATATGTGCCAATCTTACCGTTGCCAGCAGGTGGCGCTATCATTATAATGGAATATTGGCCTTCAGATGTGTTCAGGCCAGGACTTTTATCAAACATGTGAAGTTTGGGGAAGATTGAACATTTTATGCTTGAGTTACAACAACTTCTCTTGCTGTGGCAAGACATCAAATTTTGTCATGGCGCCATGGAAACACCCTTTAACAAAAACTCAAGATCTCCAAAAGTTAACATTGCACAGGCCTTTAGATTAGACTGACCACAAAATATATGTTAATCTCAAAAAAATTATAGGAGTAGTTTGTCGCAGCCTAAAACATGTCACTTCCTGTTGCCAGCAGGTGGCGCTATTACTATAACTGAATATGGGCATGTTGATCTGTTAAGGGCAGAAGTCTTAACTAACATGTGAAGTTTGGCGCAGATTGGACATTGTATGTCTGAGTTACAGCAACTTCCTTTTCATCGCAATATATCAAAATTTGTCAGGCCGCCATGGACACGTCCTTTAACGAAACCTCAAGATCTTCGCAATTTAACAATGCAAAGGCCTTTAGATTACACTGACCAAGTTTGGTGAAGATCTGAATAAATCTCTAGGAGGAGTTAGTTAAAGTACAACCCCTGAAAATGGCAAAAACAACACCAATTTTGCAGAGAAAATTCTAAATAACTGACTTCCTGTTGGGATTCGGATTTCGTACCAAGAGACTTTTTTGTAGGTATTGGTGTGTTACATGTGTGTACTGATTTTTGTACATGTACGTGAAACATAGCTCGATGCACACTCCGTTGAAAGTGCATATGCACTCCGTTGAAAGTGTATAGGTGGCGCTATCGAGCCATTTTGCCACACCCAATGGAATATTTGCCTTCATATATGTTCAGGCCAGGACCCTTATCACACACGTGAAGTTTGGGGAAGATCGGACTTTTTATGCCTGAGTTATAACATCTTTTATTCCCATGGCGAGACATCGAACTTCGTCACGGCGCCATGGACACGCCTTTTAACAAAAACTCAAGATCTTCACAACTAAACATCACACAGGTCTTTAGATTAGACTGATCACACAAAAGACATTGATGTCATAAAATTTCTAGAAATAGTCTGTCACAGTGTAAAATATGTCACTTCCTGTTGCCAACAGGTGGCGCTATGACTATAACTGAATGTGGGCATGTAGACCTGTTCAGGTCAAGAGTCTTATCCAACATGTGAAGTTTGGGGCAGATTGGACATTGTATGTCTGAGTTACAGCAACTTCCTTTTTCATGGCGAAACATCGAAATTTGTCAGGCCGCCATGGACACGCCCTTTAACGAAACCTCAAGATCTTCGCAATTTAACATCGCAAAGTGCTTAAGATTACACTGACCAAGTTTGTTGTTGATCTGAATAAATCTCTAGGAGGAGTTCGTTAAAGTACAACCCTTGAAAATGGCAAAAACAACGCCAATTTTGCAGAGAAAATTCTAAATAACCGACTTCCTGTTGGGATTCGGATTTCGTGCCAAGAGACTTTTTTGTAGGTATTGCTGTGTTACATGTGTATACCGATTTTTTTACATGTACGTGAAACATAGCTCGAGGCGCACTCTGTTGAAAGTGTATAGGTGGCGCTATCGAGCCATTTTGCCACACCCGGTGGAATATTGGCCTTCAGATGTGTTCAGGCCAGGACTCTTATCACACATGTGAAGTTTGGGGAAGATCGGACATCTTATGCCTGAGTTATAACATCTTTTATTCGCATGGCGAGACATCGAACTTCGTCGCGGCGCCATGAACAAGCCTTTTAACGAAAACTCAAGATCTTCACAACTGAACATCGCACAGGCCTTTAGATTAGACTGACCACAAAAAAGACATTGATGTCATAAAATTTCTAGGAGTAGTTCGTCGCAGCGTAAAATATGTCACTTCCTGTTGCCAATAGGTGGCGCTATGACTATAACTGAATATGGGCATGTCAATCTGTTCAGGTTCGGAGTCTCATCAAACATGTGAAGTTTGGGGCAGATTGGTCATTGTATGTGTGAGTTATAGCAACTTCATTTTTCATGGCGAATTATCGAAATTCGCCAGGCCGCCACAGACACGCCCTTCAACGAAAAGTCAGGATCTTCGCAATTTAACATCGCAAAGGCCTTTAGATTAGGCATACCAAATTTGGTGTTGATTTGAAGAACTCTCTAGGAGGAGTTCGTTAAAATACAACACATGGAAATGACCAAAATTACACAAAATATGCTCATAATATTAAAAATAACCGACTTCCTGTTGGGTTTAGAATTTCGCTCCAAGAGTCTTTTTTGTAGGTATTGGTGTGTTACATATGTGTGCCAATTTTCGTGCATGTACGTGAAACATAGCTGGAAGGCTGTTGATTTTCTTGGTATAGGTGGCGCTGTCGAGCCATTTTGCCACACCCTCTTCTGAATCCTATATCAGACGAAAATTTTCACCAGGTTTGATGAGTGTGCAAAGTTTCATGACTTTTTGAGCATGTTAAAGCCCTCAAAAATGCGATTCATTCGGGAGAAGAAGAAGAAGAAGAAGAAGAATAATAATAAAAAACAAAGCAGATACAAGAGGGTCCTCGCACCTCGGTGCTCGGGCCCTAATAATCCTAAGGAAAACAATAGGGCTCTCGCCCTCCAGGCTTGAGCCCTAATAATCCTAAGGAAAACAATAGGGCTCTCGCCCTCCAGGCTTGAGCCCTAAATAAACAAAGCAGATACAAGAGGGTCCTCGCACCTCGGTGCTCGGGCCCTAATTAAAGCTGCAAGCAGCGATGAACGGGCCCTCGCACCCGTGCTCACCTGCAGCGAGTGGCTTTAGTAAATAGGTGAACGGTGAGAAATATTCATTTAAACTCATAAATATAAGTGGAATATATCAAAGTTTACTCCATATATGTGCCAATCTTCCTGTTGCCAGCAGGTGGTGCTCTCATTATAATGGGATATTGGCCTTCAGATGTGTTCAGGGCAGGACTCTTATCAAACATGTGAAGTTCGGGGAAGATCGAACAAATTATGCCTGAGTTACAACAACTTCTCTTGCTGTGGCGAGACATCAAAATTTGTCATGACGCCATGGACACGCCCTTTAACAAAAATTCAAGGTCTCCACAAGTTAACATTGCACAGGCCTTTAGATTAGACTGACTACAAAAAATACATTAATTTAAAAAAAAATTCTAGGAGTAGTTTGTCGCAGCGTGAAACATGTCACTTCCTGTTGCCAGCAGGTGGCGCTATGACTATAACTGAATATGGGCATGTAGATCTGTTAAGGGCAGAAATCTTATCTAACATGTGAAGTTTGGGGCAGATTGGACATTGTATGTCTGAGTTACAACAACTTCCTTTTTCATGGTGAAACATCGCAATTTGTCAGACCGCCATGGACACGCCCTTTAACGAAACCTCAAGATCCTCACAATTTAACAATCGCAAAGGCCTTTAGATTTAACTGACCACGTTTGGTGTTGATCTGAATAAAACTCTAGGAGGAGTTCGTTAAAGTACAACCCCTGAAAATGGCAAAAACAATGCCAATTTTGCAGAGAAAATTCTAAATAACCGACTTCCTGTTGGGATTCGGATTTCGTACCAAGAGAATTTTTTGTAGTAATTGGTGTGTTACATGTGCGTACCTATTTTTGTACATGTAAGTGAAACATAGCTCGAAGCACACTTTGTTGAAAGTGAATAGGTGGCGCTATCGAGCCATTTTGCCACACCCGATGGAATATTGGCCTTCAGATGTGTTCAGGCCAGGACTCTTATCACACATGTGAAGTTTGGGGAAGATCGGACATTTTATGCCTGAGTTATAACATCTTTTATTCCCATGGCGAGACATCGAACTTCGTCACGGCGCCATGGACACGCCTTTTAACGAAAACTCAAGATCTTCACAACTTAACATCGCACAGGCCTTTAGATTAGACTGACCACAAAAAAGACATTGATGTCATAAAATTTCTATGAGTAGTTTTTCGCAGTGTAAAATATGTCACTTCCTGTTGCCAATAGGTGGCGCTATAACTTT
The DNA here is from genome assembly GCF_023724105.1 of Carassius gibelio. NCBI lineage: Eukaryota > Metazoa > Chordata > Actinopteri > Cypriniformes > Cyprinidae > Carassius > Carassius gibelio. The sequence goes on from NC_068398.1 coordinate 48,172,578, forward strand.
AACTGAATATGGGCATGTCAATCTGTTCAGTTTGGGAGTCTCATCAAACATGTGAAGTTTGGGGCAGATTGGACATTGTATGTCTGAGTTATAGCAACTTCATTTTTCATGGCGAATCATCGAAATTCGCCAGGCCGCCACGGACACGAACTTGAACGAAAACTCAAGATCTTCGCAATTTAACATCGCAAAGGCCTTTAGATTAGGCATACCAAATTTGGTGTTGATCTGAATAAGTCTCTAGGAGGAGTTCGTTTAAAATACAACTCATGGAAATGGCGAAAATGACACAAAATTTGTTCATAATATTAAAAATAACTGACTTCCTGTTGGGTCTAGAATTTTGCTCCAAGAGTCTTTTTTGTAGGTATTGGAGAGTTACATGTGTGTACCGATTTTCATACATGTACGTTAAACTAGAGCTGTAGTCAAGTCCGGCTTTGTCGAGTCCAAGTCAAGTCCAAGTCCAGGACTAGTCGAGACCGAGTCAAGACCGAGTCCAAAGAGGTTCGAGTCCAAGTCTAAAAGTTTCGAGTTCAAGTCCAAGACCGAGTCCAAATGAAAGAAAAAAGGGTCCTCCTCAAGACCACATACTCAACTGATAATGTTTGTGATGCGAGAGAAAGCATATCTCCTATTCTAAGAAAATCATTTTACATTATTATTTGTAATGATCAAAAAGCATGTGCAAAGTAACAACTCTGTAGGACAGGGGTCTCCAAACTACATCCTGGATGGCCAATGTCCTGAAAAGTTTAGCTCCAACTGGCCTTAAAACACCTGGAAGATTAGTGTGTCTAGTAAGAGCTTGATTATGTTCAAGTGTGTATAATTAGGGTTAAAGCTAAAAGGGGCGTTAAACAAGATCCTGGGCCCTATGCATAGGCAGTCCTGATGGGCCCCCATGGCCCCCACCCATAAAAATATCCAGGTAAAAAATATATATTTCAGATTCATACTTTTCAAGGGCCCTCTCTTCCTTTGGGGCCTTGCTAATGAGTACTGGTTTTACCCCCAGTCCGACCCTGGGAGCTAAACTTGGATAAACAAACAAAGTTTGGAACTGTAAGGTCAAATAATTTTTATGTACTTTATTTTTTGTTGACATTATACCTATGGTCAAAAATGTATATGACTATGCCTAATTGGCACAGTGCACAGACACACGCAAAGCTCGGGATATATGACAAATGCGCGCAGCAAGGCTAGAAGGGATACGTTTGGCTCTACTGGACATGCGCACATAAATACAGCAAAATTTTTGTCATACTGTGCTAGTGCTTGCATAGACTAGTCGAGCACTGTCAGAAACAATCAACTACTCCAGCATGTATTAATCATAATGCATACAAAGTGTTTGCAAGTACGACGTGAATTTTAGATTTACAATATTGCGTGGAGCTGTTACTATATGACCTTATCTATGTTGCATGTAAAAATAAAATATGTAATATGGTTGTGCCTGAAGCCGAATACCTTATTCGGAATGGCACGGATAATGGCTTAAAAAACAAATAACGCTCAAGGAATAATTCTGCCTGAATGCTCGGCTAAAGCTGACAGAGTCTGGTGTTTGCTAGATAACAGGTGAGCGAGGGCATCAGCGCCAGAATGAATGTAAACTTTATGAGTGAAAAGAGCGCAAATCAAACACCGCATTGTTGTCGCCTCTCTGTTTATCTCTCAGAAATCAGAGCGTTGCAAGAGTAATTTTACCTATAATAATACATCATAGCTACACGTTATATTATTTGTATATATTTAAAAGGCAAATATTGAAAGCTTAGGCTACCATGATACGAATGAATGGAATAAGCACAGCGCGCTCACCAATCAAACAGCAGAGTTGCGCGTCTCAGTCTCTTAGAAACCAGATCAGTTCTCTCTCAAGAGTAGGCTAATAATCAGCTTCGATACGGATACATTGTCTACTTCTCCTACATGTTTGCATATTTACCTTTTGCTGGTTTGCGCGGAACACACACATCTGTTTAGTGAAGTTCATTAACATTAAGACTCGCTCAAAGTGTTCTGCGTAATGAGAATGTGTGCATTGAATGGATTCAGTCGTGTTCAAATGATCACTAAACGTTTGTCATGACATCTCTCTGCTTGCATGATAAATATTATTTTAGAAATTAATAATTATTTCAGTTTAACACGACATACTTGTTCAGTGATAACTACGAAAAAATATATAAAAAGTCATAACAGTCTTATCAAGTAACTGTACGATGTTGTATCCGAATGCAGATAGGAAAAAATTTGTGATTGTTACAGATACAAATACTGGCTGTTACATGAAAATGTAAATATGTAATGTCATATGTAAAGTTTAATTTTTTTTTTTTAAATATTTACATATGTAATTGTTGCATAAGGCTATACATTAATACGTGTTTATTGATAAAAAAAAAAAAGGCTATCTAGGTGTAGACGTAAATAAAACACAATCTAACAGGTAGAAAATTAAATTAGAAACATCTAAACTTTTCAGGTCGCAGTAAGTGCACCACTGGTCATGCACATCCTTTCCCGGAACAATACTGAAAGCTAAGGCAAGATGGAGAAACAGATGATCATAGTTGTACAAGGATAGCCATTTTTTAAATAAATCTATTAGCAGAGCTACTGCAAGGGATGTTTAGTGCTGGAATTCCATTTATTCTTTGCTGAAACTTCTGCGTCATCATGGAGAGCGGGTCATGGTTGCCCAGCAACAGCAGACGCCACTGAAGCGCAAGCGCAGGCTAGAGTGCTTTGGAAATAAGGAGAGCGGCGCACCTAGCGTTTTCCACACGTTTTCAGTAGCGACATCATGCAAATGTGGTTTTGTTTTGAAGGAGAAATTTTTTATTTTATTTTTTTGCTGGACTCGGTCGAGACCAACTAGAAGACTTGGCGAGTCCAATGGCCAAGTCCGAGACAAGTCCGAGTGCAAATTCAACGAGTCCGAGACAAGTCCGAGACGACAGAAAAATGTCTCGAGTCCGGACTCGAGTCCAAGACCGGACTCGAGTACTACAGCCCTACGTTAAACATAGCTCGAGGCGCACACCGTTGAACATGTATAGGTGGCGCTGTTGAGCCATTTTGCCACACCCACTTCTGAAACCCATATCATATGTAAATTTTCGCCGGTTCTGAGACGTGTGCAAAGTTTCATGACTTTTTCATTATAATGGAATATTTTCCTTCAGATGTGTTCAGGCCAAGACTCTTATCGAACATTATAAGTTTGGGGAAGATCAAATATTTTGTGCCTGAGTTACAACAACTTCTCTTCCTATGGCGAGACATCAATTTTGTCATGGCGGCATGGACACGACCTTTAACAAAAACTCAAGATAGACTGACCACAAAAAAGTCAAAAAAATTCTAGGAGTAGTTTGTCGCAGCGTAAAATATGACACTTTCTGTTGCCAATAGGGGGCACTATATATCTTTGTTGTTCTGTCTTTCATCTGTTCACTGCATTTGTTAACTGTGTCTTACATGCGGTTTTTAAAAGTAAAAATTACTTCCATATCAGTCTCTTGCAATATACGTGTTTATATAAATGTTAATTAAAGCTTAGTTAAAATATTTTAATACATTATTAATAATATTTTTTTTATTACATTTTTATATTAAGATTAGTTTATGTACTGTGAAATAACATAAACAATAATATTTTTAATGATAGGAATAACTAACATAAAAAAAGATTAATAAATGATCTGAAAAATAGATTGTTCATTGTTAGTTCATGTTAGTTAATGCATTAACTAATGTAAACCAAAGAGAGCTTATTATAAATTGTTGCAAAACACTTTTCATGATCTATAACCATTTTTAAAAATACTTTTATTGACCTATAAACATTTCTGAAATTATTATGTAAAACTATATTACCAGTAAAATTCATTAGCTTTTTAAAATACATATTATTTTACTTTGAAAGATTTTTATAAATGATTTAAATGCTTTATAGACGTTTCTAAAACAATTATTTAAAAGTAATCCTATAGCTCCATCTGGTGGTGGCCTTGATAGGTATTACACACTGCACGTTTGGTGTTGCTATCTGAACCAGTCCGAATGAAGCGTTCCTAAATGGAGCGCGAGAACAGGACAGACTGTTCATATGCCTATGCAAGGCCAGGTTCACAAGCTCTATCTGTAATGCATATTTTTTTCAGAGCCCATGTTAATGGATCAGAGCATTCACACTGCACATGGTAAAAGATGTGAACAGAAAAGGTTAGAAGTAGAAAGGTGTGAAAAGAATGAATATCTAGCGCATGAGCATAGAGAGAGTTGTGGGTGCACAGGACACAGTTTGAGCAGAGGAAACGGGTTTTAAGTGTGCGCACGCTCTCCGAGCAAAAGCAGCATGTATCAGAGGACGCGTTTTGTGACAAGGTAAAGGAAATGTGCATGCAAGCGGAGAGAATCATGCTCGCGCATTATTTTAATGTGTTTTTGCGTTACAATAACATGCTCTGGCTGCTGCATCTGCACCACATACACATACTGTATACACTCTGCAAACAGTGAACCTGTATAATGTATAACAAATCTATTTCAACACCTGAAGCATCGCTACAATGAGCTCTATGACCAGTGCATGACAAGAAGACATGCCTAAAAATTCAGCACTCCTGAATATGAGCTTTTCACTTCCAGCCTTCGAGGACAATTATATATATCACTCATAAATCATGAAATACCAAATCTACTGTATAGTATTGTGATTATTGTGTATTAGTGATGTGATTTGAAATTGGTAAAATGTGCTTGGAAAAAAAATGTCATCAGAATATCAACTATTATTATTATGCACTTTGTGAAAAAGCATTTTTAACGAATTTATTGATCTATAAGCATTTGTAAAATATGTTTGCCTGCATTACAGCTTAGTGTTTATCTGTGAGCTGAACTGTTTTACTGTTAAATCAGCAAGATTGTGTAAATTCAGGTCATGTCATGTCACAGAATGTGTCTGTCATAGGTCATTATCAAATAAGTTATTATCAGAATAAAAAAAATATATACAAGTCATCGTGTATGTATTTTTAAAATCTTTTTTTATTTTGCAATTAACATAATTCTTAACCTAATTATATAAAATCATTTTGTCTGAGCCCTACAAATTGTACTAGGTTTTTTTTCGTCCCTAAAACTGACAGAAAATGATAGAGAGATTTCTTAAGCTGTAATGATGAATCAACAATACACAATTACTGTTTTTTTTCTTTCTGGCGATTAAAGAGATGTTAACTCTCTCTCTCTCTCTCTCTCTCTCTCTCTCTCTCTCTCTCTCTCTGTCAGGCAGGCCCTCAAGCACCCCTACCCCTCCCCCTCCCCTCCTTTTCCTCACACAGAGAGAATGCCAGAGAGTGAGTCCAGATGTCTGACAGTTTTATAATTTTCTTTTAATCATACAGTGTTGTAAAGTCGTGAAACTATGCATATTTCCTCAGAATCGCATGTTCTCTAAATGAAAAAATGGTTTTGAAATGTTTGGAAGCTGCAATTTAAAAATACAATACAATTAATGTTTCCCTTTTTAATGTTATTTCAAAAAATCACCACGGCAAAACCGTTCAAGCTATCCAAAATCCATTCGCAATTTAAGTTCCTCAATGTTTTTTCAACATGTAGACAAAGTTTGGTGTGTATAGTACACTCCCCTTTGTGAGGAGTATGCATTAATTCACATCGGAATTTGCCCAAAAATACATATTCAAATCAAAATAGCTGACTTCCTGTTGGTCGTAGCTTATGACTGTGAATTAGAAAATTGTCCATCTTGATAAGAACAATTTATGTACTAAGTTTGGTGTCTTTAGCTAAAACTAACCCCCCACTTTTGACAAAAGGTGGCGCTATAGAGTGCCTCCTTCACGTCCTTTTAAAAGTTTTTGCCATTGTCTAGATATCATTAATACTGATATGTGTTCTGAGTTTAATGTAAATCTGAGCTTGTTGTCTGCCTCAAAATCACCATAACAGAATATTCAAGTTTGACACGTTGCCATGGCAACACTATATTAGATATCAGTATACCCACAACAGATTTGCATCGGTTGTATTTTGTCATCATTCTGCTGAAGTTTGAAGCAAATCGAGTAAAAATAAGACGCTGAATTCAAAGCATTTTGAAAATGACACACTTCCTGCTGCCAGTTGGTGGCGCTGTTACTTTGACACCTTATAGTTACATATATGCAAGCAACATATTACAATGAACAAACCATTGAAGTTTGATGAAACTCAGGAAATGTATGTGGATGTTTTTAGGCACTTCCTGTTTCTAATTTTTTGCCCTAATTTCAACGCCTCACCACAGGCGAACCGTTCGAGATATCAAAAATCCCCTCGCAATTTTTCATCCTCAATGTCTTGAGATCATGTTCACCAAGTTTTGTGGCGAACAGATGGAAAACCTCAGAGGAGTATTTCAAATTCCAGAGCATACTTTTTTTAAACAGCCCTGAATAGCTGACTTCCTGTTGGGCGGAGCCTATGACATAGAGGGCAAAAGTTGTTCGGCTTAATGAGATCTATAAGTGTACTGAGTTTCATTTAAATCCATGCAAGTATTTGTGAGCTATGGTTCAAGATTTCTGACTGTGTTCCAGGGGGCGCTGTAGAGCCCCTGTGCCACGCCCGGGTCCCAGTCTCTGCGGCGTCCTGATGGCCGCAGGTTCCAATGTGTGTGCCAATTTTCAAGAGTTTTTGAGTATGTTAAGGCCGCCAAAAACCCCCGGAAGGTTCATAAAAAATAAAAATAATAAGAATAATCCTTAGGGGAACAATAGGGCCCTGCGCCCATTGGCTCGGGCCCTAAATATAGCTGCAAGCAGCGATGGCGGGCTCAAGCCACCAGTGCCATCGCCACCCCGGTGGCATCAGGTAAACTGTGCCCAGCGGGCACATGCATTCACAATATCCCTCTGGCAGTGAGGTTTTAAAGGATATGGCAGTTAAAGGGTTAATCCGAATCATCTAGACTTTAAAATCACATTCACAGAACAATATATATATATATAACTTTAGTAACACTTTACAATAAGATTCCATTCATAAACATTATGTTAACATGAACAATGTTTATATAGCATTCATTCACGTCAGTTAATATTCCAAACTTAAACATTAAAACATTGTTTTATTGTGATTTTTTTCCAAGCATTTTTTACCAATTCCAAACCATATCAATCTTAATAACTACCATTATTTTTTATTTAATCATTTATGAGTGCTATACAATAGTCCAGGAAAGCTGGAAGAGAAAAACAGGTCAAGAAGAACTGACAAAAAGAATTGCAAAATAATTAGGAAATAATGTGAAGATTAATTTTTAGTCAATTCTGCAAGACAGACTTTCAGGAAAGGAGGTGGAATAAAAATGAGCTCTTAAATCTTAATCCTGGATTCTGGAAGATATACTCCTCAAACCATCGAACAAGAGGAGGTGGTGCTGGTCCTTCACGAGTCACTCTAATCTGTTCATAAAGCCTATATATAAAGCCTTAATATATAGTATTTCACAATACTTCATGGTATTCTAATTAAATCATTTTTTGGGATCTTAAGTCTCTCAGAGCCGGACACCGAGTAATTCTGGAGACTCCAGGAAAGTGGCAGTTCTGTAAAATGTTGGCGCTGGAGACTAAATGCTCCCTGATAGTTTCACACCTAATTCACTTAACACACACACAAACACACACACACACACACACACTACCGACAGTGACAGTGGGACTGAGTGACATTAGATGTATGATAGTTTTTTTATTTTCTATCATCCATATAGTGTTGTATAGTCATGAAACTATTGTCATGAGACCAGTCATTCTGAGGAAATATGCCTCAGAATGACTTGTCTTTTATGTGTACATTTTTTTAAGTGTTTAGAAGCTGCACTTTAAAAAAAATAAAAAGACATTTACTGGTTCCTTTTTTACTATTATTTCAAAAAATCACCACGACAAAACCATTCAAGCTATCCAAAATTCATTCACACCTGTTCTGTAAGATTAGTTCTTTAAACAGTGGTAAAAGAGGATGTGGTGCTGATCCTTCAAGAGTCACTCAAAACGTATCTGTCCATAAAGCCTATAAAGAATTATTCTTAATATACAGTTCACAATACTTCAGCTTGTTATTCTAATTAAGTGAGGGTCATTTTTATCAGTAAAATTCCTAAAATACATATTATTTTATTTGAAAGATTTCTATAAATTATTTAAATCATACTCGTTTCTACAATAATTATTTAAAAGTAATCCTATAGCTCCCTCTGGTGACCATTATTGGTACTAAGAATTGCAAGCTTGATTTATAAGTTATGATAGTTTTAATTTTAGGCTGGCTCTTGAAAATGAAAAAGCTATGAAACTTACTGTGCTTCCTTCAAATGAGGACTTCTACTTATATAAAAAATTATGAAGAGTTAGAATGAAAAATTTTAAAGATATAGTAAAATAACTATTGTATTTTTTTATGTTACATTAATAAATCTCTATGGCAACACCATTTAAGCTATCCTAAACCCATTCACAATTTAACATCTCAGTATATTGGCATCATGTTGAAAAAGGAGTATGGAGTAGTATGAGGAGGAGTATGAATTCATTTACAGGCTGATTTTATCATAAATCCACAATAAAATTTATTTTTCTGTTCTGTATCAATCTGTGTTGTTGTTTGTTTATTTTTATCTTTTATTTTTCATAGGAAGATAACTGATCCTTTACTCTCCTTTTTAATAAATGTGCTTATAAACCAAAAACAAGCTATTTATAGCTGTATTTATAAACTGCTTACTACTGACTATTAATATTGGGACAAGGCTTTATAAAGCATGAACTGACTGTTTACTTTTTGAGTTTGAAATTATTATTTGCAGCACAAATTAGGGTTTTTTAGGATTTTTAAAAATCCCTAAAACTGTCAGAAAAGGATAAGGCCTAAGATTTCTATGTGAGTGGCTACATTTATTTGTTTTATAACTATAATGCATAAACTATGAAATTATACAAAATGTATAAAAAAGTACAGCAGTCATTGTTTTCCAATGTTTTTTTTTTTTTTTTTTTGGATTTACATTAAAAAAAATTAGCCTACTGCAATCATTCTAAACAGCTTGAATAAAACCTGATAATATTTATTATAGACCACTGTAACTGTGTATAATCTAACAAACAAGTTTATTATGAAAATAAAAGTGTGTACACCAGATAAATTGGACGATAAAGAAATTGCTAACAATAGTATAATAGAGCATGTTTTATGTTTTTAGGCGTTTAGATGCAGATATGGACAAATCAAATGTAAAATAAAATGTAATTGATTTAATTAAATATAGATTAATTCTTGTTAGAGCAAAATAATAAATAAATAAATAAATAAATACGTACACACATTAAAAAAGCAGCCAAGATGAATGAATTTCATTTTTTATATAGATTAAAATTGAAGACAGAAGCAGCTGGTATATGCGGTCACTTAATATTAAAATCCAGTAGATCCACTTCAGATATATTTCTCAACAGTTTATGTTCACGTGGCTGTTTTCGTTTATAGTCGCCAAGCTATTATGTGTTTTGAAATAATCTTGTCCGTGATGTGTTCGTTCATACGACGAAAGCCAGAATCCTGCAGCTCGAGAGATATGTTATTCTGCCAGTCTCGCTTTCAAATAGTCTTGCGCACTTAAACGGGTCACAAACACCTGCATTTACCTCTTGATGTGTTACAATGGGTTTATTGTGTGCATTTGTGGTAATGTTTTATTTAAAAAAGCTCTTAAACAAGAATAAATTCGTTTGTTTTGAGCTCGACACTGTAAGCGCTGATCGGAGGCGTGATTTCAGATAGGCAGCCACAAATATTTCATTTTCACACAAACAGTTCAAAAACATCTGAATTTAGCTCTTGGTGTGTTCTAATTGGTTGATTGTGTGATATCTCTGTAATAATTTATTTTTAAAAGCTATAAAACAGGAATAAATTAAATTTTTCTGAGCTCTTTACTCCAGACTCTCGTGATCACAGCGGTGATTCATCTCTCCTATTTCTCACGTATCTCTGGCCAGAAATAATTTATCCATGAGCCCTGAACCGGAAATAATCAGATATGTTGGTTTAGCTTGTCAGTGTGAATTAAATCTAAGTATTTATTTGTATTTTTAACCGATTTAAAAGTGAAAGTAAAAGTCCGGTAATTGCACCTGTAGGGGCGCAATTTCTCTCAGACAATGGAAGTCTGAAGCACACATACTCAAACAGAGGGACAAAGTGAGATGAGATGTCTGAGAGTTTTTTAATTTTCTGTTATCCATACAGTGTTGTAAAGTCTTGAAACTATGCATATTTCCTCAGAATGACTTTTTCATCTGTATGAAAAAATTCTTTGACGTGTTTGGAAGCTGCATTTTAAAAATACAATAATGATTCCCTTTGTAAGGTAATTTCAAAAAATCACCACGGCAAAACCATTCAAGCTATCCAAAATCCATTCACAATTTAAGTTCCTATCAGAAATACCGATGTGTGTTCAGAGTTTTGTGAAATTCTAAGTATGGTATTTGCCTCAAAATCACCTGAGAAGTATTCCAGTTTGACATGTTGCCACGCCAACAATTTTTAAGATATCAATATCCCCCTTGCAGATTTATATCGGCTGTGTTTTAACATTATTCTGATGAAGTTTGAAGCAAATCGAGTAATAATAAGATGCTGAATTCAAATCATTTTGAAAATGACACACTTCCTGCTGCCAGTTGGTGGCGCTATAACTTTGACTCCTAATAGTCACATATATGCGATCGACATCATACAACGAATAATCTGATGAAGTTTGATTAAAATCAGGAACTGTATGTGGACGGTATTAGACACTTCCTGTTTCTCATTTCTCGCCATAATTTCAACGCCTCGCCACGAGCAAACCGTTCGAGATATCAAAAATCCCCTGGCAATTTTTCATCCCCAGTGTCTTGAGATCATGTTGACCGAGTTTGGCGGCAATCGAGAAAAAAACCTATGACAAGTATTTCAAATTCCAGAGCATGCGCTTTTTACATAACTCTAAATAGCTGACTTCCTGTTGGGTGGAGCCTATGACATGCAATATGAAAGTTGTTCGGCACGATGAGATCTATATGTGTACTGAGTTTCATATGAATATGTGCAAGTATGTGTGAGCTATACATCAACATTTATGACTGTGTTCCAGGGGGCGCCATAGAGCCCCTGTGCCACGCCCGGGTCCCAGCCTCTGCAGGCTCCTAAAGGCCACAGATTCCAAAGTGTGCGCAAATTTTCAAGAGTTTTTGAGTATGTTAAGGACCCCCAAAGCCCCCACAACTTTGACGAAAAATTTGAATACTAAACCCTAAATAGCCAACTTCCTGTTGGGCGGAGCCTATGATATGCAATACAAAAGTTGTTTGGATTGATGAGATTTATATGTGTACCGAGTTTCATACGTCTACGAGCAAGAATGTATGATATATGGCCCTCCATATTCCAGGGGGCGCTGTAGAGCCCCTGTGCCACGCCCGTGTATCAGTCTCTGCCCAGCCCTAATGGCCGCAGGTTCCAATCTGTGTGCCAATTTTCAAGACTTTTTAAGCACGTTAAGGGCCCCAAAAGCCCCCGAGACGTTGAAAAAAAATAAAAAAAAAAATAAAAATAATAATAATAATAATAATAATAAAAAATAATCCTAAGGAAAACAATAGGCCTCTCGCCCTTTGGGCTTGAGCCCTAATAATAATAATAATAATAATAAAAAATAATCCTAAGGAAAACAATAGGGCTCTCGCCCTCCAGGCTTGAGCCCTAAAAATAATCCTAAGGAAAACAATAGGGCTCTCGCCCTCCAGGCTTGAGCCCTAATAAACATTGAAAATACTGATTTTTTTTTCCCCCTGATGATTAAAGAGGTGATTAGGTCTCTCTCTCTCTCCCTGTCTCTCTCTCTGCCAGATAGCACCTCCCCTTCCTACAATCCACACACACTGTCAGTCACCAAAAATGCAGTCAGTCACCAACCCCCTCACACTCCCCCTCCCTCTCCCTCTCCCTTCTCTCACACAGACAGAGTGGCCAGAGTGAGATCATGTCAGTTAAGAAGTCTGACAGTTTTTAAATCTTCTGTTGTCCATACAGTGTTGTAAAGTCGTGAAACTATGCATATTTCCTCAGAATGATTTGATATCTGTATGAAAAAATGCTTTTAAATGTTTGGAAGCTGCAATTTAAAAATACAAGCCAATTAATGATTCCCTTTTTAATTCTGTGTTTGTTTATTTTTATTTTTTTATTTTTTTTTTATTTTGGAAGATAACAGCCTTTAATCTCCTCAAAATAAATGTGCATATAAACTATGAACAATTTAATTATAGCTGTATTTATAAAATGCTTACTAAAATATTAATTTTGGGAGAAGGATATATAAAGCATGAACTGGCTATTTACTAATGCTTAGCTAGGAGTGCAGCTATTATGAAGTGTTACCAATGCATTTACTAATGTTAACAATTGAGACATTATTTTAAAGTGTTACCAAATCCTTAAATAATTTAAAAGTGTTTTGTTATGATTTCATTAACCTTTAAGCATTTGTGAAATAGTTCTGCTTGCATCAGAGCTTAGTCTTCATCTGTGAGCTGAACAGTTTTACTGTTACATCCATGAGATTATGTAAATTCAAATAAATGTCATGTCACAGGGTGTCAGAGGTCAGTATCAAATGAGTTTGAAATTATTATTTGCAGCTAAAATAAGTATTTTTAGAATTTTTTTAATCCCTGAAACTGTCAGAAAAGGATAAGGCCTAAGATATTTCTTAAGCTGTAATGAAAACAGCACAATTAGCAACAACAACAAAAACAATTACAATTTAAAACTAGATAAAAAAGTTCGTCGAGACAAACTTTAAGTTGGCTTGAGAAAGGCGGTGCAGAAAGTTTGAAAAAGTTTGAAAAGTTTGAAAAGTTTAAGAAGTTTAACAAGTTTTAAGTTTGATGGTTTTCAGTCTGAGATAGATAAGATAGATAGATAGATAGATAGATAGATAGATAGATAGATAGATAGATAGATAGATAGACACAGTCAGAAGATAGATAGATAGATCTAGGGTCCCCAGGAGAGGTTGCTAAGGTGTTGCTAAGCGGTTGCTAGGGTACCCTGAGTGGTTGCTAAGGTGTTGCTATGCGGTTGCTATGGTATCTGGGATGGTTGCTAAGGTGTTGCTATGCGGTTGCTAGGGTACCCTGAGTGGTTGCTAAGGTGTTGCTATGCGGTTGCTAGGGTATCTGGGATGGTTGTTAGGGTGTTGCTATGCGGTTGCTAGGGTACCCTGAGTGGTTGCTAAGGTGTTGCTATGCGGTTGCTAGGGTATCTGGGATGGTTGCTAGGGTGTTGCTATGCGGTTGCTAGGGTACCCTGAGTGGTTGCTAAGGTGTTGCTATGCGGTTGCTAGGGTATCTGGGATGGTTGCTATGGTGTTGCTATGCGGTTGCTAGGGTACCCTGAGTGGTTGCTAAGGTGTTGCTATGCGGTTGCTAGGGTATCTGGGATGGTTGCTATGCGGTTGCTAGTGTATCTGGGATGGTTGCTAGGGTGTTGCTATGCGGTTGCTAGGGTACCCTGAGTGGTTGCTAAGGTGTTGCTATGCGGTTGCTAGGGTATCTGGGATGGTTGTTAGGGTGTTGCTATGCGGTTGCTAGGGTACCCTGAGTGGTTGCTAAGGTGTTGCTATGGTATCTGGGATGGTTGGTAGGGTGTTGCTATGCGGTTGCTAGGGTACCCTGAATGGTTGCTAAGGTGTTTCTATGTGGTTGCTAGGGTACCCGGGGTGGTTGCTAAGATTTTGGTATGAGGTTGCTAGGATACCCTGGGTGGTTTCTAGGTTGGTTTGGATAGTTGCTAGAGTGTTGCTATGAAGATAGATAGATAGATAGATAGATAAATAGATAGATTAGTCTGAATAGATAGATAGCTAGATTGATAGACAGATGAGTTTGAATATAGATAGATAGATAGATAGATAGATAGATAGATAGATAGATAGATAGATAGATAGGTTAGAAACTGTCAGATTATAGAAAGATAGATAGATAGATATATTAGAAGTATTAGAAGTATTAGATAGATAGATAGATGAGTTTGAATATAGATAGATAGATAGATAGATAGATAGATAGATAGATAGATAGATTAGAAACAGACAGATTGTAGATAGATAGATAGATAGATAGATAGATAGATAGATAGATAGATTAGAAACAGACAGATTAAAGATAGATAGATAGAAAGATAGATAGATAGATTAGAAACAGACAGATTATAAATAGATAGATAGATAGACAGATAGATAGATAGATAGATAGATATTTAGAAACAGTCAGATTATAGAGAGACAGATAGATAGATAGATTAGAAAACAGATTACAGATAGATAGATAGAAAGATAGATAGATTAGAAACAGACAGATTATAGATAGATAGATTAGAAACAGTCAGATAGATAGATAGATAGATAGATAGATAGATAGATAGATAGATAGATAGATAAATATGATATGATAGATGAGTTTTAATGAGTTTGAATGGGTTAGTAATAGTACATACAATATGGCTTCAGTGTGTTTAGATTTGAATTTTTGACAGTTGGAGTTTGACGGAATGTTCAGTTGAGCAGAGGCTTTTCAATGCAAGTCTATGGGAGTTTTTATGATCTTTAATCTTCAGTTTTATGAAAAGTATAAGTCCGATCAGTCTAAAAAGATATAGCAACTAACTTCAGATCAGTCTGAAGAGCTGGGCTGAGTTTGGAGTTTGTAGAGTTAAAGCTCTAGGAGGAGTAGCAGTTGAAAATTTAGTCTCAGAAGAATAATAATAACTAGAAGGTACATTTCCTGAAGAAAATGTGAGTGGTGCTTGCAGTGGCAAAACTCGGCGCCCTGTAGCCACCCATGATGCCTGTGTGATGTTTTGAAGCAGAGAAAGAAGGATTTATATTGCTACATGGTTGCTAGGGTGCTCTATATGGTTGCTATGGTGTGACTATATAGTTTATGGGGTGATATTTAAAGATTATTTACCAGCCTGAATGCAAAAAGCCCAAGCCAGTGTTTCTATATAGTTATTTTTGCTGAGATACAGCTTTTAAATGTAGTTAAACAGTTGCTAGGGGGCTAAAATTGGTTGCTAGGGCATGGATATGAAGTTGTTATGTCACTACTTATGGACTGCTTGATAGGCCGAGTCAAAAGAGCCCTCTCCCAAGCCTCTATGACTTTCTAATCCAAAGATATGATGTCAGATAGTTTTTCCAATGTTAAGTCAATGGGATATTTTCACACATTTTCTTCGCCCGCTGTACGATTATCGTAAGTCCGATTGCTTAGAAAAGTCATAGCACACCTCTCCTCAATATCCCGCACGATTTGACACCTCATTCATGGGTCTGTGACAAAAAATGCGGGAGGAGTAGCGTGCCAAAGTTTTGTCAAGGCGAATAGTAATAGTAACACTAGAAGGTACATTTCCTGAAGAAAATGTGAGTGGTGCTTGCAGTGGCAAAACTCGGCGCCCTGTTGCTAAGGTGTGGTTGCTAGGGTCCCTAGGAAGGTTGCTAGGGCCGTTGCTAGGGTACCCAGGGTGGTTGCTAGGGTAATCGAGGTGGTTGCTAGGGTGTTGCTATGTGGTTGCTATGGTATCCGGGGTGGTTGCTACGGCCCCATGATGGTTGCTAGGGCCGTTGCTAGGGTACCCACGGTGGTTGCTAGGGTAATCAGGGTGGTTGCTAGGGCGGTTGCTAGGGTCCCCATGATGGTTGCTAGGGCCGTTGCTAAGGTACCCAGGGTGGTTGCTAGGGTAATTGGGGCGGTTGCTAGGGTGTTGCTATGTGGTTGCTAGGGTACCCGGGGTGGTTGCTAGGGCGGTTGCTAGGGTCCCCATGATGGTTGCTAGGGCCGTTGCTAGGGTACCCAGGGTGGTTGCTAGGGTAATTGGGGCGGTTGCTAGGGTGTTGCTATGTGGTTGCTAGGGTACCCGGGGTGGTTGCTAGGGCGGTTGCTAGGGTCCCCATGATGGTTGCTAGGGCCGTTGCTATGGTACCCAGGGTGGTTGCTAGGGTAATCGGGGTGGTTGCTAGGGTGTTGCTATGCGGTTCCTAGGGTACCCGGGGTGGTTGCTAGGGCGGTTGCTAGGGTCCCCATGATGGTTGCTAGGGCCGTTGCTAAGGTACCCAGGGTCGTTGCTAGGGTAATTGGGACGGTTGCTAGGGTGTTGCTATGTGGTTGCTAGGGTACCCGGGGTGGTTGCTAGGGTGGTTGCTATGGTAACCTGGGTGGTTGCTAGGCAGTTGCTACGGTACTTGGGGTGGTTGCTAAGGTGTTGCTAGGCGGTTGCTAGGGTGTTTTGGCTGGTTGCTAGGCAGTTGCTATGGTCTCCTGGGTGGTTGCTATGATGTTACTAGGTGGTTGGTAGTTGTCACAGATGGTCACTATGTAGTTATTATAGAGTTCTTAGCCCATTTGAGCACTTAGCTAGTCACTATTAGCATGTAGCTAATCACTGCTAGCATGACTAGCATGTTGGAAGTCCAGTGTGCTAGCATGAGTCAAAAAATCCAACCCCCATGTCTGTACGATGTTCTGATGCAGAGATATAGGTCGTGCAAAACGGTTGCTAGGGTACTCCGTTTGGTTGCTATGGAGTGGCTTGGCAGCTGCCAATGATGATACTCCAATGGTCGCTTGCTAATATAAACCAACCCCCATGCTTCTATGTCTTTCAGATGTTAAGATATCTCTCTATGCTTTGGGTTGCTAGGTAGCTCTTAATGGTTGCTAGGGCGTGGCTAGGTTGTCATGAAGGAGATACATGATTGGCCGTTTGCTGCCCGAGTCAAACGAGCCCACCCTCATGTTTCTATGACACTTCTATCCAAAGTTATTCATTTGATCTTTTTCAATGGAAGTCTATGGGGCTTGTTGCTATGGCGCTCTATATGGTTGCTAGGGCGTGGCTTGATAGATTCACAGTGATCCTGAGAGACTGATTGGTTGCCTGATTCAAATGAGCCCACCCCCTTGTCTCTATGACACTGTCATCCTGAGTTATGCACAATACAAAATCCCTATGTAATTTCAAACAGTAGGAAAAACACTGTTTAATGGGCGATCCCTCACCATTGTATGTCTATGGGGCAAATTTGGGGGTCTCTAGCGCCCCAGGGGTACAACTTGTACCCCTCTGCGAGGTATGTTCTCGCACAGCCTGATAGCCTCTCCAAATGTGGTGATTCACATGTTTCTGCGAAATTCTTGCTCGGAGCTACGATCCGTCAAAGTTGGCCGTAATGCATTGTCTATGCGATTTTTCGGCCGTTATTTCGCCCGGTGTACGAACATCGTACGCCCGATGGCTTATAAAAGTCATAGCACACCATTCCCGATTAGGCCGCACGATTTGACGCCTGTTTCGTTGGTCTGTGACTAAAACTGCGGGACTAGTTACGCGCCGAAATTTGTACGGAAGAATAATAATAATAAGTATGTGAGATAATAATAGTAGTGCCTTGCCTCCGGCAAGCACCACTAACTAGAAGGTACATTTCCTGAAGAAAATGTGAGTGGTGCTTGCAGTGGCAAAACTCGGCGCCCTGTTGCTAAGGTACTCTTGATAGTTGCTAAGGTGTTACTATGCGGTTGCCATAGGACACATTTGTTGATTGCTATGGCGGTTGCTAGGGTATTTGGGGTGGTTTCTAGGGTGTTGCTATGCGGTTGCTATTGCTATTTTTTGTGGTGTTCAAGGACAGAAATATCACTTACAAAACATTTATTTTATTTTATTTTAATACAATAAATAATAAAACAAGATGTTACAAATAAAGTACAGCACAAGCAAATCATGTAATGACTGTGGCAACTTTAATATTTAAAAGAATACCTCAGCGAATTTATTGCTATCCATGTTCAAACTGATTGTATTTGATGAATATATGATTGACCTGAAGAATAAAAACTATACCATACACTTGAACAATTGAGCTACGTTTATTATTTTATTATTATGTATTATAAATATGACAAATACCCGCAGAGAGAGCCAACGGCCTGGTGATATTTCATTTTACAGCTCGATTCAACGTCGTTTAAAAATGTATTTAGTTTGAATATTTAGATCTGGGCAAAATCAGAGGGCCTTTTATTTTGAAATCGCGATGCATAGAGGTACGTTGTTGTATTCTCCTGTGTTTGCAACGTCTATGGTTTGCAAAGATGATTTACGTTACGAATCTAGTGAGGTAACCCACAAACACACACACACAGACCCCCACCCTTCCCAGATAAACATTGAGCAGCCCCACACAGTACAGTATATGCAAGTTTGTGGACCGAGCTGCAGAGATGGAGACGCGCTCTTCGCTTGTAAATTATAACAGTGCAATACAAAGGGAGTCAAAATTTGCGTGCGTTCCCAAATGAAACCCAACAAACAGCACATGAAATAAAAGGTTTTACCACAAACTCAACTTCATTCCAATATCGCGAGACTGCTTCTCACCTGTAGGAGTAATATCGCGAGATCTCGTGAGCTCCCAAAAGTCAGGTGAAATGGCTATTTAACACTCGCTGCATTGTTCATTTTGCGTGAAAATGTTTTTATCCAAACCAAAAATGAACAGTAATTTCATACATTCCTTTTAAAAATTCAAGTATTTTTCAAGGACCTTTAATATGGCTGTTTTCAGGGTTTTTAAATGTCAACAACTCAATATTTTATAAAGTACTAAATTTAAATACTATTTGCCTGAATCAAAAAGATCAACTTTTACCTAAACTGCTTATATTTTCAGTGAATTGTAAAGCTTTGCCACACCGTAACATACGGTCATATATATCTGCTTCATTACCGATTTTCATTTACCATAAAGTTTTAACACATTTTTGAGATAAAGTAGTATTGATTGCCAGCCACAGCTTTGTGAAGTGGGCTGAGAGTTGGTCACCTGGGGGTCAAACCTGCAGTGGATCTTCTGAGCTTCATGACGGAGGACCTTTCTGTACTCCAGACACTTACCAACACCACAGTGGTGGACTGTTTATTTACAATAAACAGGTGGGATGGGATTCATTTGCCAGACCAGAGAAATTAATAAAAATAAAAAATTTAAAACTTGTGTAAGTGCTGTTAATTTACTGTCATGGCAACCAAGTTTTATCAACAGTATTCAAATATTTAGGCTGACATTTTAAGTCTTTCTAATGATACTCATCCAGATCAAGTAAGAGTGTGATCTTAGCAGGTTTGGAGGTAAAACAAAGTTTGCTTATTGGATTATGATAAAAATAACAAATATTTACACACAAAGTCTTCATGCATAGAAGAATACAAACCTTATTTAAAAGTTTAACCATCTTATTGTACAATCTGTGAATATACCATTCAATAAAGCAAACATGCAGGATTAGCCAATTCACCTAAAATGTTTAAGAATCTATCCCCGAGCCCAGCCACAGCTAGATCCTGTAGCTTTTAATTCACTACTATTAAATATTCTTTGTCAAATAAAAATTTCTGGACACCATAAGGTTATTAAACATTTTTGCAATCCTTAGTCGTGACATGAAATATTTAAGTGAAAAATAAAAAAATATGTTAACAGTGAAAATATGCAGAGACATATTGTGGCCTTGATTTAAAAAAAAAAGAAAAAAAAAAAAAAGAAGTATAAAATAGTTTCTGGAAACAGCGTACCTAGAGTAAGCAAGGTTTGGGTCAATCTACTGAGAGTATATGTGACTGTAAGTTAACCTTGCTTTCTGGAAAACCCCCTGGACCTTCTGTGAAGTTCAGAAGAACACATTAAATGTGCCATTGAAGAAGATACAATAAAGACAAAAACACTTGATGTGCCAATTCAACCAAAATGTTTATTAAAAGTATTAGAAAACACCTGTTGTGCCAAATCCCACCCTATAATGTTGCACTAGCTCACATATAAATATTATTTTAACTTCATATTAAAATTATCGAATTATGAAAATAAAAAACAAATATCTTACTGTTGCAATAATAAAAAATTTTAAATCAAGTTTCTATTTTGGCAGAATAGTGGTGAAAGTGTTTGAATTATTGTATTAATAAAGTGAACCTTGTGCATGTTGCATTTAAAGCCATTGTAAAATACTCACATTACTGTCCATGATTGCGTCTATTACTGCACAAGTGTTTATAAAGGGCATAAGGCCATACATAAGCTCTGTGATTTCAGAAAACAGCAACACCCCTTAGCAGTTCTGAAAGCACTGTTAATCACAGCATCACAGGGCTTACTGCTTTACCGTAAGTGACTAAGCCATAACATGATTTCATTTTTAGTCGTTTAAATTTCTATGATTTAATTAATAAAAAATTCATCGAGTCGCAAACTGTTGTTTTGGAAACCCTGGTCGGCAGGGACGCGAGAGGGACACAGGATTTGACACAACACCCCCAGTGAGCAAGCCAGTGGCGACGGTGGCAAGGAAAAAACTCTTAAGGAGATAAAAAACCTTGAGAGGAACCAGACTCATCAGGGGGAACCCATCCTCCTCAGGCATGGCGTACACATTATAAAAACATTATTATTCAAACTAATATATGAAATAGTAAACTGAGACCAATTATTTAATATAATAAGATAATTAAAAAATATATATTAATATTAATTAATTGATCATCTAATGATTCAGTGCAATTGGGTATTGAAGCATCTTCCGCCATCTAGCCGCTGGATCTGTCATGGCAAACAGGCTGGACACCCTGAGGTAGAGGAGGTAAAACAGATATGATCATGTTAGTGAATTGAACAAAAAAAATGTCATTCTGCAAGACTTACAGAGCATAAACTTTCAGGTTAGATGTATGTCTTGCAAGAGACATTTCTGCTCTCTCACTTCTGAGGACCATCATACACTTTAAAATCTAAGCGTTCACATCAAAGCACATGCCTCTGAACAAACACACTGTATGATAAAGTGCACTGAAACACTAGACCTTTCCAGTATTATTGACAAACTTTACCTCAGTGCTTAAATGTTCTTCTTCCGTTGCTTCTTTGGTCTTCAGCGTTGTCTTCAACTCCAAACACATCTGGTCCCGTCCTCTGGCAATGAACTTAATAAATGAATAACAGGATCACTGCATACACATTTACTAATAAACTAAAAAATAATAATAAACATAATTAAGTAAACTAAAACTTACTGAAAGAAATTAGCCTATAAGCTGGTATCCAGCTCATCATCATCAGTGGAGAAGCACACTTGATCTTCTCAGACATTCTGACTCGCCGGTTCCTGAAAAACATCAAAATCAAAATTAGATTACAATATTCCTTTAAAATGTGGCTATCACATGCAGTAGCACAGTGACTGAAGTGACATCTTTTAACACTTACCTTTAGATGGTATATTGCACACTCATATCCAGTGTTGCACAGGACTGCTATGGTCTTCAAAATCTTCCTGCAACTTTACAGAAGAGCACATATCAATATTAGAATAGCAGAGGACTGCAAATAATATATCCAGTACACATCGTACAGATTGAACACAACATTTGAAACAAATGTTACGTTAGGGTAAAAATCAAATACATCACAACAGTGTCTTAATACTTCTCACTTAACCTTACTGTCTTTTAATGACTTACTGCTGCTGTTGCTCTCACTGTCTGTGTCTTCCCTGGAGTTATTACACTAACCCTGACTGCGTCCTGTATTCTGCTGCCTTCACTTCCTGTCCTGCCTGGAGCTGCCACACTACTCCTTCGTCCTTCCTGCTGCTGTACTCTAGGTAACTCAGGGACACAACACCTTTATATTACCACGGACAACACAATATAACCGCAACATCACTGCCGTCGATAAAGGAGGTTAAATGGAACCTCAGTTCAATATGGCTTAAGGCCAAGACACCACTCATACAGAAGCCACTGGGGAACTAAGGCTGGTGTTGCCCCACTGTTGTCGTTAATGCTGATTCAGTGGCCCCAGTGACCTGGTATAGCGGGCAATTCACCTATGGAAAAAAACGCAATACACAGTACACAGGATTGTGGTAACTGTGGTAGGTCTCTAACACGCCCGATTGATGACAGAAGTCCAGATTTGAAATGTAGATGTGGTCAAGTAGTGTGTGCTTTTCCGTCGTCGCTGATGTAATCAGTTGCGTGTATCCTCGAGATTGAAACAACTCCAGAATAGGTTTTTTTCCAGGGTGTAAGAGGTCCTCGTTGAAATCTCCACAGATGATGACGAGATCGTTGTGTGTGAGGTTCAGGTAATCCAGCATACTGTTCAGGTTGGTCAAGAAATCTCCAACACTGTACTGTGGTGGCCTATACACAGCTACGACTGCTGCTTTTATTGGGGAATCCAATTTGATCACAGCAAACTCCAGATCAGTCACATTTTGTATATATTGCCTGGGCTGAGTTGGAATGTGCTCCTTGCAATATATTGCGACTCCACCTCCATTTTTCCTTCCAAGTTCTTGATGTGTGGAGTAGGAGACATGCCTGTTGCGTGTGAACAAGTTGTATCCTTCCAATTGGAGATCTGAAGTAGACGATCCAGTCAGGTGTGTTTCTGTTAAACACAGAACATCGGCGAGTTGTAGCTCATGATGGCATCTGATATCCTCCATGTGAGATGCCAGTCCTTCCGTGTTGTGATGGATGATGGTGAGTGTCTGTTCCAGCCTATTTTCCCTCACGTGCTGCAGAAGTGGCATGATTTCTTCAACTCTTGCTCTTCTCATGCTTTGCAAAGAGGTTGTGATTTCAGGATCAGCATATATCTTCTTGTCGTCGAAATCCGTAATGTGTAATCCTTGTAGAGATGTCGTTCTGCTGAGGGCAACGTAGGCCATTCCCGGCTCAAAAATCTTCTTCAATGACACTACTGCAGAGTGCATTGTCATGCCTTGAACTTTGTGGGCTGTGCAGGCGTAAGCTAGCTTAATGGGAAACTGACGACGAACGGCTCCTTTCCTCAGACTTTCTTCAGATCTCTCAATGTAAACCAAGACGTCTTCTTCACCTCGTACCTTTTTACGGTGTTTCTGACCGGCGTTCGGATTGTCAAGTTGAAGTCCCAACATTTGTACGGTGTCGATTCCATCTTTTGCTTTGGTGACGATGTTTGCAATCGTGCCAAAACATCCATTGACAATTCCATCTTCTACATCCAGGTTCCTGGTTACCATCACACGAACTCCCACTGCAACTTGCATTGTGTCCAGCAAGTCGTCCTTTTTTCCAGTGACTGGTTTGTTTAATCGCTTCATCCTTCCTGTTCTTGGGTCTTTCCTGTAGTCTTCGGCATCAATTGTTATGATGTCAGCGAAGAGGGCCTGTACAATCTCGGTATTGTACTTGTCAACCTCTTTGTTAGTGGCGAATATGTGTAGAGCATCACGTGGACAGTCTTCTGGCTTCTTCACAGCCTGGAATAACAAAGCTCTATCATCTTCCCTGAGAGCTTCTGTCTTCTGCCTCACTCGTAGTCGGTTCAACAGTTGAGCGAAAGCGAGGTCTTCCTTCTGCCGCATGATCTCTGTGAGTGTGATGATTTGAAAATGGTCCTTCCAGAAATCCAGCATATCCTCTTCATACACACAGAGCGGTTTGGCTTTACCAAGCGGTGGCAGTTGATAATAATCCCCTACGACGAGGCAAGATATTCCTCCAAAAGGTTTCTTGTTGCCTTTGATCTGCTGAAATCTCCAGTTTACGTATGTGAACAGATCCTTAGAAACCATGGATATTTCATCGATGATAAGAATCTCCACGTCGCGTAATCCTGCTCTCACTTCATCTAGGGCGTTCCCAAGTCCTTGATAAGGTGGCTTCAGACTCCTTGGCAGTTTTAAAAGGGAATGCAGCGTTTTTCCAGAGATGTTGAATGCTGCAGTTCCAGTAAACGCAGACAACAACACCGTGGGCACGGAGAGATCCCCTTCTTCC
Source organism: Carassius gibelio (assembly GCF_023724105.1). Taxonomy (NCBI): domain Eukaryota; kingdom Metazoa; phylum Chordata; class Actinopteri; order Cypriniformes; family Cyprinidae; genus Carassius; species Carassius gibelio. Next base: position 48,196,608 of record NC_068398.1, read on the forward strand.
CGGAGTCGAGGGAGTTGTCGCAGAATCTTAGTTGCTTCCGAGTGTATGCACTTGATGACGTGCGATTTCCCACAACCTGCACCGCCTGACAAAAAGTAAAAAAACTGCTCTGGATTGTGACCCCACACACGCTTCTGACACCACTGGCGGACAGTGTAAAAAATTGCTGCCTGCGTCTCATTTAGACTCCTAAACATCTTCCTCAGATATTCATTAGTCATCTGTGGTGCCTCAATCTGTGGTACGACTCCGTCTCCATCTTCACGACGAATCTGGTATTCTGGAACATCATCCTGTTCATTTTCTTCTGGATGGACGTCTTGTTGTTCTGCAATACACTCCATCCGATCAACGTCGATTTCAGGGGCAAAAGCACACCAAGCATTCTCAGACGGTCCTTCCCGCTGCAGCTGTTCATATGCTTCGTCCACTTTTTTGCCGTGTTTTTCAAACTTCTTCTGTTGTGCTTTAACTAAGCCACGGACAGGGAATCGGAAATTGGGGTGTGACGGGAGTTCTACAAGTCCCCTTTTGTAAAACTCCTGATACGTTGGAAACCCTTGAGGTTTCAGCTGTTCGTTGACACGATGTGGCACGTAAAGTTTTACCATTGTTCCGCAAAACTTCTCCGGTTGCTTCTCCTCTGAAAAGCGAGCATACCTGACAATTGCAGCCTTACCAACAGTTCTCTTCTGAATGAATCCCATATCGTTGAGGAGTGGGAGGACATTCTTTCCTTTAGTTTGCCGACCATACACAACACGGTAATTAGACACAAAGTCTGCAAGGCACATCTTTTCAAACTCCAGTGTTCGAGGCCTTGCTCTGTATTTCTCTATAATACCTGACATCCAGACATCCTCTGAATCAGGATCTTTGCTGTGTAGGACACTACGAGGCAAACTCATCCTCAGGGCATCATCATCCGTCGGTATAAACACAACATTTCGTGAACACTTCTTCAGTGGTAAGCTGCATGTCCGTGCCACAGACTCCTGAGCACTCACTTGCCTGTGTTTGGAGTAGGCCTGCATTATCTGCTTCATTTCGTCCTCTTCGTTAACATTGGTTTCACGAACACCCTTGATCACGGTCTTCAGGTAATCATTCATTTCGTGTTCTGGCTTGGAAATGTAGGACAACATATACATGATGCAGCTGAAAGAGTCAAGAACGAACTGTATGTCCATGTTGGCGTTCCATGCCCTCAGCAAATCTGGGTTGTATCCATTCACCCAAGCCTCCTTTGGATCACGCTTCAGCAAAATCACGTTTGAAGTGGACAGTGCCTCAGCGTATTTACAGTAATCATCCATGGACAGATTACATTTGGTCAGCAAGTCTGACAAGTTGTCAAAAGAGGACTGGGGATCGTTTAGCAAGTCCCACACCGGCTTGAGTTTAGTCCTGGCTTCTTTCATTGCTTTTCGAGCAGCATCCTGTCTTCTCTTCTTTCTCTCTTGTTGGTGCTGGTCTTCGTTTTTATCTTCCTCAGGACGTTGTGGAGCGTCCTGTCTCCTCTTCTTTCTGTCTTGGTGGTGTTGGTCTTCGTTTTCATCTTCTTCAGGACGTTGTGGTCGTGGACGGGTGATGGTGGTGCTTGACATGGGAAGTTTAGGGAACCCATATCTACACAACACATTTCCTTTCTTGCAAGATTTGGAGTGCTTCTTGCTGTGAAGCTGAACTTCGGTGACAATTTCATGAAGCTCGGGATCGGTGGTAGGGTCCGGCAACTGGCAGGTTATGTAACGGTCAATAAAGTCACACACTACTTGGTCGGACTGATTTTCAAATTCGGGTGCCCCCTTTACCCAGGCCAGCATATGAATGTGTGGGCTTCCTCTGGCTTGAAACTCCACGCGATAAAAGTAATCCTCGACTTCGCCGATGGGTTGAGCAGGTGACAAAAGCAGATGATTCATTAACGCATCCACTCGTTTCTCAAACATCCGCATCACGGTGACGGGATTACTTCGGAGGATTTCACATTTCGTTGTCCAGTCAAGCTCTGAAAAGACGACCTCTTCACCTTGCTGAGCCTTGATTGCCGTTATTACTTCTGGCCATCGCATTTCGGCTGCACTGAATGTGCAAAAAAAAGTAGGATTCCCTAACTGCCTGATCATGGCCTGCAGATCTCTCAACGTTTTCTCCCAATAAGATGGAGTGCCTCTCAGGGGTTGCATAAACCTTGTGGCGTCACGGCTGTGGACCAGTCTTTCGACCTCAAGATCATCCTGAAGAAGCTTGTTGGAGATTCTACGTCCATCTTTTGTGACAGGTTTGCCCTTTCGCAACTGGATAGACATGCTGTTTCTAGCCATGTGCGTTTCAGTGACAAACTGCGCAAAGAAGAGATAACTCTGGTCTTTGGCAAAACGAGTATCCACACAGAACAGTCTAGCATTGAAATACATGCTTGGTGATAATGCAACTTGTCGTGCCTCATCAATTGTGTTCTGTCCAGTGGGAAACTGTACGGGGAAGGCCATGGCTTCCAATTTGGGAACCTTGAAAAATCCGACTGGCTTCTTCCCTTGAGCAGGCGCAATGCTGAAGATTCCCTCACCGTACGACAGCAAGTCCTGTCCGATGTCGAGTGGCTGCATGCATGTGTCCAGAGTGAGGCCAGGCCTGAGCTCATCCTTTTCTTCTGTGCTGACATTCTGGTCATCCTGTTCAGAGACAACAACTTCCTGTTTCTCCTCTGTGTCATCCAGCTTATCATCAGGGAGAAATTCAAATGTGGCAGCGTCACTAATCAAGATGTCCCTGTATTCTGAATGCATTGCTTTCAGTTTTGCTAATGCTGCAAGCACATTGTGCATATTCACTGTATGGAAGTGTTGGTATCCTCTGAACTTGATGTGTCTTTTCAGCTTCACCTGTAGGAGCTGGGACTCACTGTTAGGCCTTGGGAGACAGTTGACTGTTTTCTCCACCTCAGAGGGCACACACACAACAGCACCATACACTGATCGCTGCTGTCCTTTGGGCAATGCAACTATTTTTGCGAAAGGAACAATTTTGGCGATAAGCTGTCGTTCAAGTATGTTCAGCTCAAGCAGTTCTGCAGGGATGGGTGGCAATTGAAGTCTGTTTGCCGCCGCAATAGAAGGCATGGATCCTCTCTTCAGATGGCTGTCACAGGTGTGACAGATCCACTCCTGTCTTTGCTCATCTGGAACTGCACAAGGAACTGAGCAGGCACTGTCACATGCATGTATATATTTCCCGGTTAAGCAAAAGGCTGTAATATGAACATTTTTGCGGTATCGTGTTCTATTACACATCTTAACCTGATTTGGAAACAGAGTCCTGTGACAGACTGTGCAGATGTAAGTTGGACCATGCATAATTTGACACCGAAATGCAGATATGGCCCTCTGAATCAAGCTGTTGGACACAGACTGGTTTCTCGCATCGGAATTGGGCGTATCCTGGCTGAAGCGAATGTATGGCCTGTATTTTCTCTTGATCCTTAATGCACATGTCAACTTGTGAAGAATGTGGAATCCAGGATCAGTAAGACGCTTCTGTTTCTTCTGGAGAGTACAACATAGAATGTGATGTGACCTAAACTCTGAATCACCTACATATCTTCTGGCCATGTAGTCCTTCATCTTCTTCTGGAAAAGTTCATCAGTCTTGTACCTCCTCACTATGTAGTCCTTCTTTTTCTTCTGGAAAAGATCATCGGTCTTGTACCTCCTCACCGTGTACTCCTTCATCTTCTTCTGGAAAAGAGTATCAGTCTTGTACCTCCTCACCATGTAGTCCTTCATCTTCTTCTGGAAAAGATCATCAAACTTGTACCTCCTCACCATGTAGTCTTTCTTTTTTCTCAGGTAAAGAGCATCAGTGTGGTACCTCCTGATTAAGTACTCTTTCCTTTTTTTCTGGAAGAGAACATCAGTTTTGTACTTCTTGGCCATATACTCTAGCTTTCTGAATCTGGCAAAAGGATCTTGATCATACTTCTTTTTGGTACTTTCCATTTTCTTCTTCTGAAACTGCAAATTGGTGGCATATTTCTCTCTCTCATATTGCCTTCTTTTTTGTTCACGAACTTTAAAATGTGGAGCGGTTTTCTCATGTCTTGCTTCTTTCGTTTTATTTGCAATTTTACGCACTTCTTTTCTTCTTCGCTGCTTGTTTGTTTTTGAAACATTGATGACACTTTGGTTTTTGTCATCTGTCAAAACAAGATTTTCAGGGATTCTGATGTCAGCAGTTGTTGGTGTTTTTGCCAGAGGTGAAGTTACTTGTGATGGTGTCACACATGCTGCTGATGAGCACGGTTCCTCAGACTGTTGCTCCATTTCAAATGAAACAGCCATGAATTCATAGCAAGCTTGAGGACCACGATTCCAAAAAAGCTCAAGTAATCTGTTGGTCATGTCATGCAGGTTGGTGAAAGTTAGCATAACTGCTGTTCCGTCACCAGTAGGATGTGGCCAACCTTCAGCAGTTCTGGAATGGGAATCAAAATATCCATATCTTCCAGATCTGTCTCTGAACACAGCAAAGCACTCTGGAGAAACAATAAGTAGTGCATGGCTGACATCTGTTGAGAGACACTGAAGTCTTTCATCAAGAGGAATCCACCATGCGTCCATTTCAGTAGTTCCTCTGTCTTGCAGATACCCCATCACCACCTCTGACTTCTGGACGCTGTAGTTGTGGTTAGAAGTCGAGATGCTCACAGGTACTTCAGCCATGCTTAGAAGATCCTGACGAAATCTTCCTTCAGCAATAAGCTGCATTTTAATGCCAACATACAAAGCATCCCCTTCCTCTAGCACCCTGTCAAGATCAGGCTGATCGAATGAAGTTCCCTCACTGTGGTACGCAAGGAATGTCAGAGCTACACATGTGCACTGACTGTTTCGTGAGAAAACATCATACCTTGCATCATTCTGGCAATGAGAAGCCTGCACGGATATAACTCTAGATGTGTTGTCGCCATCTTCGTACTGCTGTCCATCAGAAACCCGAGCAACACCTTTACAGACGCTCGACTGTCCTGTCAGGTCTAACTTTCTCCAACGAACTTTTTGAGCCTGGGATCTCCTACCTTTCCGAGGCATCCTTCAAAAGACAAAATATGAGAAAACAGACCAAAGACATGAGATAAATAAACCATGACATCTGACTAGCACATTAATTAAAAATAAATAACTTGGTCAAAGGTTTAGGAATTCTACAACTCCACCAGCATATTCAGACATTGGAAATTGTGTAAATGTCATGCTTTCTCTGTAGAGATGCTCTGAAAACACCATCACATGCTCCATGTATGTAACCAAAGAAGTGCTTAATTTTCAAACATACTTCACATTAGAGTTAGTTAATTTAGTTAAATTACAGCCTTTTTCAATTTTATAATCATAATACTCAAACATTTTTTTGTAGGCAAATGGGATTAAATTATCAAATGATGATTAAATGAGTTTAACATCCTGATCATCTGTTCTGATCGTTTATCAATAATCATAATAATAAGCAGATGATTTCACATCATGTCTTAAATAAGTGTTTAGCAAAAAACTGTCATATTTTCTTCATTATGAGTTTGAACATCTGATTAAAAATGACTGTAAAATGGCTTAGTGCTAGAGTCAAAAAGTATTGTATTCAATAAGCATTTCTTTAACAGTATATTTTCACTTACTTCACAAAATGCTGAAGCGATACAACCTGCAAAATAATCTCAAGAATAAAACAAGTTAGTTAACTGACAAGAAAAAGAACAACTTATAAATACAGCTAACAAACTTTCCAAAAAAAAGAACAGTAGCAGATAAAACCAATTATGAATCTAGTATTAATAGGAACAAACTTTTTTCCCAAAAGTTATTAACCTAGTATTAAAAGAACTGAACTTTTAAAAGAACGTATTAGGTAGTATTAGAGAAAGTAGTACTTGAACACAAATTATCAACTTAGTGGTAAAATGAATTTTTTTTTTTTCTTTTTTTTTGGTGGGTGGGTGGGGGGTGGGTTGGGGAGGGGAGGGAAAGGGTGGGTTGGGTTTAATGATTGGGAAGAACAATACAGAAGAACTGCTGCTTTGAGAAAATCCAAAAACTGGAAAAGAAAAGAAAGACTTATTAGGCAACTATAAAGACAATAATATTGAAAAGAAAATTCAAGGTTTCCCACACACTGATTTATTTGTGGTGGGCCCCCACAATATCAAAACTGACCTCCACTAATAGATTTTCCTAAAGGATTTGACTTAAATGAAAAAAAAAAAAAACATGAGCACTGTAAGTGTCAAAATAAAAAAACAGAGCATTTTTTTTGGGCGGGGAAGTGCCACCACAAATAGTGTAAGGCTGTGGGAAACACTGAAACAACGAATTATGCACACTAACCAGGTGTTCAGCTGCTGAGAAAAATGCAGGTCGTGCTCTGAATAGATGGTCTGCAAAACAAAAAACAAACACTAAATTAAAGATAGCCTATGTATGTGAAATAAGATCAATATTAACATTTAATAATAATAAGATATGCAAAGGCATCCATAAATGTTTTTCAATTCAGTCAGATTTTCAATATATATATATATATATATATATATATATATATATATATATATATATATATATATATATATATATATATATATATATATATATTTTTTAATTGATTGGTTGATCGCCAAATTATGTTTTCATCTAGTTTTAAAGTTCTAGGGCATTATCTGAACTTGCATACTTCTCTACTATATAGTAGGGTGAAAGGCAGTAGATGAAAAGTACTTGGATGACCTACCACATCTATTGAGATTCTTTAGTCTATCCCATGAGCCCACAGTAGCAAAATTGTGAATTGCATTGTTACTGATGCTGTAGCTCACATGACAGTGATAACATGACAAATGTAGTTCATCTGGATACAAACCACACATATTAAGACTATTTTTTACTTCTCCGAGAGAATGCAACTTTGAATGCAGCCCATGGCTATAACATGAACTATTTCTATTTTTCATAAAGCAACTTAAAACGAATGGTTCACCCACCAAATTAATATCATTTCAGTCTCTCATTAAGTTTTTGAAAAATTACAAGCAAGGAAAATCATTGAGGCCTACAACATTCCCCAGTGAATTTCACAAAACTCCACAAGCAATTCACAGGTTCTGAAGTGCTATAGTGCATCCGTGACTCAGTAGTATCTCATCAATAATTGTTTTGTCACCTATTAATGTTTTATACATATATTAAAAGAATGAAATTAACACTTACCAGATATTGTGCGGTGGAGAGTCAGTAGTGCTTGTAATGCTGTGATCTGAAAATAAAAGTAAAATGTCAGACATAACTTGTTAAAATCTGTTGACCACACAGGCAACAACGTCTTCACATTTTCTTATTTCTGCATAGTGCACCTTTAAATGGACTACAACCAAAAAATGCAAACAAACCTCAAGAATTGCTCAGGAGTTAAAGCTCAATGATCAATCTAAACAGAAAGGAGTAGAAAAAAATAATAAATTAATGCTTGATAGCACACAACAGGGACAGCTGATAACAAAACACAGGTCTACGACTTTCAATATACCTCTTATGACTTAAACCAGAAAAAAACAAATCTAATTTTATTCTTAATATAAACATTGCATATGTGGTCTATGTCCAAATATTTGTTTATGGTAATTTTATATATATACTTACAATCACAGATGTTAAAAGGAATATAACAAATATATTGGGACACAGAAAACACATTAGATCAGAATTATAACATGTGGATGTCAACCATATCTACACAAAAATAAATGACATGCTGGAGGCTAAAAAGATTCTGTTTTTCAATTTATTTATTTATTTAAAAAAAATACTTCTATACCCTCCAAAGCTGATAAATTAAGTAAAAATAGTAATATTGTCAATTATTATTACAGCTTAAATTTTATTTTATTTTATTATTTTTATTTTTTAAATTTATTTTGGTGATAGCAAAATGAATTATCATAGTTAACTCCATTTGTCAGTGTCATGTTATCATCAATGTTGAAAACAGTTGTGCTGCCTTTTTTGTGCAAATGGTGAATTATTACTATTAAGTCTGGGTTCAATAATTTTTCTTTAATACTTTTAATAGCAGTTAACTGATCAAAATAGACATTAACTGATCAAAAGTGACAGTATTTAACAATTACATAAGATTTGGGACTTTATTTTATACATATATATTTCTTATTTTAACTTATTACAAAACTTTAAAATGCATAACAGTTTATCACAAGAAATAAACAGCACATTTTTCAAAACTTAATACTATACGTTTATTCGTAATAATTACATTATATAACTTATTTATAATTTGTATGTAAATTATGTTAAGAAAGGAAAGAGTTATTTTAAAAGTTATTTTACAATACCACTGTTTTAACTGCTTCTAATTAAATGAATGCAGCATTAGTAACCGACAAACAAAACACAAATTCAGCTTGCTCTACCTCTGCATTCGGTGCACATGAACAGATCGTATTTAAGCTTTAAACAGCGTCTCTCCTCCCTGACGCATTCATTACTCAAAATAGATGAATAAATAAACTGTAAGCACAAAATTCCCAATTCAACCCGCTGACTTAACATTAAACATTACCATTATAAAATACTGTAACGTTAATTACATTAGATCATAAATTATTGAAACGTACATAAAACTGTAACGTTAGCTGACACCGCATCTAAACTGCATCTCAACAACATTTTCTGTGGCCACAAAAAACGTTTATGGACGTTTATGGAACAGCAGACAATACGTGCATTTAATCACGCCCCAACACACAGCATTAATCAGAAGTTCAGCCTCAGACACCTCAAAGAAAAGTATTTCTTAAATGCCGGTAATTTAGACGGTGAATATTATGAATTACTGTCCCAAAACCACATTCAAGCAGGAAACCAGCGCCAAAAAATTAAAATAAAATTCGCGCTCATTTAAGATCAAAGCGGAAAGTCGTCCGCAACCCTTGACCGAGACAAGACGGTTAAGTCCCGTTAATATCTAACGTTACCTCACACGGACTCCGTGTGTGACTCTGAGCCGGTTCGCCATCGCTAGCATGTCAGACACGGCGGTCTGTGGGTAGTTTCAGAGCTCTGTCAATTTTAACCTTGTGGATCAGTGAAAAAAAAAAAACACTATATAGACGTTTATGGAACAGCAGACAATACGTGCATTTAATCACGCCCAACACACAGCATTAATCAGAAGTTCTGCCTCAGACACCTCACACAAAAGTATTTCTTAAATACCGGTAGACGGTTAATACTATGAATTACTGCCTCAAAATCACATTCAAGCGGGAAACCAAAGGGTCAAAAAAAAGAAAGAAAAAAAGTTCGCGCTCATTTAGGATCAAAGCGGAGAGCCGGCCGCACCCCGTGAGCAGGACTGAGACGAAATGGATAAATCTTTTAATATCTAGCATTACGTTACACGGACTCCGTGTGTGAATCTGGGCCGATTTGCCATCACTAGCGTGTCAGACACGGCGGTCTGTGTGTAGTTTCAGAGCTCTGTCTATTTTTACCTCGTGTATAAGTGAAAAACCACTTCATAGACGATTATGGAATAGCAGAAAATACGCCCAACACGCAGCATTAATCAGGCCTCGCAGATTTATAATGCCTCACAGTCACCTCAAACAAATGTATTTCTTAAATAGACGGTAGGAAAAACTGTCCTTAAAACACATTCAAACAAGAAAATATATTAGCAATCTCGAACGCCCTTACATCAATGACTAAACTCTGCTAAAATAACTTAAAAAATCCACTCTTGCTCAATGCAATATTGCGCTAATATTTAGAATTAGCTAACATATTTACAGATGCTCAAGCAACAATGGTATACACAACTTGGGCAACATTACTATTATCTTATTTCTTAAAATTCATTATTAAAGGCAGACGTTAGAAAAATAAACCATCCGTACTCACCTCAAGGAGATTTCTGGAACATCTTCCTGTGTTCTCCGTCTATCACAGTATTGATCAGCCAATCAGCACGCGAACTTCAGCTGCGCAGCCAATAGTCATGCAGCGTTACTCTTATATCCATATATAGAAGCCCATGGAGACAGTGGATTTTTTTTTTTTTTTTTTTTTTTTTTTTTTTTTTTAAACGTGTGCACCAAGCCTTATTATTAAAAAAAATGAAAGACCAATTAAACGTTCCATTATTAAAAAGTTAAACACAGTTAAATTAAAATATTTATTTATTTGTTTTTAAGCTCATTATGAGTCATATAATAGTATTATTTAATAATGAGCACTTTAAAATCAATACTTTCAAATTGTTATAGCCATTATAATACAGAGAAAGAGACATTATGTAATGAATTTAGTGATTAACTTTGTCTTATATATATTCATATATTATATATGTTAGATATGTTATATATATTGTTATTTTATAATTTAAAGGAACAAGAATCATTACAACCAGAAGTATGAATTTTTTTAAAACGTTTAATATTTAAATATTAAATTCCCAACTGTAATGGAGACAAAACCAAGGAACTTTAAAATATGGTTTTGATGGATGTGTCTTTATTTAATATAATGATATACACATGCAACGCAATGATACACACATCAAATATAATATATACACATCTCTAAGAATTATGTTTTTTTAGGTTTTTGTAGATTTCTTTAAGATTTCATATACTAATAACATGCCACATTATATATAATAAATTATTTCCCTTATCCAATAAATTAACCCAATCATGTCCTATCCATAATCAGTAAACAAATTTTATTCATGCACTGCTCCATTACGATGCTGATAACCTTTCTTGTCTTGTTTAGCTTCCATACTTCTCTCCACTGCCACACACGCTGCTCAGTGATGCTGGAGAATATGTTGTTGTTGCTGCTTAGTGTTTCGGTGTGGTTTTTATGGATAATTGGTAGCTTTTTGCTAGTGCGTTGTTAGTTAGTAGCTATTGTAATCTGGGTAGTTGCTGAACGATTACCTTGTTGTTGCTAGGGTACCCAGGATGATTGCTAGGGCCATTGCAAAGGTAAATCAGTGTGGTTGCTTGGATGTTGCTATGTGGTTGCTAGGTTACCTGGGGTGGTTGGTAGGGCCGTTGCTAGGGTACCCAATGTGGTTGCTAGGGTAATCGTGGTGGTTGCTAGGGTCCCTAGGATGGTTGCTAGGGTATCTGGGTTGGTTGCTAGGGCGGATGCTAGGGTCCCCATGATGGTTGCTAGGGCTATTGCTAAGGTACCCATGATGGTTGCTAGGGTAATCAGGGTGGTTGCTAGGTTGTTGGTATGTGGTTGCTAGGTTACCTGGGGTGGTTGCTAGGGTGGTTGCTAGGGTCCCCATGATGGTTGCTAGGGTGGTTGCTAGGGTACCCGGGGTGGTTGCTAGGGTAATCGGGGTGGTTGCTAGGTTGTTGCTATGTGGTTGCTAGGTTACCTGGGGTGGTTGCTAGGGCCGTTGCTAGGGTACCCAATGTTGTTGCTAGGGTAATCGTGGTGGTTGCTATGGTGGTTGCTAGGATCCCCATGATGGTTGCTAGGGCTATTGCTAAGGTACCCATGATGGTTGCTAGGGTAATCAGGGTAGTTGCTAGGTTGCTGCTATGTGGTTGCTAGGTTACCTGGGGTGGTTGCTAGGGTGGTTGCTAGGGTCCCCATGATGGTTGCTAGGGTGGTTGCTAGAGTACCCGGGGTGGTTGCTAGGGTGTTGCTATGTGGTTGCTAGGGTAACCTGGGTAGTTGCTAGGCAGTTGCTAGGATGATTTTGGTGATTGCTAAGGTGTTGCTAGGGTGCTCAGGGTGGTTGCTAGGCGATTGCTATGGTAACCTGGCTGGTTGCTAGGCAGTTGCTATGGTCTCCTGGGTGGTTGCTATGATGTTACTAGGTGGTTGGTAGTTGTCACAGATGGTCACTATATAGTTATTATAGAGTTCTTCGCCCATTTGAGCACTTAGCTAATCGCTGTTAGCATGTAGCTATTAACTGCTAGCATGACTAGCATGCTGGATTTCCTGTATACTAGCATGAGTGGAAAGAGCCAACCGCCATGTCGATACGATTTTCTGTTGAAAAGATATAAGACGTACTAATTGGTTGCTAGGCTACTCTATTTGGTTGCTATGGAGTGGCCTGGCTGCTGTCAATGATGATACTCCAAAGTCTGCTCGCCAATATAAACCAACCCCCATGCCTCTACGATTTACTGATGTGGAGATATAGATCTTGCAAAACGGTTGCTAGGGTACTGTGTTTGGTTGCTAGGGAGTGGCCTGGCAGCTGCCAATGATGATACTCCAATGGTTGCTTGCTAATATAAACCAACCCCCATGCTTCTATGTCTTTCAGATGTTAAGATATCTCTGTATACTTTGGGTTGCTAGGTAGCTCTTAATGGTTGCTAGGGCGTGGCTAGGTTGTCTTGAAGGAGATACATGATTGGCCATTTGCTGCCCGAGTCAAACGAGCCCACCCTCATGTTTCTATGACACTTCTATCCAAAGTTATTCATCTTATCTTTTTCAATGGAAGTCTATGGGGCTTGTTGCTATGGCGCTCTCTATGGTTGATAGGGCGTGGCTTCATAGATTCACAGTGATCCTGAGAGGCTGATTGGTTGCCTGATTCAAATGAGCCCACCCCCTTGTCTCTATGACACTGTGATCCTGAGTTATGTTCAATACAAAATCCCTATGTAATTTCCCATAGTAGGAAAAGCACAGTGTTTCATGGGCGATCCCTCACCATACTATGTCAATGGGGCAACTTTGGGGGTCTCTAGCACCCCAGGGGTACAACTTGTACCCCTCTGAGAGGTATCCTCTCGCACAGCCTGATAGCCTCTCCAAATGTGGTGATTCACATGTTTCTGCGAATTTCTCTTTCGGAGCTACGATCCGTCAAAGTTGGCCGTAATGCATTGTCTATGCGATTTTTCGGCCGTTATTTCGCACGGTGTACGAACATCGTACGCCCGATTGCTTAGAAAAGTCATAGCACACCATTCCCGATTAGGCCGCACGATTTGACGCCTGTTTTGTTGGTCTGCGACGAAAACTGCGGGACTAGTTACGCGCCGAAAATCGTACGGAAGAAGAAGAATAATAAGAATAATAAGTATGTGAGATAATAATAGTGATGCCTTGCCTCCGGCAAGCACCACTAACTAGAAGGTACATTTCCTGAAGAAAATGTGAGTGGTGCTTGCAGTGGCAAAACTCGGCGCCCTGTAGCCACCCATGATGCCTGTGTGATGTTTTGAAGCAGAGAAAGAAGGATTTATATTGCTACATGGTTGCTAGGGTGCTCTATATGGTTGCTATGGTGTGACTATATAGTTTATGGGGTGATATTTAAAGATTATTTACCAGCCTGAATGCAAAAAGCCCAAGCCAGTGTTTCTATATAGTTATTTTTGCTGAGATACAGCTTTTAAATGTAGTTAAACAGTTGCTAGGGGGCTAAAATTGGTTGCTAGGGCATGGATATGAAGTTGTTATGTCACTACTTATGGACTGCTTGATAGGCCGAGTCAAAAGAGCCCTCTCCCAAGCCTCTATGACTTTCTAATCCAAAGATATGATGTCAGATAGTTTTTCCAATGTTAAGTCAATGGGATATTTTCACACATTTTCTTCGCCCGCTGTACGATTATCGTAAGTCCGATTGCTTAGAAAAGTCATAGCACACCTCTCCTCAATATCCCGCACGATTTGACACCTCATTCATGGGTCTGTGACAAAAAATGCGGGAGGAGTAGCGTGCCAAAGTTTTGTCAAGGCGAATAGTAATAGTAACACTAGAAGGTACATTTCCTGAAGAAAATGTGAGTGGTGCTTGCAGTGGCAAAACTCGCCCCTCTGTTGCTAAGGTGTGGTTGCTAGGGTACCCGGGGTGGTTGCTAGGGTGGTTGCTATGGTAACCTGGGTGGTTGCTAGGGCCGTTGCTAAGGTACACAAGGTGGTTGCTAGGGTAATTGGGGCAGTTGCTAGGGTGTTGCTATGTGGTTGCTAGGGTGCCCGGGTGGTTGCTAGGGCGGTTGCTAGGGTCCCCAAGATGGTTGCTAGGGCCGTTGCTAGGGTACTCAGGTTGGTTGCTAGGGTAATCGGGGTGGTTGCTAGGGTGTTGCTATGTGGTTGCTAGGGTACCCAGGGTGGTTGCTAGGGCGGTTGCTAGGGTCCCCATGATGGTTGCTAGGGCCGTTGCTAGGGTACCCAGGTTGGTTGCTAGGGTAATCGGGGTGGTTGCTAGGGTGTTGCTATGTGGTTGCTAGGGTACCCGGGGTGGTTGCTAGGGCGGTTGCTAGGGTCCCCATGATGGTTGCTAGGGCCGTTGCTAGGGTACCCAGGTTGGTTGCTAGGGTAATCGGGGTGGTTGCTAGGGTGTTGCTATGTGGTTGCTAGGGTACCCGGGGTGGTTGCTAGGGCGGTTGCTAGGGTCCCCATGATGGTTGCTAGGGCCGTTGCTAGGGTACCCAGGGTGGTTGCTAGGGTAATCGGGGTGGTTGCTAAGGTGTTGCTAGGCGGTTGCTAGGGTACCCGGGGTGGTTGCTAGGCAGTTGCTATGGTCTCCTGGGTGGTTGCTATGATGTTACTAGGTGGTTGGTAGTTGTCACAGATGGTCACTATGTAGTTATTATAGAGTTCTTAGCCCATTTGAGCACTTAGCTAATCACTATTAGCATGTAGCTAATCACTGCTAGCATGACAAGCATGTTGGAAGTCCAGTGTGCTAGCATGAGTCAAAAAATCCAACCGCCATGTCTGTACGATGTTCTGATGCAGAGATATAGGTCATGCAAAACGGTTGCTAGGGTACTCTGTTTGGTTGCTATGGAGTGGCTTGGCAGCTGCCAATGGTGATACTCCAAAGGCTGCTCGCCAATATAAACCAACCCCCATGCCTCTACGATGTTCTGATGAAGAGATATAGATCTTGCAAAACGGTTGCTAGGGTACTGTGTTTGGTTGCTAGGGAGTGGCCTGGCAACTGCCAATGATGATACTCCGAAGTCTGCTTGCTAGTATGAATTACATAAACCAACCCCCATGCCTTTATGATATTCAGATTTGAAGATATCTCTCTATGCTTTTGGTCGCTAGGGAGGTCCAAATGGTTGCTAGGGCGTGGCTATGAAGTGTTGAAGGTGATTCGTGATTGGCCATTTGCTGCCCCGAGTCAAACGAGCCAACCCTCATGTTTCTATGACACTTCTATCCAAAGTTATTCATTTTAACTTTTTCAATGGAAGTCTATGGAGCTTGTTGCTATGGTGTTCTATATGGTTGCTAGGGCGTGGCTTGATAGCTTCATAATGATCATGAGAGACTGATTGGTTGCCTGATTCAAATGAGCCCACCCCCTTGTCTCTATGACTATGTGATCCATAGTTATGTTCAATACAAAATCCCTATGTAATTTCCCATTGTAGCCCTCCCTATACTTAGTATGGGGCAAATTTGGGGGGCTCTTGCGCCCCAGGGGTACAACTTATACCCCATTGCGAGGTATGTTCTCATACAGCCTGATAGCCTCTCCAAATGTGGTGATTCACATGTTTCTGCGAAATTCTCGTTCGGAGCTATGATCCGCCAAAGTTGGCCGTAATGCATTGTCTATGCGATTTTTCGGCCGTTATTTCGCCCGGTGTACGAACATCGTACGCCCGATCGCTTATAAAAGTCATAGCACACCATTCCCGACTAGGCCGCACGATTTGACGCCTCTTTTGCGGGTCTGTGACGAAAACTGCGGGACTAGTTACGCGCCGAAGTTTTGGCGGAAGAAGAATAAGAATAATCTATAATAATAAGTATGTGAGATAATAGTAGTAGTGCTTTGCCTCCGGCAAGCACCACTAACTAGAAGGTACATTTCCTGAAGAAAATGTGAGTGGTGCTTGCAGTGGCAAAACTCGCCCCTCTGTTGCTAAGGTGTGGTTGCTAGGGTACCCGGGGTGGTTGCTAGGGTGGTTGCTATGGTAACCTGGGTGGTTGCTAGGGCCGTTGCTAAGGTACACAAGGTGGTTGCTAGGGTAATTGGGGCAGTTGCTAGGGTGTTGCTATGTGGTTGCTAGGGTGCCCGGGTGGTTGCTAGGGCGGTTGCTAGGGTCCCCAAGATGGTTGCTAGGGCCGTTGCTAGGGTACTCAGGTTGGTTGCTAGGGTAATCGGGGTGGTTGCTAGGGTGTTGCTATGTGGTTGCTAGGGTACCCAGGGTGGTTGCTAGGGCGGTTGCTAGGGTCCCCATGATGGTTGCTAGGGCCGTTGCTAGGGTACCCAGGTTGGTTGCTAGGGTAATCGGGGTGGTTGCTAGGGTGTTGCTATGTGGTTGCTAGGGTACCCGGGGTGGTTGCTAGGGCGGTTGCTAGGGTCCCCATGATGGTTGCTAGGGCCGTTGCTAGGGTACCCAGGTTGGTTGCTAGGGTAATCGGGGTGGTTGCTAGGGTGTTGCTATGTGGTTGCTAGGGTACCCGGGGTGGTTGCTAGGGCGGTTGCTAGGGTCCCCATGATGGTTGCTAGGGCCGTTGCTAGGGTACCCAGGGTGGTTGCTAGGGTAATCGGGGTGGTTGCTAAGGTGTTGCTAGGCGGTTGCTAGGGTACCCGGGGTGGTTGCTAGGCAGTTGCTATGGTCTCCTGGGTGGTTGCTATGATGTTACTAGGTGGTTGGTAGTTGTCACAGATGGTCACTATGTAGTTATTATAGAGTTCTTAGCCCATTTGAGCACTTAGCTAATCACTATTAGCATGTAGCTAATCACTGCTAGCATGACAAGCATGTTGGAAGTCCAGTGTGCTAGCATGAGTCAAAAAATCCAACCGCCATGTCTGTACGATGTTCTGATGCAGAGATATAGGTCATGCAAAACGGTTGCTAGGGTACTCTGTTTGGTTGCTATGGAGTGGCTTGGCAGCTGCCAATGGTGATACTCCAAAGGCTGCTCGCCAATATAAACCAACCCCCATGCCTCTACGATGTTCTGATGAAGAGATATAGATCTTGCAAAACGGTTGCTAGGGTACTGTGTTTGGTTGCTAGGGAGTGGCCTGGCAACTGCCAATGATGATACTCCGAAGTCTGCTTGCTAGTATGAATTACATAAACCAACCCCCATGCCTTTATGATATTCAGATTTGAAGATATCTCTCTATGCTTTTGGTCGCTAGGGAGGTCCAAATGGTTGCTAGGGCGTGGCTATGAAGTGTTGAAGGTGATTCGTGATTGGCCATTTGCTGCCCCGAGTCAAACGAGCCAACCCTCATGTTTCTATGACACTTCTATCCAAAGTTATTCATTTTAACTTTTTCAATGGAAGTCTATGGAGCTTGTTGCTATGGTGTTCTATATGGTTGCTAGGGCGTGGCTTGATAGCTTCATAATGATCATGAGAGACTGATTGGTTGCCTGATTCAAATGAGCCCACCCCCTTGTCTCTATGACTATGTGATCCATAGTTATGTTCAATACAAAATCCCTATGTAATTTCCCATTGTAGCCCTCCCTATACTTAGTATGGGGCAAATTTGGGGGGCTCTTGCGCCCCAGGGGTACAACTTATACCCCATTGCGAGGTATGTTCTCATACAGCCTGATAGCCTCTCCAAATGTGGTGATTCACATGTTTCTGCGAAATTCTCGTTCGGAGCTATGATCCGCCAAAGTTGGCCGTAATGCATTGTCTATGCGATTTTTCGGCCGTTATTTCGCCCGGTGTACGAACATCGTACGCCCGATCGCTTATAAAAGTCATAGCACACCATTCCCGACTAGGCCGCACGATTTGACGCCTCTTTTGCGGGTCTGTGACGAAAACTGCGGGACTAGTTACGCGCCGAAGTTTTGGCGGAAGAAGAATAAGAATAATCTATAATAATAAGTATGTGAGATAATAGTAGTAGTGCTTTGCCTCCGGCAAGCACCACTAACTAGAAGGTACATTTCCTGAAGAAAATGTGAGTGGTGCTTGCAGTGGCAAAACTCGCCCCTCTGTTGCTAAGGTGTGGTTGCTAGGGTACCCGGGGTGGTTGCTAGGGTGGTTGCTATGGTAACCTGGGTGGTTGCTAGGGCCGTTGCTAAGGTACACAAGGTGGTTGCTAGGGTAATTGGGGCAGTTGCTAGGGTGTTGCTATGTGGTTGCTAGGGTGCCCGGGTGGTTGCTAGGGCGGTTGCTAGGGTCCCCAAGATGGTTGCTAGGGCCGTTGCTAGGGTACTCAGGTTGGTTGCTAGGGTAATCGGGGTGGTTGCTAGGGTGTTGCTATGTGGTTGCTAGGGTACCCAGGGTGGTTGCTAGGGCGGTTGCTAGGGTCCCCATGATGGTTGCTAGGGCCGTTGCTAGGGTACCCAGGTTGGTTGCTAGGGTAATCGGGGTGGTTGCTAGGGTGTTGCTATGTGGTTGCTAGGGTACCCGGGGTGGTTGCTAGGGCGGTTGCTAGGGTCCCCATGATGGTTGCTAGGGCCGTTGCTAGGGTACCCAGGTTGGTTGCTAGGGTAATCGGGGTGGTTGCTAGGGTGTTGCTATGTGGTTGCTAGGGTACCCGGGGTGGTTGCTAGGGCGGTTGCTAGGGTCCCCATGATGGTTGCTAGGGCCGTTGCTAGGGTACCCAGGGTGGTTGCTAGGGTAATCGGGGTGGTTGCTAAGGTGTTGCTAGGCGGTTGCTAGGGTACCCGGGGTGGTTGCTAGGCAGTTGCTATGGTCTCCTGGGTGGTTGCTATGATGTTACTAGGTGGTTGGTAGTTGTCACAGATGGTCACTATGTAGTTATTATAGAGTTCTTAGCCCATTTGAGCACTTAGCTAATCACTATTAGCATGTAGCTAATCACTGCTAGCATGACAAGCATGTTGGAAGTCCAGTGTGCTAGCATGAGTCAAAAAATCCAACCGCCATGTCTGTACGATGTTCTGATGCAGAGATATAGGTCATGCAAAACGGTTGCTAGGGTACTCTGTTTGGTTGCTATGGAGTGGCTTGGCAGCTGCCAATGGTGATACTCCAAAGGCTGCTCGCCAATATAAACCAACCCCCATGCCTCTACGATGTTCTGATGAAGAGATATAGATCTTGCAAAACGGTTGCTAGGGTACTGTGTTTGGTTGCTAGGGAGTGGCCTGGCAACTGCCAATGATGATACTCCGAAGTCTGCTTGCTAGTATGAATTACATAAACCAACCCCCATGCCTTTATGATATTCAGATTTGAAGATATCTCTCTATGCTTTTGGTCGCTAGGGAGGTCCAAATGGTTGCTAGGGCGTGGCTATGAAGTGTTGAAGGTGATTCGTGATTGGCCATTTGCTGCCCCGAGTCAAACGAGCCAACCCTCATGTTTCTATGACACTTCTATCCAAAGTTATTCATTTTAACTTTTTCAATGGAAGTCTATGGAGCTTGTTGCTATGGTGTTCTATATGGTTGCTAGGGCGTGGCTTGATAGCTTCATAATGATCATGAGAGACTGATTGGTTGCCTGATTCAAATGAGCCCACCCCCTTGTCTCTATGACTATGTGATCCATAGTTATGTTCAATACAAAATCCCTATGTAATTTCCCATTGTAGCCCTCCCTATACTTAGTATGGGGCAAATTTGGGGGGCTCTTGCGCCCCAGGGGTACAACTTATACCCCATTGCGAGGTATGTTCTCATACAGCCTGATAGCCTCTCCAAATGTGGTGATTCACATGTTTCTGCGAAATTCTCGTTCGGAGCTATGATCCGCCAAAGTTGGCCGTAATGCATTGTCTATGCGATTTTTCGGCCGTTATTTCGCCCGGTGTACGAACATCGTACGCCCGATCGCTTATAAAAGTCATAGCACACCATTCCCGACTAGGCCGCACGATTTGACGCCTCTTTTGCGGGTCTGTGACGAAAACTGCGGGACTAGTTACGCGCCGAAGTTTTGGCGGAAGAAGAATAAGAATAATCTATAATAATAAGTATGTGAGATAATAGTAGTAGTGCTTTGCCTCCGGCAAGCACCACTAACTAGAAGGTACATTTCCTGAAGAAAATGTGAGTGGTGCTTGCAGTGGCAAAACTCGCCCCTCTGTTGCTAAGGTGTGGTTGCTAGGGTACCCGGGGTGGTTGCTAGGGTGGTTGCTATGGTAACCTGGGTGGTTGCTAGGGCCGTTGCTAAGGTACACAAGGTGGTTGCTAGGGTAATTGGGGCAGTTGCTAGGGTGTTGCTATGTGGTTGCTAGGGTGCCCGGGTGGTTGCTAGGGCGGTTGCTAGGGTCCCCAAGATGGTTGCTAGGGCCGTTGCTAGGGTACTCAGGTTGGTTGCTAGGGTAATCGGGGTGGTTGCTAGGGTGTTGCTATGTGGTTGCTAGGGTACCCAGGGTGGTTGCTAGGGCGGTTGCTAGGGTCCCCATGATGGTTGCTAGGGCCGTTGCTAGGGTACCCAGGTTGGTTGCTAGGGTAATCGGGGTGGTTGCTAGGGTGTTGCTATGTGGTTGCTAGGGTACCCGGGGTGGTTGCTAGGGCGGTTGCTAGGGTCCCCATGATGGTTGCTAGGGCCGTTGCTAGGGTACCCAGGTTGGTTGCTAGGGTAATCGGGGTGGTTGCTAGGGTGTTGCTATGTGGTTGCTAGGGTACCCGGGGTGGTTGCTAGGGCGGTTGCTAGGGTCCCCATGATGGTTGCTAGGGCCGTTGCTAGGGTACCCAGGGTGGTTGCTAGGGTAATCGGGGTGGTTGCTAAGGTGTTGCTAGGCGGTTGCTAGGGTACCCGGGGTGGTTGCTAGGCAGTTGCTATGGTCTCCTGGGTGGTTGCTATGATGTTACTAGGTGGTTGGTAGTTGTCACAGATGGTCACTATGTAGTTATTATAGAGTTCTTAGCCCATTTGAGCACTTAGCTAATCACTATTAGCATGTAGCTAATCACTGCTAGCATGACAAGCATGTTGGAAGTCCAGTGTGCTAGCATGAGTCAAAAAATCCAACCGCCATGTCTGTACGATGTTCTGATGCAGAGATATAGGTCATGCAAAACGGTTGCTAGGGTACTCTGTTTGGTTGCTATGGAGTGGCTTGGCAGCTGCCAATGGTGATACTCCAAAGGCTGCTCGCCAATATAAACCAACCCCCATGCCTCTACGATGTTCTGATGAAGAGATATAGATCTTGCAAAACGGTTGCTAGGGTACTGTGTTTGGTTGCTAGGGAGTGGCCTGGCAACTGCCAATGATGATACTCCGAAGTCTGCTTGCTAGTATGAATTACATAAACCAACCCCCATGCCTTTATGATATTCAGATTTGAAGATATCTCTCTATGCTTTTGGTCGCTAGGGAGGTCCAAATGGTTGCTAGGGCGTGGCTATGAAGTGTTGAAGGTGATTCGTGATTGGCCATTTGCTGCCCCGAGTCAAACGAGCCAACCCTCATGTTTCTATGACACTTCTATCCAAAGTTATTCATTTTAACTTTTTCAATGGAAGTCTATGGAGCTTGTTGCTATGGTGTTCTATATGGTTGCTAGGGCGTGGCTTGATAGCTTCATAATGATCATGAGAGACTGATTGGTTGCCTGATTCAAATGAGCCCACCCCCTTGTCTCTATGACTATGTGATCCATAGTTATGTTCAATACAAAATCCCTATGTAATTTCCCATTGTAGCCCTCCCTATACTTAGTATGGGGCAAATTTGGGGGGCTCTTGCGCCCCAGGGGTACAACTTATACCCCATTGCGAGGTATGTTCTCATACAGCCTGATAGCCTCTCCAAATGTGGTGATTCACATGTTTCTGCGAAATTCTCGTTCGGAGCTATGATCCGCCAAAGTTGGCCGTAATGCATTGTCTATGCGATTTTTCGGCCGTTATTTCGCCCGGTGTACGAACATCGTACGCCCGATCGCTTATAAAAGTCATAGCACACCATTCCCGACTAGGCCGCACGATTTGACGCCTCTTTTGCGGGTCTGTGACGAAAACTGCGGGACTAGTTACGCGCCGAAGTTTTGGCGGAAGAAGAATAAGAATAATCTATAATAATAAGTATGTGAGATAATAGTAGTAGTGCTTTGCCTCCGGCAAGCACCACTAACTAGAAGGTACATTTCCTGAAGAAAATGTGAGTGGTGCTTGCAGTGGCAAAACTCGCCCCTCTGTTGCTAAGGTGTGGTTGCTAGGGTACCCGGGGTGGTTGCTAGGGTGGTTGCTATGGTAACCTGGGTGGTTGCTAGGGCCGTTGCTAAGGTACACAAGGTGGTTGCTAGGGTAATTGGGGCAGTTGCTAGGGTGTTGCTATGTGGTTGCTAGGGTGCCCGGGTGGTTGCTAGGGCGGTTGCTAGGGTCCCCAAGATGGTTGCTAGGGCCGTTGCTAGGGTACTCAGGTTGGTTGCTAGGGTAATCGGGGTGGTTGCTAGGGTGTTGCTATGTGGTTGCTAGGGTACCCAGGGTGGTTGCTAGGGCGGTTGCTAGGGTCCCCATGATGGTTGCTAGGGCCGTTGCTAGGGTACCCAGGTTGGTTGCTAGGGTAATCGGGGTGGTTGCTAGGGTGTTGCTATGTGGTTGCTAGGGTACCCGGGGTGGTTGCTAGGGCGGTTGCTAGGGTCCCCATGATGGTTGCTAGGGCCGTTGCTAGGGTACCCAGGTTGGTTGCTAGGGTAATCGGGGTGGTTGCTAGGGTGTTGCTATGTGGTTGCTAGGGTACCCGGGGTGGTTGCTAGGGCGGTTGCTAGGGTCCCCATGATGGTTGCTAGGGCCGTTGCTAGGGTACCCAGGGTGGTTGCTAGGGTAATCGGGGTGGTTGCTAAGGTGTTGCTAGGCGGTTGCTAGGGTACCCGGGGTGGTTGCTAGGCAGTTGCTATGGTCTCCTGGGTGGTTGCTATGATGTTACTAGGTGGTTGGTAGTTGTCACAGATGGTCACTATGTAGTTATTATAGAGTTCTTAGCCCATTTGAGCACTTAGCTAATCACTATTAGCATGTAGCTAATCACTGCTAGCATGACAAGCATGTTGGAAGTCCAGTGTGCTAGCATGAGTCAAAAAATCCAACCGCCATGTCTGTACGATGTTCTGATGCAGAGATATAGGTCATGCAAAACGGTTGCTAGGGTACTCTGTTTGGTTGCTATGGAGTGGCTTGGCAGCTGCCAATGGTGATACTCCAAAGGCTGCTCGCCAATATAAACCAACCCCCATGCCTCTACGATGTTCTGATGAAGAGATATAGATCTTGCAAAACGGTTGCTAGGGTACTGTGTTTGGTTGCTAGGGAGTGGCCTGGCAACTGCCAATGATGATACTCCGAAGTCTGCTTGCTAGTATGAATTACATAAACCAACCCCCATGCCTTTATGATATTCAGATTTGAAGATATCTCTCTATGCTTTTGGTCGCTAGGGAGGTCCAAATGGTTGCTAGGGCGTGGCTATGAAGTGTTGAAGGTGATTCGTGATTGGCCATTTGCTGCCCCGAGTCAAACGAGCCAACCCTCATGTTTCTATGACACTTCTATCCAAAGTTATTCATTTTAACTTTTTCAATGGAAGTCTATGGAGCTTGTTGCTATGGTGTTCTATATGGTTGCTAGGGCGTGGCTTGATAGCTTCATAATGATCATGAGAGACTGATTGGTTGCCTGATTCAAATGAGCCCACCCCCTTGTCTCTATGACTATGTGATCCATAGTTATGTTCAATACAAAATCCCTATGTAATTTCCCATTGTAGCCCTCCCTATACTTAGTATGGGGCAAATTTGGGGGGCTCTTGCGCCCCAGGGGTACAACTTATACCCCATTGCGAGGTATGTTCTCATACAGCCTGATAGCCTCTCCAAATGTGGTGATTCACATGTTTCTGCGAAATTCTCGTTCGGAGCTATGATCCGCCAAAGTTGGCCGTAATGCATTGTCTATGCGATTTTTCGGCCGTTATTTCGCCCGGTGTACGAACATCGTACGCCCGATCGCTTATAAAAGTCATAGCACACCATTCCCGACTAGGCCGCACGATTTGACGCCTCTTTTGCGGGTCTGTGACGAAAACTGCGGGACTAGTTACGCGCCGAAGTTTTGGCGGAAGAAGAATAAGAATAATCTATAATAATAAGTATGTGAGATAATAGTAGTAGTGCTTTGCCTCCGGCAAGCACCACTAACTAGAAGGTACATTTCCTGAAGAAAATGTGAGTGGTGCTTGCAGTGGCAAAACTCGCCCCTCTGTTGCTAAGGTGTGGTTGCTAGGGTACCCGGGGTGGTTGCTAGGGTGGTTGCTATGGTAACCTGGGTGGTTGCTAGGGCCGTTGCTAAGGTACACAAGGTGGTTGCTAGGGTAATTGGGGCAGTTGCTAGGGTGTTGCTATGTGGTTGCTAGGGTGCCCGGGTGGTTGCTAGGGCGGTTGCTAGGGTCCCCAAGATGGTTGCTAGGGCCGTTGCTAGGGTACTCAGGTTGGTTGCTAGGGTAATCGGGGTGGTTGCTAGGGTGTTGCTATGTGGTTGCTAGGGTACCCAGGGTGGTTGCTAGGGCGGTTGCTAGGGTCCCCATGATGGTTGCTAGGGCCGTTGCTAGGGTACCCAGGTTGGTTGCTAGGGTAATCGGGGTGGTTGCTAGGGTGTTGCTATGTGGTTGCTAGGGTACCCGGGGTGGTTGCTAGGGCGGTTGCTAGGGTCCCCATGATGGTTGCTAGGGCCGTTGCTAGGGTACCCAGGTTGGTTGCTAGGGTAATCGGGGTGGTTGCTAGGGTGTTGCTATGTGGTTGCTAGGGTACCCGGGGTGGTTGCTAGGGCGGTTGCTAGGGTCCCCATGATGGTTGCTAGGGCCGTTGCTAGGGTACCCAGGGTGGTTGCTAGGGTAATCGGGGTGGTTGCTAAGGTGTTGCTAGGCGGTTGCTAGGGTACCCGGGGTGGTTGCTAGGCAGTTGCTATGGTCTCCTGGGTGGTTGCTATGATGTTACTAGGTGGTTGGTAGTTGTCACAGATGGTCACTATGTAGTTATTATAGAGTTCTTAGCCCATTTGAGCACTTAGCTAATCACTATTAGCATGTAGCTAATCACTGCTAGCATGACAAGCATGTTGGAAGTCCAGTGTGCTAGCATGAGTCAAAAAATCCAACCGCCATGTCTGTACGATGTTCTGATGCAGAGATATAGGTCATGCAAAACGGTTGCTAGGGTACTCTGTTTGGTTGCTATGGAGTGGCTTGGCAGCTGCCAATGGTGATACTCCAAAGGCTGCTCGCCAATATAAACCAACCCCCATGCCTCTACGATGTTCTGATGAAGAGATATAGATCTTGCAAAACGGTTGCTAGGGTACTGTGTTTGGTTGCTAGGGAGTGGCCTGGCAACTGCCAATGATGATACTCCGAAGTCTGCTTGCTAGTATGAATTACATAAACCAACCCCCATGCCTTTATGATATTCAGATTTGAAGATATCTCTCTATGCTTTTGGTCGCTAGGGAGGTCCAAATGGTTGCTAGGGCGTGGCTATGAAGTGT
This sequence comes from Carassius gibelio, assembly GCF_023724105.1. NCBI lineage: Eukaryota > Metazoa > Chordata > Actinopteri > Cypriniformes > Cyprinidae > Carassius > Carassius gibelio. The sequence continues at coordinate 48,222,082 of NC_068398.1, forward strand.
TGAAGGTGATTCGTGATTGGCCATTTGCTGCCCCGAGTCAAACGAGCCAACCCTCATGTTTCTATGACACTTCTATCCAAAGTTATTCATTTTAACTTTTTCAATGGAAGTCTATGGAGCTTGTTGCTATGGTGTTCTATATGGTTGCTAGGGCGTGGCTTGATAGCTTCATAATGATCATGAGAGACTGATTGGTTGCCTGATTCAAATGAGCCCACCCCCTTGTCTCTATGACTATGTGATCCATAGTTATGTTCAATACAAAATCCCTATGTAATTTCCCATTGTAGCCCTCCCTATACTTAGTATGGGGCAAATTTGGGGGGCTCTTGCGCCCCAGGGGTACAACTTATACCCCATTGCGAGGTATGTTCTCATACAGCCTGATAGCCTCTCCAAATGTGGTGATTCACATGTTTCTGCGAAATTCTCGTTCGGAGCTATGATCCGCCAAAGTTGGCCGTAATGCATTGTCTATGCGATTTTTCGGCCGTTATTTCGCCCGGTGTACGAACATCGTACGCCCGATCGCTTATAAAAGTCATAGCACACCATTCCCGACTAGGCCGCACGATTTGACGCCTCTTTTGCGGGTCTGTGACGAAAACTGCGGGACTAGTTACGCGCCGAAGTTTTGGCGGAAGAAGAATAAGAATAATCTATAATAATAAGTATGTGAGATAATAGTAGTAGTGCTTTGCCTCCGGCAAGCACCACTAACTAGAAGGTACATTTCCTGAAGAAAATGTGAGTGGTGCTTGCAGTGGCAAAACTCGGCGCCCTGTAGCCACCCATGATGCCTGTGTGATGTTTTGAAGCAGAGAAAGAAGGATTTATATTGCTACATGGTTGCTAGGGTGCTCTATATGGTTGCTATGGTGTGACTATATAGTTTATGGGGTGATATTTAAAGATTATTTACCAGCCTGAATGCAAAAAGCCCAAGCCAGTGTTTCTATATAGTTATTTTTGCTGAGATACAGCTTTTAAATGTAGTTAAACAGTTGCTAGGGGGCTAAAATTGGTTGCTAGGGCATGGATATGAAGTTGTTATGTCACTACTTATGGACTGCTTGATAGGCCGAGTCAAAAGAGCCCTCTCCCAAGCCTCTATGACTTTCTAATCCAAAGATATGATGTCAGATAGTTTTTCCAATGTTAAGTCAATGGGATATTTTCACACATTTTCTTCGCCCGCTGTACGATTATCGTAAGTCCGATTGCTTAGAAAAGTCATAGCACACCTCTCCTCAATATCCCGCACGATTTGACACCTCATTCATGGGTCTGTGACAAAAAATGCGGGAGGAGTAGCGTGCCAAAGTTTTGTCAAGGCGAATAGTAATAGTAACACTAGAAGGTACATTTCCTGAAGAAAATGTGAGTGGTGCTTGCAGTGGCAAAACTCTGCGCCCTGTAGCCACCCATGATGCCTGTGGGATGTTGTGGAGCCGTGATATAAGTTCTTTATATTGCTATATGGTTGCTAGGGTGCTCTATATGGTTGCTATGATGTGGCTAGGGTACCCAGGGTGGTTGCTAGGGTAATCGGGGTGGTTGCTAGGGTGTTGCTATGTGGTTGCTAGGGTACCAGGGGTGGTTGCTAGGGCGGTTGCTAGGGTCCCCATAATGGTTGCTAGGGCCGTTGCTAGGGTACTCAGGGTGGTTGCTAGGGTAATTGGGGTGGTTGCTAGGGTGTTTCTATGTGGTTGCTAGGGTACCCGGGGTGGTTGCTAGGGCGGTTGCTAGGGTCCCCATGATGGTTGCTAGGGCCGTTGCTAAGGTACCCAGGGTGGTTGCTAGGGTAATCGGGGTGGTTGCTAGGGTGTTGCTATGTGGTTGCTAGGGTACCCGGGGTGGTTGCTAGGGCGGTTGCTAGGGTCCCCATGATGGTTTTTAGGGCCGTTGCTAGGGTACCCAGGGTGGTTGCTAGGGTAATCGGGGTGGTTGCTAGGGTGTTGCTATGTGGTTGCTAGGGTACCCGGGGTGGTTGCTAGGGCGGTTGCTAGGGTCCCCATGATGGTTGCTAGGGCCGTTGCTAGGGTACTCAGGGTGGTTGCTAGGGTAATTGGGGCGGTTGCTAGGGTGTTGCTATGTGGTTGCTAGGGTACCCGGGGTGGTTGCTAGGCAGTTGCTATGGTAACTGTGGTGGTTGTTATGATGTTACTTGGTGGTTGGTAGTTGTCACAGATGGTCACTATGTAGTTATTATAGAGTTCTTAGCCCATTTGAGCACTTAGCTAATCACTATTAGCATGTAGCTAATCACTGCTAGCATGACTAGCATGTTGGAAGTCCAGTGTGCTAGCATGAGTCAAAAAATCCAACCGCCATGTCTGTACGATGTTCTGATGCAGAGATATAGGTCGTGCAAAACGGTTGCTAGGGTACTCCATTTGGTTGCTATGGAGTGGCTTGGCAGCTGCCAATGGTGATACTCCAAAGGCTGCTCGCCAATATAAACCAACCCCCATGCCTATACGATGTTCTGATGCAGAGATATAGATCTTGCAAAACGGTTGCTAGGGTACTGTGTTTGGTTGCTAGGGAGTGGCCTGGCAGCTGCCATTGATGATACTCCAATGGTTGCTTGCTAATATAAACCAACCCCCATGCTTCTATGTCTTTCAGATGTTAAGATATATCTCTATACTTTTGGTCGCTAGGGAGGTCCAAATGGTTGCTAGGGCGTGGCTATGTAGTGTTGAAGGTGATTCGTGATTGGCCGTTTGCTGCCCTGAGTCAAACGAGCCCACCCTCATGTTTCTATTACACTTCTATCCAAAGTTATTCATTTGATCTTTTTCAATGGAAGTCTATGGGGCTTGTTGCTATGGTGCTCTAATTGGTTGCTAGGGCGTGGCTTGATAGATTCACAGTGATCCAGAGAGACTGATTGGTTGCCTGATTCAAATAAGCCCACCCCCTTGTCTCTATGACACTGTGATCCAGAGTTATGTTCAATACAAAATCCCTTTGTAATGTCCCATAGCAGGAAAAGTCCTCCCTATACTTTGTATTAGGGGCAATTTTGGGGGGCTCTTGCGCCCCAGGGGTACAACTTATACCCCACTGTGGGGTATGTTCTCGCCCAGCCTGATAGCCTCTCCAAATGTGGAGATTCACGTGTTTCTGCGAAATTCTCTCTCGGAGCTACGATCCGTCAAAGTTGGCCGCAATGCATTGTCTATGCGATTTTTCGCCCGTTTTTTCGCCCGGTGTACGAACATCGTACGCCCGATAGCTTATAAAAGTCATAGCACACCATTCCCGATTAGGCCGCACGATTTGACGCCTGTTTCGTTGGTCTGTGACAAAAACTGCGGGACTAGTTACGCGCCGAAATTTGTACGGATCTAGTATAATAATAACTAGAAGGTACATTTCCTGAAGAAAATGTGAGTGGTGCTTGCAGTGGCAAAACTCGCCCCTCTGTTGCTAAGGTGTGGTTGGTAGGACCATTGCTAAGGTGCACTTGGTTGCTATGGTGGTTGCTAGGGTCCCCTTGATGGTTGCTAAGGCCGTTGCTAGGGTACCCAGGGTGGTTGCTAGGGTGTTGCTATGTGGTTGCTAGGGTACCCGGGGTGGTTGCTAGGGCGGTTGCTAGGGTCCCCATGATGGTTGCTAGGGCCGTTGCTAGGGTACTCAGGGTGGTTGCTAGGGTAATCGGGGTGGTTGCTAGGGTGTTGCTATGTGGTTGCTAGGGTACCCGGGGTGGTTGCTAGGGCGGTTGCTAGGGTCCCCATGATGGTTGCTAGGGCCGTTGCTAAGGTACCCAGGGTGGTTGCTAGGGTAATCGGGGCGGTTGCTAGGGTGCTGCTATGTGGTTGCTAGGGTACCCGGGGTGGTTGCTAGGGCGGTTGCTATGGTAACCTGGGTGGTTGCTAGGCAGTTGCTACGGTACTTGGGGCGGTTGCTAAGGTGTTGCTAGGCGGTTGCTAGGGTGTTTTGGCTGGTTGCTAGGCAGTTGCTATGGTCTCCTGGCTGGTTGCTATGATGTTACTAGGTGGTTGGTAGTTGTCACAGATGGTCACTATGTAGTTATTATAGAGTTCTTAGCCCATTTGAGCACTTAGCTAATCACTATTAGCATGTAGCTAATCACTGCTAGCATGACTAGCATGTTGGAAGTCCAGTGTGCTAGCATGAGTCAAAAAATCCAACCGCCATGTCTGTACGATGTTCTGATGCAGAGATATAGGTCGTGCAAAACGGTTGCTAGGGTACTCCGTTTGGTTGCTATGGAGTGGCTAGGCAGCTGCCAATGGTGATACTTCAAAGTCTGCTTGACAATATAAACCAACCCCCATTCTTCTATGTGTTTCAGATGTTAAGATATCTCTCTATACTTTGGGTTGCTAGGTAGCTCTTAATGGTTGCTAGGGCGTGGCTAGGTTGTCTTGAAGGAGATACATGATTGGCCGTTTGCTGCCCGAGTGAAACGAGCCCACCCTCATGTTTCTATGACACTTCTATCCAAAGTTATTCATTTGATCTTTTTCAATGGAATTCAATGGGGCTTGTTGCTATGGTGCTCTATATGGTTGCTAGGGCGTGGCTTGATAGCTTCATAGTGATCATGAGAGTCTGATTGGTTGCCTGATTCAAATGAGCCCACCCCCTTGTCTGTATGACTATGTGATCCATAGTTATGTTCAATGCAAAATCCCTATGTAATTTCCCACAGTAGGAAAAACACATTGTTTCATTGGTGATCCCTCACCATTGGCATAGAATGGGGCAACTTTGGGGGGCTCTTGCGCCCCAGGGGTACAACTTATACCCCATTGCGGGGTATGATCGCGCACAGCCTGATAGCCTCTCCAAATGTGGTGATTCACATGTTTCTGCAAAATTCTCTCTCGGAGCTACGAGCCGTCAAAGTTGGCCGCAATGCATTGTCTATGGGATTTTTCGCCCGATTTTTCGCCCGGTGTACGAACATCGTACACCCGATCGCTTATAAAAGTCATAGCACACCATTCCCGACTAGGCCGCACGATTTGACGCCTCTTTTGCGGGTCTGTGACGAAAACTGCGGGACTAGTTACGCGCCGAAATTCGTACGGAAGAAGTAAGAATAATAAGAAGAATAATAAGTATGTGAGATAATAATAGTGATGCCTTGCCTCCGGCAAGCACCACTAATAATAAGTATGTGAGATAATAATAGTGATGCCTTGCCTCCGGCAAGCACCACTAATAATAACTAGAAGGTACATTTCCTGAAGAAAATGTGAGTGGTGCTTGCAGTGGCAAAACTCTGCGCCTTGTTGCTAGGTTGTTGCAATGAGGTTGCTACGGTGGTTGCTAAGGTACCCTGGGTGGTTGCTCAGGCGGTTGCTAGGGTCCCCATGATGGTTGCTAAGGTACCCAGGGTGGTTGCTAGGGTAATCTGAATGGTTGCTAGGGTCTTGCTATGTGGTTGCTAGGGTACCCGGGGTGGTTGCTAGGGCGGTTGCTAGGGTCCCCATGATGGTTGCTAGGGCCGTTGCTAGGGTACCCAGGGTGGTTGCTAGGGTGTTGCTATGTGGTTGCTAGGGTACCCGGGGTGGTTGCTAGGGCGGTTGCTAGGGTCCCCATGATGGTTGCTAGGGCCGTTGCTAGGGTACTCAGGATGGTTGCTAGGGTAATCGGGGTGGTTGCTAGGGTGTTGCTATGCGGTTGCTAGGGTACCCGGGGTGGTTGCTAGGGCGGTTGCTAGGGTCCCCATGATGGTTGCTAGGGCCGTTGCTAAGGTACCCAGGGTGGTTGCTAGGGTAATTGGGGCAGTTGCTAGGGTGTTGCTATGTGGTTGCTAGGGTACCCGGGGTGGTTGCTAGGGCGGTTGCTAGGGTCCCCATGATGGTTGCTAGGGCCGTTGCTAAGGTACCCAGGGTGGTTGCTAGGGTAATCGGGGCGGTTGCTAGGGTGTTGCTATGTGGTTGCTAGGGTACCCGGGGTGGTTGCTAGGGCGGTTGCTATGGTAACCTGGGTGGTTGCTAGGCAGTTGCTACGGTACTTGGGGTGGTTGCTAAGGTGTTGCTAGGCGGTTGCTAGGGTGTTTTGGCTGGTTGCTAGGCAGTTGCTATGGTCTCCTGGGTGGTTGCTATGATGTTACTAGGTGGTTGGTAGTTGTCACAGATGGTCGCTTTGTAGTTATTATAGAGTTCTTAGCCCATTTGAGCACTTAGCTAATCACTATTAGCATGTAGCTAATCACTGCTAGCATGACTAGCATGTTGGAAGTCCAGTGTGCTAGCATGAGTCAAAAAATCCAACCGCCATGTCTGTACGATGTTCTGATGCAGAGATATAGGTCGTGCAAAATGGTTGCTAGGGTACTCTGTTTGGTTGCTATGGAGTGGCCTGGCAGCTGCCAATGGTGATACTCCAAAGGCTGCTCGCCAATATAAACCAACCCCCATGCCTCTACGATGTTCTGATGCAGAGATATAGATCTTGCAAAACGGTTGCTAGGGTACTGTGTTTGGTTGCTAGGGAGTGGCCTGGCAACTGCCAATGATGATACTCCGAAGTCTGCTTGCTAGTATGAATGATATAAACCAACCCCCATGCCTTTATGATATTCAGATTTGAAGATATCTCTCTATGCTTTTGGTCGCTAGGGAGGTCCAAATGGTTGCTAGGGCGTGGCTATGAAGTGTTGACGGTGATTCGTGATTGGCCATTTGCTGCCCCGAGTCAAACGAGCCAACCCTCATGTTTCTATGACACTTCTATGCAAAGTTATTCATTTTATATTTTTCAATGGAAGTCTATGGAGCTTGTTGCTATGGTGCTCTATCTGGTTGCTAGGGCGTGGCTTGAAAGCTTTATAATGATCATGAGAGTCTGATTGGTTGCCTGATTCAAATGAGCCCACCCCCTTGTCTCTATGACTATGTGATCCATAGTTATGTTCAATGTAAAATCCCTATGTAATTTCCCACAGTAGGAAAAACACATTGTTTCATGGGCGATCCCTCACCATTGACTTAGTATGGGGCAAATTTGGGGGGCTCTAGCCCCCCAGGGGTACAACTTATACCCCAATGCAGGGTATGTTCTTGCACAGCCTCATAGCCTCTCCAAATGTGGTGATTCACATGTTTCTGCGAAATTCTCTCTCGGAGCTACGATCCGTCAAAGTTGGACGTAATGCGTTGTCTATGCGATTTATCGGCCGATATTTCGCCCGGTGTACGAACATCGTACGCCCGATCGCTTATAAAAGTCATAGCACACCATTCCCGATTAGGCCGCACGATTTGACGCCTGTTTCGTTGGTCTGTGACGAAAACTGCGGGACTAGTTACGCGCCGAAATTTGTACGGAATCTATAAGAAGAATAAGAATAATAATAAGTATGTGAGATAGTAATAGTGTTGCCTTGCCTCCGGCAAGCACCACTAACTAGAAGGTACATTTCCTGAAGAAAATGTGAGTGGTGCTTGCAGTGGCAAAACTCTGCGCCCTGTAGCCACCCATGATGCCTGTGTGATGTTTTGAAGTAGAGATAGAAGGATTTATATTGCTACATGGTTGCTAGGGTGCTCTATATGGTTGCTATGGTGTGACTATATAGTTTATGGGGTGATATTTAAAGATTATTTACCAGCCTGAATGCAAAAAGCCCAAGCCAGTGTTTCTATATAGTTATTTTTTGCTGAGATACAGCTTTTAAATGTAGTTAAACAGTTACTAGGGGGCTAAAATTGGTTGCTAGGGCATGGATATGAAGTTGTTATGTCACTACTTATGGACTGTTTGATAGGCCGAGTCAAAAGAGCCCTCTCCCAAGCCTCTATGACTTTCTGATCCAAAGATATGATGTCAGATAGTTTTTCCAATGTTAAGTCAATGGGATATTTTCACACATTTTCTTCGCCCGCTGTACGATTATCGTAAGTCCGATTGCTTAGAAAAGTCATAGCACACCTCTCCTCAATAACCCGCACGATTTGACACCTCATTCATGGGTCTGTGACAAAAAATGCGGGAGGAGTAGCGTGCCAAAGTTTTGTCAAGGCGAATAGTAATAGTAACACTAGAAGGTACATTTCCTGAAGAAAATGTGAGTGGTGCTTGCAGTGGCAAAACTCGCCCCTCTGTTGCTAAGGTGTGGTTGCTAGGGTACCCGGGGTGGTTGCTAGGGTGGTTGCTATGGTAACCTGGGTGGTTGCTAGGGCCGTTGCTAAGGTACACAAGGTGGTTGCTAGGGTAATTGGGGCAGTTGCTAGGGTGTTGCTATGTGGTTGCTAGGGTGCCCGGGTGGTTGCTAGGGCGGTTGCTAGGGTCCCCAAGATGGTTGCTAGGGCCGTTGCTAGGGTACTCAGGTTGGTTGCTAGGGTAATCGGGGTGGTTGCTAGGGTGTTGCTATGTGGTTGCTAGGGTACCCAGGGTGGTTGCTAGGGCGGTTGCTAGGGTCCCCATGATGGTTGCTAGGGCCGTTGCTAGGGTACCCAGGTTGGTTGCTAGGGTAATCGGGGTGGTTGCTAGGGTGTTGCTATGTGGTTGCTAGGGTACCCGGGGTGGTTGCTAGGGCGGTTGCTAGGGTCCCCATGATGGTTGCTAGGGCCGTTGCTAGGGTACCCAGGTTGGTTGCTAGGGTAATCGGGGTGGTTGCTAGGGTGTTGCTATGTGGTTGCTAGGGTACCCGGGGTGGTTGCTAGGGCGGTTGCTAGGGTCCCCATGATGGTTGCTAGGGCCGTTGCTAGGGTACCCAGGGTGGTTGCTAGGGTAATCGGGGTGGTTGCTAAGGTGTTGCTAGGCGGTTGCTAGGGTACCCGGGGTGGTTGCTAGGCAGTTGCTATGGTCTCCTGGGTGGTTGCTATGATGTTACTAGGTGGTTGGTAGTTGTCACAGATGGTCACTATGTAGTTATTATAGAGTTCTTAGCCCATTTGAGCACTTAGCTAATCACTATTAGCATGTAGCTAATCACTGCTAGCATGACAAGCATGTTGGAAGTCCAGTGTGCTAGCATGAGTCAAAAAATCCAACCGCCATGTCTGTACGATGTTCTGATGCAGAGATATAGGTCATGCAAAACGGTTGCTAGGGTACTCTGTTTGGTTGCTATGGAGTGGCTTGGCAGCTGCCAATGGTGATACTCCAAAGGCTGCTCGCCAATATAAACCAACCCCCATGCCTCTACGATGTTCTGATGAAGAGATATAGATCTTGCAAAACGGTTGCTAGGGTACTGTGTTTGGTTGCTAGGGAGTGGCCTGGCAACTGCCAATGATGATACTCCGAAGTCTGCTTGCTAGTATGAATTACATAAACCAACCCCCATGCCTTTATGATATTCAGATTTGAAGATATCTCTCTATGCTTTTGGTCGCTAGGGAGGTCCAAATGGTTGCTAGGGCGTGGCTATGAAGTGTTGAAGGTGATTCGTGATTGGCCATTTGCTGCCCCGAGTCAAACGAGCCAACCCTCATGTTTCTATGACACTTCTATCCAAAGTTATTCATTTTAACTTTTTCAATGGAAGTCTATGGAGCTTGTTGCTATGGTGTTCTATATGGTTGCTAGGGCGTGGCTTGATAGCTTCATAATGATCATGAGAGACTGATTGGTTGCCTGATTCAAATGAGCCCACCCCCTTGTCTCTATGACTATGTGATCCATAGTTATGTTCAATACAAAATCCCTATGTAATTTCCCATTGTAGCCCTCCCTATACTTAGTATGGGGCAAATTTGGGGGGCTCTTGCGCCCCAGGGGTACAACTTATACCCCATTGCGAGGTATGTTCTCATACAGCCTGATAGCCTCTCCAAATGTGGTGATTCACATGTTTCTGCGAAATTCTCGTTCGGAGCTATGATCCGCCAAAGTTGGCCGTAATGCATTGTCTATGCGATTTTTCGGCCGTTATTTCGCCCGGTGTACGAACATCGTACGCCCGATCGCTTATAAAAGTCATAGCACACCATTCCCGACTAGGCCGCACGATTTGACGCCTCTTTTGCGGGTCTGTGACGAAAACTGCGGGACTAGTTACGCGCCGAAGTTTTGGCGGAAGAAGAATAAGAATAATCTATAATAATAAGTATGTGAGATAATAGTAGTAGTGCTTTGCCTCCGGCAAGCACCACTAACTAGAAGGTACATTTCCTGAAGAAAATGTGAGTGGTGCTTGCAGTGGCAAAACTCGCCCCTCTGTTGCTAAGGTGTGGTTGGTAGGACCATTGCTAAGGTACACTTGGTTGCTATGGTGGTTGCTAGGGTCCCCATGATGGTTGCTAGGGCCATTGTTAGGGTACCCAGGGTGGTTGCTAGGGTAATCGGGGTGGATGCTAGGGTGTTGCTATGTGGTTGCTAGGGTACCCGGGGTGGTTGCTAGGGCGGTTGCTAGGGTCCCCTTGATGGTTGCTAAGGCCGTTGCTAGGGTACCCAGGGTGGTTGCTAGGGTGTTGCTATGGTACCCTGGGTGGTTGCTAGGGCGGTTGCTAGGGTCCCTATGATGGTTGCTAGGGCCGTTGCTAGGGTACCCAGGGTGGTTGCTAGGGTAATCGGGGTGGTTGCTAGGGTGTTGCTATGTGGTTGCTAGGGTACCCGGGGTGGTTGCTAGGGCGGTTGCTAGGGTCCTCATGATGGTTGCTAGGGCCATTGCTAAGGTACTCAGGGTGGTTGCTAGGGTAATCGGGATGGTTGCTAGGGTGTTGCTATGTGGTTGCTAGGGTACCCGGGGTGGTTGCTAGGGCGGTTGCTAGGGTCCCCATGATGGTTGCTAGGGCCGTTGCTAAGGTACCCAGGGTGGTTGCTAGGGTAATTGGGGCGGTTGCTAGGGTGTTGCTATGTGGTTGCTAGGGTACCCGGGGTGGTTGCTAGGCAGTTGCTATGGTAACCAGGGTGGTTGTTATGATGTTACTAGGTGGTTGGTAGTTGTCACAGATGGTCACTATGTAGTTACTATAGAGTTCTTAGCCCATTTGAGCACTTAGCTAATCACTATTAGCATGTAGCTAATCACTGCTAGCATGACTAGCATGTTGGAAGTCCAGTGTGCTAGCATGAGTCAAAAAATCCAACCGCCATGTCTGTACGATGTTCTGATGCAGAGATATAGGTCGTGCAAAACGGTTGCTAGGGTACTCCATTTGGTTGCTATGGAGTGGCTTGGCAGCTGCCAATGGTGATACTCCAAAGGCTGCTCGCCAATATAAACCAACCCCCATGCCTCTACGATGTTCTGATGCAGAGATATAGATCTTGCAAAACGGTTGCTAGGGTACTGTGTTTGGTTGCTAGGGAGTGGCCTGGCAGCTGCCAATGATGATACTCCAATGGTTGCTTGCTAATATAAACCAACCCCCATGCTTCTATGTCTTTCAGATGTTAAGATATCTCTCTATACTTTGGGTTGCTAGGTAGCTCTTAATGGTTGCTAGGGCGTGGCTAGGTTGTCTTGAAGGAGATACATGATTGGCCGTTTGCTGCCCGAGTCAAACGAGCCCACCCTCATGTTTCTATGACACTTCTATCCAAAGTTATTCATTTGATCTTTTTCAATGGAAGTCTATGGGGCTTGTTGCTATGGCGCTCTATATGGTTGCTAGGGCGTGGCTTGATAACTTCATAGTGATCCTGAGAGACTGATTGGTTGCCTGATTAATATGAGCCCACCCCCTTGTCTCTATGACACTGTAATCCAGAGTTATGTTCAATGCAAAATCCCTATGTAGTTTCCCATAGTAGCCCTCCCTATACTTTGTATTAGGGGCAAATTTGGGGGGCTCTAGCCCCCCAGGGGTACAACTTATACCCCAATGCGGGGTGTGTTCTGGCACAGGCTGATAGCCTCTCCAGATGTGGTGATTCACGTGTTTCTGCGAAATTCTCTCTCGGAGCTACGATCCGTCAAAGTTGGCCGCAATTCATTGTCTATGGGATTTTTCGCCCGATTTTTCGCCCGGTGTACGAACATCGTACGCCCGATCGCTTATAAAAGTCATAGCACACCATTCCCGTACAGGCCGCACGATTTGACGCCTGTTTCGTTGGTCTGTGACGAAAACTGCGGGACTAGTTACGCGCCGAAAATCGTACGGAAGAAGTAAGAATAATAATAATAATAAGTATGTGAGATAATAGTAGTAGTGCTTTGCCTCCGGCAAGCACCACTAACTAGAAGGTACATTTCCTGAAGAAAATGTGAGTGGTGCTTGCAGTGGCAAAACTCTGCGCCCTGTTGCTAGGTTGTTGCAATGAGGTTGCTACGGTGGTTGCTAAGGTACCCTGGGTGGTTGCTCAGGCGGTTGCTAGGGTCCCCATGATGGTTGCTAAGGTACCCAGGGTGGTTGCTAGGGTAATCTGAATGGTTGCTAGGGTCTTGCTATGTGGTTGCTAGGGTACCCGGGGTGGTTGCTAGGGCGGTTGCTAGGGTCCCCATGATGGTTGCTAGGGCCGTTGCTAGGGTACCCAGGGTGGTTGCTAGGGTGTTGCTATGTGGTTGCTAGGGTACCCGGGGTGGTTGCTAGGGCGGTTGCTAGGGTCCCCATGATGGTTGCTAGGGCCGTTGCTAGGGTACTCAGGATGGTTGCTAGGGTAATCGGGTGGTTGCTAGGGTGTTGCTATGTGGTTGCTAGAGTACCCGGGGTGGTTGCTAGGGCGGTTGCTAGGGTCCCCATGATGGTTGCTAGGGCCGTTGCTAAGGTACCCAGGGTGGTTGCTAGGGTAATTGGGGCGGTTGCTAGGGTGTTGCTATGTGGTTGCTAGGGTACACGGGGTGGTTGCTAGGGCGGTTGCTATGGTAACCTGGGTGGTTGCTAGGCAGTTGCTAAGGTACTTGGGGTGGTTGCTAAGGTGTTGCTAGGCGGTTGCTAGGGTGTTTTGGCTGGTTGCTAGGCAGTTGCTATGGTCTCCTGGGTGGTTGCTATGATGTTACTAGGTGGTTGGTAGCTGTCACAGATGGTCACTATGTAGTTATTATAGAGTTCTTAGCCCATTTGAGCACTTAGCTAATCACTATTAGCATGTAGCTAATCACTGCTAGCATGACTAGCATGTTGGAAGTCCAGTGTGCTAGCATGAGTCAAAAAATCCAACCGCCATGTCTGTACGATGTTCTGATGCAGAGATATATGTCATGCAAAACGGTTGCTAGGGTACTCCGTTTGGTTGCTATGGAGTGGCTTGGCAGCTGCCAATGATGATACTCCAAAGGCTGCTCGTCAATATAAACCAACCCCCATGCCTCTACAATGTTCTGATGCAGAGATATAGATCTTGCAAAACGGTTGCTAGGGTACTGTGTTTGGTTGCTAGGGAGTGGCCTGGCAGCTGCCAATGATGATACTCCAATGGTTGCTTGCTAATATAAACCAACTCCCATGCTTCTATGTCTTTCAGATGTTAAGATATCTCTCTATACTTTGGGTTGCTAGGTAGCTCTTAATGGTTGCTAGGGCGTGGCTAGGTTGTCTTGAAGGAGATACATGATTGGCCGTTTGCTGCCCCGAGTCAAACGAGCCCACCCTCATGTTTCTATGACACTTCTATCCAAAGTTATTCATTTGATCTTTTTCAATGGAAGTCTATGGGGCTTGTTGCTATGGCGCTCTATATGGTTGCTAGGGCGTGGCTTGATAGATTCACAGTGATCCTGAGATTCTGATTGGTTGCCTGATTCAAATGAGCCCACCCCCTTGTCTCTATGACACTGTGATCCAGAGTTATGTTCAATACAAAATCCCTATGTAATGTCCCATAGCAGGAAAAGTCCTCCCTATACTTTGTATTAGGGCCATTTTTGGGGGGCTCTTGCGCCCCAGGGGTACAACTTATACCCCACTGCAGGGTATGTTCTCGCACAGCCTGATAGCCTCTCCAAATGTGGAGATTCACGTGTTTCTGCGAAATTCTCTCTCGGAGCTACGATCCGTCAAAGTTGGCCGCAATGCATTGTCTATGCGATTTTTCGCCCGTTTTTTCGCCCGGTGTACGAACATCGTACGCCCGATCGCTTATAAAAGTCATAGCACACCATTCCCGATTAGGCCGCACGATTTGACGCCTGTTTCGTTGGTCTGTGACAAAAACTGCGGGACTAGTTACGCGCCGAAATTTGTACGGATCTAGTATAATAATAATAAGTATGTGAGATAATAGTAGTAGTGCTTTGCCTCCGGCAAGCACCACTAACTAGAAGGTACATTTCCTGAAGAAAATGTGAGTGGTGCTTGCAGTGGCAAAACTCGCCCCTCTGTTGCTAAGGTGTGGTTGCTAGGGTACCCGGGGTGGTTACTAGGGTCCCTATGATGGTTGCTAGGGCCGTTGCTAGGGTACCCAGCATGGTTGCTAGGGTAATCGGGGTGGTTGCTAGGGTGTTGCTATGTGGTTGCTAGGGTACCCGGGGTGGTTGCTAGGGTCCCCATGATGGTTGCTAGGGCCGTTGCTAAGGTACCCAGGGTGGTTGCTAGGGTAATTGGGGCGGTTGCTAGGGTGTTGCTATGTGGTTGCTAGGGTACCCGGGGTGGTTGCTAGGCAGTTGCTATGGTAACCAGGGTGGTTGCTAGGCAGTTGCTATGGTACTTGGGGTGGTTGCTAAGGTGTTGCTAGGCGGTTGCTAGGGTGTTTCGGCTGGTTGCTAGGCAGTTGCTATGGTCTCCTGGGTGGTTGCTATGATGTTACTAGGTGGTTGGTAGTTGTCACAGATGGTCACTATGTAGTTATTATAGAGTTCTTAGCCCATTTGAGCACTTAGCTAATCACTATTAACATGTAGCTAATCACTGCTAGCATGACTAGCATGTTGGAAGTCCAGTGTGCTAGCATGAGTCAAAAAATCCAACCGCCATGTCTGTACGATGTTCTGATGCAGAGATATAGGTCGTGCAAAACGGTTGCTAGGGTACTCCGTTTGGTTGCTATGGAGTGGCTTGGCAGCTGCCAATGGTGATACTCCAAAGGTTGCTCGCCAATATAAACCAACCCCCATGCCTCTACGATGTTCTGATGCAGAGATATAGATGTAGTAGCTCTTAATGGTTGCTAGGGCGTGGCTAGGTTGTCTTGAAGGAGATACATGATTGGCCGTTTGTTGCCCGAGTCAAACGAGCCCACCCTCATGTTTCTATGACACTTCTATCCAAAGTTATTCATTTGATCTTTTTCAATGGAAGTCTATGGGGCTTGTTGCTATGGCACTCTCTATGGTTGCTAGGGCGTGGCTTGATAGATTCACAGTGATCCTGAGAGACTGATTGGTTGCCTGATTCAAATGAGCCCACCCCCTTGTCTCTATGACACTGTGATGCAGAGTTATGTTCAATACAATATCCCTATGTAATTTCCCACAGTAGGAAAAACACAGTGTTTCATGGGCGATCCCTTACCATTGTATGTCTATGGGGCAAATTTGGGGGTCTCTAGCGCCCCAGGGGTACAACTTTTACCCCACTTGGGGGTATGTTCTCGCACAGACTGATAGCCTCTCCAAATGTGGTGATTTACGTGTTTCTGCGAAATTCTTGCTCGGAGCTACGATCCGTCAAAGTTGACCCCAATGTTAAGTCTATGGGTTTTATCGTCCATTTTTTCGCCCGGTGTACGAACATCGTACGCCCGATCGCTTATAAAAGTCATAGCACACCATTCCCGAATAGGCCGCACGATTTGACGCCTCTTTTGCGGCTCTGTGACAAAATCTGTGGGACTAGTTACGCGCCGAAATTTTGTCGGAAGAATAATAAGAATAAGAATAATAAGAACTAGAAAGTACATTTCCTGAAGAAAATGTGAGTGGTGCTTGCAGTGGCAAAACTCGGCGCCCTGTAGCCACCCATGATGCCTGTGTGATGTTGTGTAGCCATGATATAAGTTCTTTATATTGCTATATGGTTGCTAGGGTGATCTATATGGTTGCTATGGTGTGGCTATATAGTTTATGGGGTGATATTTAAAGATTATTTACCAGACTGAATCCAAAAAGCCCAAGCCAGTGTTTCTATATAGTTATTTGGCTGAGATAGAGCTTTTAAATGTAGTTAAACAGTTGCTAGGGTGCTAAAATTGGTTGCTATGGCGTGGCTATGAAGTAGTTATGTCACGACATATGGACTGTTTAATAGGCCGATTCAAAAGAGCCCACTCACAAGCTTTTATGTCTTCCTGATCCTAAAATATGATGTCAGATCATTTTTCCAATGTTAAGTCTATGGGACATTTTTACGCAACTTTTTCGCCCGCTGTACGAATATCGTAAATCCGATTGCTAAGAAAAGTCATAGCACACCTCTCCTCAATAAGCCGCACGTTTTGACATCTCATTCACGGGTCTGTGACAAAAAATGGGGGAGGAGTAGCGCGTCAAAGTTTTGTCAAAGCGAATAGTAATAGTAACACTAGAAGGTACATTTCCTGAAGAAAATGTGAGTGGTGCTTGCAGTGGCAAAACTCGCCCCTCTGTTGCTAAGGTGTTGTTGGTAGGACCATTGCTAAGGTACACTTGGTTGCTATGGTGGTTGCTAGGGTCCCCATGATGGTTGCTAGGGCCGTTGCTAGGGTACCCAGGGTGGTTGCTAGGGTAATCGGGGTGGTTGCTAGGGTGTTGCTATGTGGTTGCTAGGGTACCTGGGGTGGTTGCTAGGGCGGTTGCTAGGGTCCCCTTGATGGTTGCTAAGGCCGTTGCTAGGGTACCCAGGGTGGTTGCTAGGGTGTTGCTATGTGGTTGCTAGGGTACCCGGGGTGGTTGCTAGGGCGGTTGCTAGGGTCCCCGTGATGGTTGCTAGGGCCGTTGCTAAGGTACCCAGGGTGGTTGCTAGGGTAATCAAGGTGGTTGCTAGGGTGTTGCTATGTGGTTGCTAGGGTACCCGGGGTGGTTGTTAGGCCGGTTGCTATGGTAACCTGGGTGGTTGCTAGGCAGTTGCCACGGTACTTGGGGTGGTTGCTAAGGTGTTGCTAGGGTGTTTTGGCTGGTTGCTAGGCAGTTGCTATGGTCTCCTGGGTGGTTGCTATGATGTTACTAGGTGGTTGGTAGTTGTCACAGATGGTCACTATGTAGTTATTATAGAGTTCTTAGCCCATTTGAGCACTTAGCTAATCACTATTAGCATGTAGCTAATCACTGCTAGCATGACTAGCATGTTGGAAGTCCAGTTTGCTAGCATGAGTCAAAAAATCCAACCGCCATGTCTGTACGATGTTCTGATGCAGAGATATAGGTCGTGTAGAACGGTTGCTAGGGTACTCCGTTTGGTTGCTATGGAGTGGCTTGGCAGCTGCCAGTGGTGATACTCCAAAGTCTGCTTGCCAATATAAACCAACCCCCATGTCTGTACAATGTTGTGATGCAGAGATATAGATCTTGCAAAACGGTTGCTAGGGTACTCTGGTTGGTTGCTAGGGAGTGGCCTTGCAGCTGCCAATGATGATACTTCAAAGGTTGCTCACCAATATAAACCAACCCCCATGCTTCTATGTCTTTCAGATGTTAAGATATCTATCTTTGGATTTAGGTTGCTAGGTAGCTCTTAATGGTTGCTAGGGCGTGGCTAGGTTGTCTTGAAGGTGATACGTGATTGGCTGTTTGCTGCTCGAGTCAAACGAGCCCACCCTCATGTTTCTATGACACTTCTATCCAAAGTTATTCATTTGATCTTTTTCAATGGAAGTCTATGGGGCTTGTTGCTATGGTGCTCTATATGGTTGCTAGGGCGTGGCTTGATAGCTTCATAATGATCCTGAGAGTCTGATTGGTTGCTTGATTCAAATGAGCCCACCCCCTTGTCTCTATGACACTGTGATGCCGAGTTATGTTCAATACAAAATCCCTATGTAATGTCCCATAGCAGGAAAAGTCCTCCCTATACTTTGTATTAGGGCCATTTTTGGGGGGCTCTCGCGCCCCAGGGGTACAACTTATACCCCACTGTGGGGTATGTTCTCGCACAGCCTGATAGCCTCTCCAAATGTGGAGTTTCACGTGTTTCTGCGAAATTCCCTCTCGGAGCTATGATCCGTCAAAGTTGGCCGCAATGCATTCTCTATGCGATTTTTCGCCCGTTTTTTCGCCCGGTGTACGAACATCGTACGCCCGATCGCTTATAAAAGTCATAGCACACCATTCCCGATTAGGCCGCACGATTTGACGCCTGTTTCGTTGGTCTGTGATGAAAACTGCGGGACTAGTTACGCGCCGAAATTTGTACGGATCTAGTATAATAATAATAATAATAAGTATGAAGAATAGTAATAGTGATGCCTTGCCTCCGGCAAGCACCACTAACTAGAAGGTACATTTCCTGAAGAAAATGTGAGTGGTGCTTGCAGTGGCAAAACTCGCCCCTCTGTTGCTAGGCTGTTGCAATGAGGTTGCTACGGTGGTTGCTAAGGTACCCTGGGTGGTTGCTAGGGCGGTTGCTAGGGTCCCCATGATGGTTGCTAAGGTACCCTCGCTGGTTGCTAGGG
The DNA here is from genome assembly GCF_023724105.1 of Carassius gibelio. Taxonomy (NCBI): domain Eukaryota; kingdom Metazoa; phylum Chordata; class Actinopteri; order Cypriniformes; family Cyprinidae; genus Carassius; species Carassius gibelio. The sequence goes on from NC_068398.1 coordinate 48,240,484, forward strand.
TAATCTGGGTGGTTGCTAGGGTCCCCAGGATGGTTGCTAGGGCCGTTGCTAGGGTACCCAGGGTGGTTGCTAGGGTAATCGGGGTGGTTGCTAGGGTGTTGCTATGTGGTTGCTAGGGTACCCGGGGTGGTTGCTAGGGCGGTTGCTAGGGTCCCCATGATGGTTGCTAGGGCCGTTGCTAGGGTACTCAGGGTGGTTGCTAGGGTAATCGGGGTGGTTGCTAGGGTGTTGCTATGTGGTTGCTAGGGTACCCGGGGTGGTTGCTAGGGCGGTTGCTAGGGTCCCCATGACGGTTGCTAGGGCCGTTGCTAAGGTACCCAGGGTGGTTGCTAGGGTAATTGGGGCGGTTGCTAGGGTGTTGCTATGTGGTTGCTAGGGTACCCGGGGTGGTTGCTAGGGCGGTTGCTATGGTAACCTGGGTGGTTGCTAGGCAGTTGCTACGGTACTTGGGGGGGTTGCTAAGGTGTTGCTAGGCGGTTGCTAGGTTGTTTTGGCTGGTTGCTAGGCAGTTGCTATGGTCTCCTGGGTGGTCGCTATGATGTTACTAGGTGGTGGGTAGTTGTCACAGATGGTCACTATGTAGTTATTATAGAGTTCTTAGCCCATTTGAGCACTTAGCTAATCACTATTAGCATGTAGCTAATCACTGCTAGCATGACTAGCATGTTGGAAGTACAGTGTGCTAGCATGACTCAAAAAATCCAACCGCCATGTCTGTACGATGTTCTGATGCAGAGATATAGGTCGTGCAAAACGGTTGCTAGGGTACTCCATTTGGTTGCTATGGAGTGGCTTGGTAGCTGCCAATGGTGATACTCCAAAGTCTACTTGTCAATATAAACCAACCCCCATGTCTCTAGGATGTTCTGATGTGGAGATATAGATCTTGCAAAACGGTTGCTAGGGTACTGTGTTTGGTTGCTAGGGAGTGGCCTTGCAGCTGCCAATGATGATACTTCAAAGTCTGCTTGACAATATAAACCAACCCCCATGCTTCTATGTCTTTCAGATGTTAAGATATCTATCTTTGGATTTTGGTTGCTAGGTAGCTCTTAATGGTTGCTAGGGCGTGGCTAGGTTGTCTTGAAGGAGATACATGATTGGCCGTTTGCTGCCCGAGTCAAACGAGCCCACCCTCATGTTTCTATGACACTTCTATCCAAAGTTATTCATTTGATCTTTTTCAATGGAAGTCTATGGGGCTTGTTGCTATGGTGCTCTATATGGTTGCTAGGGCGTGGCTTGATAGATTCACAGTGATCCTGAGAGACTGATTGGTTGCCTGATTCAAATGAGCCCACCCCCTTGTCTCTATGACACTGTGATGCAGAGTTATGTTCAATACAAAATCCCTATGTAATGTCCCATAGCAGGAAAAGTCCTCCCTATACTTTGTATTAGGGCCATTTTTGGGGGGCTCTCGCGCCCCAGGGGTACAACTTATACCCCACTGCAGGGTATGTTCTCGCACAGCCTGATAGCCTCTCCAAATGTGGAGATTCACGTGTTTCTGCGAAATTCTCTCTCGGAGCTACGATCCGTCAAAGTTGGCCGCAATGCATTGTCTATGCGATTTTTCGCCCGTTTTTTCGCCCGGTGTACGAACATCGTACGCCCGATCGCTTATAAAAGTCATAGCACACCATTCCCGATTAGGCCGCACGATTTGACGCCTGTTTCGTTGGTCTGTGACAAAAACTGCGGGACTAGTTACGCGCCGAAATTTGTACGGATCTAGTATAATAATAATAATAATAACTAGAAGGTACATTTCCTGAAGAAAATGTGAGTGGTGCTTGCAGTGGCAAAACTCGGCGCCCTGTAGCCACCCATGATGCCTGTGTGATGTTTTGAAGCAGACATAGAAGGATTTATATTGCTACATGGTTGCTAGGGTGCTCTATATGGTTGCTATGGTGTGACTATATAGTTTATGGGGTGATATTTAAAGATTATTTACCAGCCTGAATGCAAAAAGCCCAAGCCAGTATTTCTATATAGTTATTTGGCTGAGATAGAGCTTTTAAATGTAGTTAAACAGTTGCTAGGGTGCTAAAATTGGTTGCTAGGGCATGGATATGAAGTTGTTATGTCACTATTTATGGACTGCTTGATAGGCCGAGTCAAAAGAGCCCTCTCCCAAGCCTCTATGACTTTCTGATCCAAAGATATGATGTCAGATAGTTTTTCCATTGTTAAGTCAATGGGATATTTTCACACATTTTCTTCGCCCGCTGTACGATTATCGTAAGTCCGATTGCTTAGAAAAGTCATAGCACACCTCTCCTCAATATCCCGCACGATTTTACACCTCATTCATGGGTCTGTGACAAAAAATGCGGGAGGAGTAGCGTGCCAAAGTTTTGTCAAGGCGAATAGTAATAGTAACACTAGAAGGTACATTTCCTGAAGAAAATGTGAGTGGTGCTTGCAGTGGCAAAACTCGCCCCTCTGTTGCTAAGGTGTGGTTGCTAGGGTACCCGGGGTGGTTGTTAGGGTCCCTATGATGGTTGCTAGGGCCGTTGCTAGGGTACCCAGGGTGGTTGCTAGGGTAATCGGGGTGGTTGCTAGGGTGTTGCTATGTGGTTGCTAGGGTACCCAGGGTGGTTGCTATGGTGGTTGCTAGGGTCCCTATGATGGTTGCTAGGGCCGTTGCTAAGGTACCCAGGGTGGTTGCTAGGGTAATTGGGGCGGTTGCTAGGGTGTTGCTATGTGGTTGCTAGGGTACCCGGGGTGGTTGCTAGGGCGGTTGCTAGGGTCCCCATGATGGTTGCTATGGCCGTTGCTAGGGTACCCAGAGTGGTTGCTAGGGTAATCGGGGCGGTTGCTAGGGTGTTGCTATGTGGTTGCTAGGGTACCTGGGGTGGTTGCTAGGGCGGTTGCTAGGATCCCCATGATGGTTGCTAGGGCCGTTGCTAAGGAACCCAGGGTGGTTGCTAGGGTAATTGGGGTGGTTGCTAGGGTGTTGCTATGTGGTTGCTAGGGTACCCGGGGTGGTTGCTAGGGTGGTTGCTAGGGTCCCCATGATGGTTGCTAGGGCCGTTGCTAAGGTACACAGGGTGGTTGCTAGGGTAATTGGGGCGGTTGCTAGGGTGTTGCTATGTGGTTGCTAGGGTACCCGGGGTGGTTGCTATGATGTTACTTGGTGGTTGGTAGTTGTCACAGATGGTCACTATGTAGTTATTATAGAGTTCTTAGCCCATTTGAGCACTTAGCTAATCACTATTAGCATGTAGCTAATCACTGCTAGCATGACTAGCATGTTGGAAGTCCAGTGTGCTAGCATGAGTCAAAAAATCCAACCGCCATGTCTGTACGATGTTCTGATGCAGAGATATAGGTCGTGCAAAACGGTTGCTAGGGTACTTCATTTGGTTGCTATGGAGTGGCTTGGCAGCTGCCAATGGTGATACTCCAAAGGCTGCTTGCCAATATAAACCAACCCCCATGCCTCTACGATGTTCTGATGCAGAGATATAGATCTTGCAAAACGGTTGCTAGGGCACTGTGTTTGGTTGCTAGGGAGTGGCCTGGCAACTGCCAATGATGATACTCCGAAGTCTGCTTGCTAGTATGAATGATATAAACCAACCCCCATGCCTTTATGATATTCAGATTTGAAGATATCTCTCTATGCTTTTGGTCGCTAGGGAGGTCGAAATGGTTGCTAGGGCGTGGCTATGAAGTGTTGAAGGTGATTCGTGATTGGCCATTTGCTGCCCCGAGTCAAACGAGCCAACCCTCATCGTAAGTCCGATTGCTTAGAAAAGTCATAGCACACCTCTCCTCAATATCCCGCACGATTTGACACCTCATTTATGGGTCTGTGACAAAAAATGCGGGAGGAGTAGCGTGCCAAAGTTTTGTCAAGGTGAATAGTAATAGTAACACTAGAAGGTACATTTCCTGAAGAAAATGTGAGTGGTGCTTGCAGTGGCAAAACTCGCCCCTCTGTTGCTAGGGTGTTGCAATGAGGTTGCTATGGTGGTTACTAGGGTGGTTGCTAGGGTCCACATGATGGTTGCTAAGGTACCAAGGGTGGTTGCTAGGGTAATCGGGGTGGTTGCTAGGGTGTTGCTATGTGGTTGCTAGGGTACCCGGGGTGGTTGCTAGGGCGGTTGCTAGGGTCCCCATGATGGTTGCTAGGGCCGTTGCTAGGGTACTCAGGGTGGTTGCTAGGGTGTTGCTATCTGGTTGCTAGGGTATCCGGGGTGGTTGCTAGGGCGGTTGCTAGGGTCCCCATGATGGTTGCTAGGGCCGTTGCTAAGGTACCCAGGGTGGTTGCTAGGGTAATCAGGATGGTTGCTAGGGTGTTGCTATGTGGTTGCTAGGGTACCCGGGGTGGTTGCTAGGGCGGTTGCTAGGGTCCCCATGATGGTTGCTAGGGCCGTTGCTAGGCTACCCAGGGTGGTTGCTAGGGTAATCGGGGCGGTTGCTAGGGTGTTGCTATGTGGTTGCTAGGGTACCCGGGGTGGTTGCTAGGGCGGTTGCTAGGGTCCCCATGATGGTTGCTAGGGCCGTTGCTAAGGTACCCAGGGTGGTTGCTAGGGTAATTGGGGCGGTTGCTAGGGTATTGCTATGGGGTTGCTAGGGTACCCGGGGTGGTTGCTGGGCAGTTGCTATGGTAATCAGGGTGGTTGTTATGATGTTACTAGGTGGTTGGTAGTTGTCACAGATGGTCACTATGTAGTTATTATAGAGTTCTTAGCCCATTTGAGCACTTAGCTAATCACTATTAGCATGTAGCTAATCACTGCTAGCATGACTAGCATGTTGGAAGTCCAGTTTGCTAGCACGAGTCAAAAAATCCAACCGCCATGTCTGTACGATGTTCTGATGCAGAGATATAGGTCGTGCAAAATGGTTGCTAGGGTAATCCATTTGGTTGCTATGGAATGGCTTGGCAGCTGCCAATGATGATACTCCAAAGGCTACTTGCCAATTTAAACCAACCCCCATGTCTGTACAATGTTCTGATACAGAGATATTGGCCTTGAAAAATGGTTGCTAGGGTACTCTGGTTGGTTGCTAGGGAGTGGCCTTGCAGCTGCCAATGATGATACTTCAAAGTCTGCTTGACAATATAAACCAACCCCCATGCTTCTATGTCTTTCAGATGTTAAGATATCTATCTTTGGATTTAGGTTGCTAGGTAGCTCTTAATGGTTGCTAGGGCGTGGCTAGGAAGTCTTGAAGGTGATACGTGATTGGCCGTTTGCTGCTCGAGTCAAAGGAGCCCACCCTCATATTTCTATGACACTTCTATCCAAAGTTATTCATTTGATCTTTTTCAATGGAAGTCTATGGGGCTTGTTGCTATGGTGCTCTATATGGTTGCTAGGGCGTGGCTTAATAGCTTCATAATGATCCTGAGAGTCTGATTGGTTGCTTGATTCAAATGAGCCCACCCCCTTGTCTCTATGACACTGTGATGCCGAGTTATGTTCAATACAATATCCCTATGTAATTTCCCATAGTAGGAAAAACACAGTGTTTCATGGGCGATCCCTCACCATAATATGTCTATGGGGCAAATTTGGGGGTCTCTAGCACCCCAGGGGTACAACTTTTACCCCTCTGTGAGGTATGTTCTCGCACAGCCTGATAGCCTCTCCGAATGTGGTGATTTACGTTTTTCTACGAAATTCCCTCTCTGTGCTATAATCCGTCAAAGTTTTCAGTAATGCATTTCCTATGGGACGTTTTTCGGCCATTTTTTCGCCCGCTGTACGAACATCGTACGCCCGATCGCTTATAAAAGTCATAGCACACCTCTCCTCAATAGGCCGCACGATTTGACGCCTGTTTCGTTGGTCTGTGACAAAAACTGCGGGACGAGTTACGCGCCGAAGTTTTGTACGGAAGAAGTAAGAAGAAGAATAATAATAAGTATGTGAGATAATAATAGTGATGCTTTGCCTATGGCAAGCACCACTAATAAGTATGTGAGATAGTAATAGTGATGCCTTGCCTCCGGCAAGCACCACTAATAATAAGTATGTGAGATAATAATAGTGATGCTTTGCCTCCGGCAAGCACCACTAATAATAAGTATGTGAGATAATAATAGTGATGCCTTGCCTCCGGCAAGCACCACTAATAAGTTTAAATAGAATATCAGTAAGTTGGCTTTCTCAAGCCAACTTAATAATATTTTTTTCTTGTGATTAAAGAGATGTTTAAGTCCCTCTCTCTCTCCCTGTCTTGTCTGCCACTCACCTCACACCTCACACCTCTCCCCCACTCACACACACACACACACACACACACACAGTCAGCACACAGTCAGCACACATACATTCCTCACACAGAGTGACAGAGTGAGATCAGATGTCTGACAGTTTTTTAATTTTCTTTTAATCATACAGTGCTGTAAAGTCATAAAACTATGCATATTTCCTCAGAATCACTGGTTTTCTAAATGAAAAATGTTTTTTAAAGGTTTAGAAACTGCAATTTAAAAATACAAGACGATTAATGTTTCACTTTTTACTGTTATTTCAAAAAATCACCACGACAAAACCGTTCAAGCTATCCAAAATTCATTCGCAATTTAAGTTCCTCAATGTTTTTTCTTAATGTAGACAAAGTTTGGTGTGTATAGTGTACTTCCCCTGGGAGGAGTATGCATTAATTCACAAAAGAAAATTCCCAAAAATCCATATTCAAGTCAAAATAGCCAACGTCCTGTTGGTCGTAGCTTATGACTGCGAATTAGAAAGTTGTCCGTCTTGATAAGAACAATTTATGTACCAAGTTTGGTGTCTGTAGCTAAAACTAACCCCCCCACTTTTGACAAAAGGTGGCGCTATAGAGTGCCTCTTCCACGCCCTTTTAAAAGCTTTTGCCATGGTCTAGCTATCTTTAATACTGATATCTGTTTCGAGTTTCATGTAAATCTGAGCTAGTTATCTGCCTAAAAATCACCAGAACAGAACATTCAAGTTTGACACGTTGCCATGGCAACACTATATTAGATATAAATATCCCCACGACAGATTTTCTTCGGCTGTGTTTTGTCATTATTCTGATGAAGTTTGAAGCAAATCAAGTAAAAATAAGATGCTGAATTCAAAGCGTTCTGAAAATGACACACTTCCTGCTGCCAGTTGGTGGCGCTATAACTTTGACTCCTAATAGTCACATATATACGATCGGTATCATACAACGAACAAACCAATTAAGTTTGATCAAAATCAGGAAATGTATGTGGATGTTATTATACATTTCCTGTTTCTCATTTCTCGCCATAATTTCAATGCCTCGCCACGGGCAAACCATTCGAGATATCAAAAATCTCTTCGCAATTTAGCATGCCCAATGTGTTGAGATCGTGTTCACCGAGTTTTGTGGTGAACGGGTGGAGTTCCTCAGAGGAGTATATCAAATTCCAGAGCATGTGTTTTTCATAAAACCCTAAATAGCCAACTTCCTGTTGGGCGGAGCTTATGACATGCAGTGTGAAAGTTGTTTGGTTTGATGAGTTATATATATGTACCAAGTTTCATATCTATGCGTGCAATTATGCATGATATATGGCCCTCGGTACTACAGGGGGCGCTGTAGAGCCCCTGTGCCACGCCCGTGTATCAGACTCTGCCCGGCCCTAATGGCCGCAGGTTCCAAGGTGTGTGCCAATTTTCAAGAGTTTTTGAGCATGTTAAGGACCCCAAAAGCCCCCGAAACCTTAGAAAAAAATTAGAAGAATAAAGAAAAAAATATAGCTGCAAGCAGCGATGGCGGGCTCAAGCCATCAGTGCAACGCCACCCCGGTGGCATCAGGAAAACTGTGCCCAGCGGGCATAAGCATTTACAGTAACCCTCTGGCAATCAAATTTTAAGGGATATGGCAGTTAAAGGGTTAATCCGACCCATCTAGACTTTGAAATCACATACACAGAACAATATATATAACTTTAGTAACACTTTATTTTAATATATATAAAAAATGTATAAGGTGTGCATCGTAGCTGACACCTAAATGAACACATTACAATTGTTTTATGACTGCAAGTCTTTTTCCTCAAATGCTATTGAGCTTCAAATTTGCGTTTGAGCCCATGTGAAAGAGTAGCATAATTTACATACGACTTACAGTTTGTTTTAATAAATATCAAACATTCAATTTAATTGTGCATTATAGCTGTCACCTAGATGGACAATTACAGTTGTTTTATGACTGTAAGTCATTCTCTTCAAATGCTACTGACGTTAGAAAAGTGTATAACAATATCACATGTAACTTTAGAGACGGTCCCTAAATTTGAGACTCTCGAATGTCCAATGTCAAGCCAACTTTATGCCTGTTTTTGTTTTGTTTTTTACTTTATTTTTCTTTTCTCTGTGCCGGATTGCTGATGTCTTTTGCCCGGGCATAGATGTCCATCCATCAATTACGAACATTCTTCCGCAAATGTCCGAGCGGTCGCGAGCGCGGATGGGAGAATGGCGCATGTTTTATTTTTTTTTAGCTACTGGGATGGTGCCCCCTCTGGGAGTTGGTGCCCTACGAAGACTGCGTATTCTGCATATAGGGAGCGGCGGTACTATCTGGAAGATATATTCCTCAAACCGTCGTACAAGAGGAGGTGATGCTAGTACTTCAAGAATCTCTCAAAACTGTTCATAAAGCCTATATATAAAGTCTTAATATAGTATTCCACAATATGTTGTGCTATTCTAATATTATTGTGGTTTTTCATTGACATTGTTATTTGCTGTTATTTTTTGTTTTAATATTGTTACTGTTGTTACTTGTTGTACGGTGACCTTGAGTGGTTTGAAAGGCGCCTTAAATAAAATGCATTATTATTATTATTATTATTATTATTATTATTATTATTATTATTATTATTAGCTGTATACTTGATAAAAAAAATTAAATATAAACTTATGCAATTGTATATATATATATATATATATATATATATATACATAGTGTACAGTTTTCTTTTATTGCATCTTGAAATAAATGTTTCTGAGTTCTGTGTTTGTTTATTTATTTTTTTTTATTTTTTTTATTTTTTTTAGGAAGATTACAGCCTTTAATCTCCTCAAAATAAATGTGCATATAAACCATGAACAATTTAATTATAGCTGTATTTATAAAATGCTTACTAATGACTATTAATTTTGGGAGAAGGCTATATAAAGCAGCAACAATTGATGTTGAGGCCTAAGATATTTCTTAAGCTGTAATGATGAAAAAACAACAACAACACAAAATTGCTTTTTTTTCTGCTGGTGATTAAAGAGATGATTAATTCTCCCTCCCTCTCTCTCTCTCTCTCTCTCTCTCTGACACCAAGCCCATCCCCTCTCCCACACATTCACACAAACTCAGCACACACACTTAACACACACACACTTAACACACAAACACACACACACACACACACACACACATTACCCACAGTGACAGAGGGACAGAGTGACATCAGATGTATGGTAGTTTTTTAATTTTCTATCATCCATATAGTGTTGTATAGTCATGAAACTATGCATATTTCCTCAGCATGACTTGTCTTCTATGTGTACATTTTGTTGAAGTGTTTAGAAGCTGCACCTAAAAAAATAAGACATTTACTGGTTCCTTTTTTACTGTTATTTCAAAAAATCACCATGACAAAACCATTCAAGCTATCCAAAATTCATTCGCACCTGTTCTGTAAGATAAATTCTTTAAACAGTGGTAAAAGAGGATGTGGTGCTGATCCTTCAAGAGTCACTCCAAACTTATCTGTCCATAAAGCCTATAAAGAATTATTCTTAATATACAGTTCACAATACTTCAGCTTGTTATTCTAATTAAGTGAGGGTCATTTTATCAGTAAAATACATAAAATTCGTATTATTTTTCTTTGAAAGATTTCTATAAATGATTTAAATCATACTTGTTTCTACAATAATTATTTAAAAGTAATCATATAGCTCCATCTGGTGGCCATTATTGGTACTAAGAATTGCAAGCTTCATTTATAAGTTATGATAGTTTTAATCTTTTGCTGGCTCTTGAAAATGATAAAGCTTTGAAACTTACTGTGGTTCCTTCAAATGATGACTTCTACGTATATAAAAAATTATGAAGAGTTTGGAATGAAAAAATTTAAAGATATAGTAAAATAACTATTGTATTTTTTTATGTTACTTTAATAAATCGCTATGGCCACACCATTTAAGGTGTCCTAAACCCATTCGCAATTTAACATCTTCAGTATATTGGCTTCATGTTAAAAAAAAAGTTTGGTGTGAACTACTTGTGTCTTCTTGGAGGAGTATGAATTCATTTACATGCTGATTTTATCATAAATCCACAATAACATTTCTGAGTTCTGTATCAATCTGTGTTGTTGTTTGTTTATTTTTATTTTTTTATTTTTCATAGGAAGATAATTGATCCTTTACTCTCCTTTTTAATAAATGTGCTTATAAACCAAAAACAAGCTATTTATAGCTGTATTTATAAACTGCTTACTACTGACTATTAATATTGGGACAAGGCTTTATAAAGCATGAACTGACTATTTACTTTTTGAGTTTGAAATTATTATTTGCAGCACAAATAAGGTTTTTTACGATTTTTAAAAATTCCTAAAACTGTAAGAAAAGGATAAGGCCTAAGATTTCTATGTGAGTGGCTAAATTTATTTGTTTTTATATCTATAATGCATAAACTATGAAATTATACAAAATATATAAAAAAGTACAACAGTTATTGTTTTCCAATGTTTTTTAGCCTACGGCAATCATTCTAAACAGCTTGAATAAAACCTGTTAATATTTATTATAGACCACTGTAACTGTGTATAATCTAACAAACAAGTTTATTATTAAAATAAAAGTGTGTACACCAGATAAATTGGACGATAAAGAAATTGCTAACAATAGTATAATAGAGCATGTTTTATGTTTTTAGGCGTTTAGATGCAGAAATGGACAAATCAAATGTAAAATAAAATGTAATTGATTTAATTAAATATAGATTAATTCTTGTTAGAGCAAAATAATAAATAAATAAATACGTACACACATTAAAAACGCAGCCAAGATGAATGAATTACATTTTTTATATAGATTAAAATTGAAGACAGAAGCAGCTGGTATATGCGGTCACTTAATATTAAAATCCAGTAGATCCATTTCAGATTTATTTCTCAACAGTTTATGTTCACGTGGCTGTTTTCGTTTATATTCGGCAAGCTATTTTGAAATAATCTTGTCCGTTATGTGTTCGTTCGTACGACGAAAACCAGAATCCTGCAGCTCGAGAGATATATGTTATTGTGCCAGTCGCGCTTTCTAATAGTCTTGCACACTTAAACGGGTCACAAACACCTGCATTTAGCTCTTGTAGTGTTACAATGGGTTTATTGTGTGCATTTGTGGTAATATTTTATTTAAAAAAGCTCTTAAACAAGAATAAATTCGTTTGTTTTGAGCTCGACACTGTACGCGCTGATCGGAGGCGTGATTTCAGATAGGCAGCCGCAAATATTTCATTTTCACACAAACAGTTCAAAAACATCTGAATTTAGCTCTTGGTGTGTTCTAATTGGTGAATTGTGTGATATCGCTGCAATACTTTATTTTTAATAGCTATAAAACAAGAATAAACTCGTTTTTTCTGAGCTCGCCATTCTAGATGCTCATGCTCAGAGCGGTGATTCATCTCTCGTGTTTCACACGTATCACTGACCACACACACATCAATTATTAATGAGCCCTGACCCGGTAATAATCATATATGTTGGTTTAGCTTGTCAGTGTGAATTAAATCCAAGTATTTATTTGTATTTTAACCGATTTAAAAGAGAAACTAAATCTCCGGTAATTGCACCTGTAGGGGCGCAATTTCTCTCAGACAATGGAAGTCTAAGCACACTCACTCAAACAGAGGGACAGAGTGAGATGAGATGTCTGACAGTTTTTTAATTTTCTATTATCCATACAGTGTTGTAAAGTCGTGAAACTATCCATATTTACTCAGAATGACTTTTTGTCTGTATGAAAAAAGGTTTTGAAGTGTTTGGAATTTAAAAATGCAGGAAAATTAATAATTCCAGTTTTACTGTCATTAAAAAAAATCACCACGACAAAACCGTTCAAGTTATCCAAAATCCATTGGCAATTTAAGTTGTTTAAAATGTTTTGGCATCATGTAGACACAGTTTGGTGTGTATAGTGTTACTCTCCTCTGAGCAGTATGCATTAATTCACAACTAAATGTAAAAAAAAATCCACATTCAAATAAAAATAGCTGACTTCCTGTTGATCGTAGCTGATGACTGTGAATTAGAAAGTTGTCCGTCTTGATAAGAACAATTTTTTTACCGAGTTTGGTGTCTGTAGCTAAAACTAACCCCCCCCACTTTTGACAAAAGGTGGCGCTATAGAGTGCCTCTTCCACGCCCTCTTATGAACTTTTGCCAGTGTCTAGTTATCATAAATACTGATATGTGTTCTGAGTTTGATGAAATTCTAAGCATGTTATATGCCTCAAAATCACCTGAGAAGTATTCCAGTTTGACATGTTGCCACGGCAACAATATTTTTAGATATCCAATTTCCCCCAGCAGATTCATATCGGCTGTGTTTTAACATTATTCTGATGAAGTTTGAAGCAAATCGAGTAAAAATAAGATGCTGAATTCAAAGCATTTTGAAAATGACACACTTCCTGCTGCCAGTTGGTGGCGCTATAACTTTGACTCCTAATAGTCACATATATGTGATCGACATCATACAATGAATAATCTGATGAAGTTTGATTGAAATCAGGAAATGTATGTGGATGGTATTAGACTCTTCCTGTTTCTCAATTCTCGCCATAAATTCAACGCCTCGCTACGAGCAAACCGTTCGAGATATCAAATATCCCCTGGCAATTTTTCATCCCCAATGTCTTGAGATCATGTTGACCGAGTTTGGTGGTAAACGAGTAAAAAACCTATGACAAGTATATCAAATTCCAGAGCATGCGCTTTTTACATAACTCTAAATAGCTGACTTCCTGTTGGGCGGAGCCCAATGACATGCAATACGAATATTGTTCGGCACAATGAGATCTATATGTGTACTGAGTTTCATATGAATATGTGCAAGTATGTGTGAGTTATACATCAACATTTATGACTGTGTTCCAGGGGGCGCCGTAGAGCCCCTGTGCCACGCCCGGGTCCCAGCCTCTGCAGGCTCCTAAAGGGCACAGATTCCAAAGTGTGCGCAAATTTTCAAGAGTTTTTGAGTATGTTAGGGACCCCAAAAGCCCCCACAACTTTGACCAAAAATATGAATAATAAACCCTAAATAGCCAACTTCCTGTTGGGCGGAGCCTATGACATGCAGTACGAAAGTTGTTTGGTTTAATGAGATCTACATGTGTACCGAGTTTCATGTGTCTACGTGCAAGTATGTATGATATATGGCCCTCAGTATTCCAGGGGGCGCTGTAGAGCCCCTGTGCCACGCCCGTGTATCAGTCTCTGCCCGACCCTAATGGCCGCAGGTTCCAATCTGTGTGCCAATTTTCAAGAGTTTTCGAGCATGTTAAGGACCCCAAAAGCCCCCGTAACGTTAGAAAAAAAAAATAATAATAATAATAATAAAAAATAATCCTAAGGAAAACAATAGGGCTCTCGCCCTCCAGGCTTGAGCCCTAAATATATATATATAGCTGCAAGCAGCGATGGCGGGCTCAAGCCACCAATGCCATCGCCACCCCGGTGGCATCAGGTAAACTGTGCCCAGCGGGCACATGCATTCACAATATCCCTCTGGCAGTGAGGTTTTAAAGGATACGGCAGTTAAAGGGTTAATCCGAATCATCTAGACTTTAAAATCACATTCACAGAACAATATATATATATATATAACTTTAGTAACACTTTACAATAAGATTTCATTTCTAAACATTATGTTAACATGAACAATATTTATATAGCATTCATTCATGTCAGTTAATATTCCAAACTTAAACATTAAAACATTGTTTTATTGTGATTTTTTTTTTCAAGCACATTTTACCAATTCCAAACCATATCAATCTTAATAACTACCATTATTTTTTATTTAATCATTTATGAGTGCTATACAATAGTCCAGGAAAGCTGGAAGAGAAAAACATCTTCATGTGTGCAGAATTATTGGGCATGTTTTCTTTTACAGATGAAATGCGCTAAAAAAGAGTTTTAACTCAAACTGTAAAGCCCATGAGAAATATCAAACACAAATGCAATACAGAAAACAAAAAAGTTAAGACTTGACCATTGTACGAAAAATGCTGACTGGGTCATGAGGTCAGAAAAGAAGAAGAAAAAAGCAGGTCAAGAAGAACTGACAAAAAGAATTGCAAAATAATTAGGAATTTAATGTGAAGATTAATTTTTAGTCAATTCTGCAAGACAGACTTTCAGGAAAGGAGGTGGAATAAAAATGAGCTCCTAAATCTTAATCCCAGATTCTGGAAGATATACTCCTCAAACCATCGGACAAGAGGAGGTGGTGCTGGTCCTTCACGAGTCACTATAATCTGTTCATAAAGCCTATATATAAAGTCTTAATATATAGTATTTCACAATACTTCATGGTATTCTAATTAAATCATTTTTTGGAATCTTAGATCTCTCAGAACCTGACACATTGTAATTCTGGAGACTCCAGGAAAGTGGCAGTTCTGTAAAATGTTGGCGCTGGAGACTAAATGCTCCCTGATAGTTTCACACCTAATTCACTTAACACACACACACACACACACACACACACACACACACATTACCCACAGTGACAGAGGGACAGAGTGACAGTTTGAAGTGTTTAGAAGCTGCACTTGAAAAAAATAAAAGACATTTACTGGTTACTTTTTTACTGTTATTTCAAAAAATCACCACGACAAAACCATTCAAGCTATCCAAAATTCATTCGCACCTGTTCTGTAAGATAAATTCTTTAAACAGTGGTAAAAGAGGATGTGGTGCTGAACCTTCAAGAGTCACTCAAAACGTATCTGTCCATAAAGCCTATAAAGAATTATTCTTAATATACAGTTCACAATACTTCAGCTTGTTATTCTAATTAAGTGAGGGTCATTTTATCAGTAAAATACATAATATACATATTATTTTTCTTTGAAAGATTTCTATAAATCATTATTATTATTCATAATAATTGTTTCTACAATAATTATTTAAAAGTAATCCTATTGCTTCATCTGGTGGCCATTATTGGTACTAAGAATTGCAAGCTTGATTTATAAGTTATGATAGTTTTAATTTTATGCTGGCTCTTGAAAATGATAAAGCTATGAAACTTACTGTGCTTCCTTCAAATGATGATTTCTACGTATATAAAAAATTATGAAGAGTTGGAATGAAAAATTTTAAAGATATAGTAAAATAAATATTGTATTTTTTAATGTTACTTTAATAAATCGCTATGGCCACACAATTTAAGGTATCCTAAACCCATTCGCAATTTAACATCTTCAGTATATTGGCTTCATGTTAAAAAAGTTTGGTGTGAACTACTTGTGTGTTCTTGGAGGAGAATGAATTCATTTACAGGCTGAGTTTATCATAAATCCACAATAAAATTTCTGAGTTCTGTATCAATCTGTGTTGTTGTTTGTTATTTTTATTTTTTTATTTTTCATAGGAAGATAACTGACCCTTAACTCTCCTTTTTAATAAATGTGATTATAAACCAAGAACAAGCTATTTATAGCTGTATTTATAAACTGCTTACTACTGACTATTAATATTGGGACAAGGCTTTATAAAGCATGAACTGACTATTTACTAATGAGTGCAGTTATTATAAAGTGTTATCAATGCATTTGCTAATGTTAACAAATTAGACATTATTTTACAGTGTTATCAAATCCTTAAATGATTTGTAAGTGTTTTGTAATGATTTTATTGACCTACAAGCATTTGTGAAAGTTCTGCTTGCATTACAGCTTAGTCTTGATCTGTGAGCTGAACAGATTTACTGTTACATCCATGAGATTATGTAAATTCAAATAAATATCATGTCACAGGATGTCATAGGTCAGTATCAAATGAGTTTGAAATTATTATTTGCAGCACAAATAAGGTTTTTCAGGATTTTTAAAAATCCCTAAAACTGCCAGAAAAGGATAAGGCCTAAGATTTCTATGTGAGTGGCTACATTTATTTGTTTTTATAACTATAATGAATAAACTATGAAATTATACAAAATGTATAAAAAAATAAAACAGTTATTGTTTTCCAATGTTTTTTATTTATTTAAATTTTTTTTTTTTTTTTTTTTTTTTTTTTGGATTTACATTTTAAAAAATTAGCGTACGGCAATCATTCTAAACAGCTTGAATAAAACCTGTCAATATTTATTATAGACCACTATAACTGTGTATAATCTAACAAACAAGTTTATTATGAAAATAAAAGTGTGTACCCCAGATAAATTGGACGATAGAAAAATTGCTAACAATAGTATAATAGAGCATGTTTTAGGTTTTTAGGCGTCTAGATGCAGAAATGGACAAATCAAATGTAAAATAAAATGTAATTGATTTAATTAAATATAGATTAAGTCTTGTTAGAGCAAAATAATAAATAAATACGTACACACATTAAAAAAGCAGCCAAGATGAATGAGTTAAATTTTTTATATAGATTAAAATTGAAGACAGAAGCAGCTGCATGGTATATGCGGTCACTCAATATTAAAATCCAGTAGATCCACTTCAGATTTATTTCTCAACAGTTTATGTTCACGTGGCTGTTTTCGTTTATATTAGCCAAGTTATTATGTATTTTGAAATAATCTTGTCCGTGATGTGTTCGTTCTTACGATGAAAGGCAGAATCCTGCAGCTCCAGAGATATATGTTATTCTGCCAGTCGCGCTTTCAAATAGTCTTGCGCACATAAACGGGTCACAAACACCTGCATTTAGCTTGTGTTGTGTTATAATGGATGTATTGTGTGCATTTATGGCAATAACTTATTTTAAAAAGCTCTTAAACAAGAATAAATTCGTTAGTTTTGAACTGTGACACTGTGCGCGCTGATCGGAGGCAGTGATTTCAGATAGGCAGCCGCAAAT
This sequence comes from Carassius gibelio, assembly GCF_023724105.1. Lineage (NCBI taxonomy): Eukaryota > Metazoa > Chordata > Actinopteri > Cypriniformes > Cyprinidae > Carassius > Carassius gibelio. The sequence goes on from NC_068398.1 coordinate 48,257,568, forward strand.
ATTTCATTTTCACACAAACAGTTCAAAAACATTTTAATTTAGGTCTTGGTGTGCTCTAATTTGTGAATTGTGTGATATCGCTGCAATACTTTATTTTTAATAGCTATAAAACAAGAATAAACTCGTTTTTTCTGAGCTCGTCATTCCACACGCTGGTGCTCAGAGCGGTGATTCATCTCTGGTGTTTCTCACGTATCACTGACCACACATCAAATATTAATGAGCCCTGACCTGATAATAATCATATATGTTGGTTTAGCTTGTCAGTGTGAATTAAATCCAAGTATTTATTTGTATTTTAACCGATTTAAAAGTGAAACCAAAAGACAGTCTCCTCCCTTTTTTAGTCCGGTAACTGCACCTGTAGGGGCGCTATTTCTCTCAGACAATGGAAGTCTAAGCACACACACTCAAACAGAGGGACAGAGTGAGATGAGATGTCTGACAGTTTTTTAATTTTCTGTTATCCATATAGTGTTGTAAAGTCATGAAACTATGCATATTTACTCAGAATAACTTTTTTTTCTGTATGAAAAAAGGTTTTGAAGTGTTTGGAATTAAAAAATGCAGGAAAATTAATAATTCCATTTTTACTGTCATTTAAAAAAATCACCACGACAAAACCATCCAAGCTATCCAAAACCCATTCACAATTTAAGTTCCTCAATGTTTTTTCAACATGTAGACAAAGTTTGGTGTTTATAGTGTTACTCTCCTCTGAGCAGCATGCATTAATTCACAGCTAAATGTAAAAAACAATCCACATTCAAATCAAAATAGCTGACTTCCTGTTGGTCGTAGCTGATGACTGTGAATTAGAAAGTTGTCCGTCTTGATAAGAACAATTTTTTTACAGAGTTTGGTGTATGTAGCTAAAACTAACCCCTCCACTTTTGACAAAAGGTGGCGCTATAGAGTGCCTCTTCCACGCCCTCTTATGAACTTTTGCCAGTGTCTAGCTGTCACTAATACTGATATGTGTTCTGAGTTTGATGAAATTCTAAGCATGTTATATGCCTCAAAATCACCTGAGAAGTATTCCAGTTTGACATGTTGCCACGGCAACAATATTTTTAGATATCAATATCCCCCCAGCAGATTTATATCGGCTGTGTTTTAACATTATTCTGATGAAGTTTGAAGCAAATCGAGTAAAAATAAGATGCTGAATTCAAAGCATTTTGAAAATGACACACTTCCTGCTGCCAGTTGGTGGCGCTATAACTTTGACTCCTAATAGTCACATATATGCGATCGACATCATGCAACGAATAATCTGATGAAGTTTGATTAAAATCTGGAAATGTATGTGGATGGTATTAGACACTACCTGTTTCTCAATTCTCGCCATAAATTCAACGCCTCGCTACGAGCAAACCGTTCGAGATATCAAAAATCCCCTGGCAATTTTTCATCCCCGATGTCTTGAGATCATGTTGACCGAGTTTGGTGTCAATCGGCAAAAAACCCTATGACAAGTATTTCAAATTCCAGAGCATGCACTTTTTACATAACTCTAAATAGCTGACTTCCTGTTGGGCGGAGCCTATGACATGCAATACGAAAGTTGTTCAGCACGATGAGATCTATATGTGTACTGAGTTTGATATTAATATGTTCAAGTATGTGTGAGCTATGCATCAACATTTCTGACTGTGATCCAGGGGGCGCCGTAGAGCCCCTGTGCCACGCCCGGGTCCCAGCCTCTGCAGGCTCCTAAAGGCCACAGATTCCAAAGTGTGCGCAAATTTTCAAGAGTTTTTGAGTATGTTAAGGACCCCAAAAGCCCCCACAACTTTGACGAAAAATATGAATACTAAACCCTAAATATCCAACTTCCTGTTGGGCGGAGCCTATGACATGCAGTACGAAAGTTGTTTGGTTTGATGAGATCTACATGTGTACCGAGTTTCGTGCATCTACGTGCAAGTATGTATGATATATGGCCCTCAGTATTCCAGGGGGCGCTGTAGAGCCCCAGTGCCACGCCCGTGTATCAGTCTCTGCCCGGCCCTAATGGCCGCAGGTTCCAATGTGTGTGCCAATTTTCAAGACTTTTTAAGCATGTTAAGGGCCCCAAAAGCCCCCGAAACCTTGAAGAAAAATAATAATAATAATAAATATAGCTGCAAGCAGCGATGGCGGGCTCAAGCCACCAATGCCATCGCCACCCCGGTGGCATCAGGTAAACTGTGCCCAGCGGGCACATGCATTCACAATATCCCTCTGGCAGTGAGGTTTTAAATGATATGGCAGTTAAAGGGTTAATCCGAATCATCTAGACTTTAAAATCACATTCACAGAACAATATATATATATATATATAACTTTAGTAACACTTTACAATAAGATTTCATTTATAAACATTATGTTAACATGAACAATATTTATATAGCATTCATTCATGTCAGTTAATATTCCAAATTAAACATTAAAACATTGTTTTATTGTGATTTTTTTCCAAGCACATTTTACCAATTCCAAACCATATCAATCTTAATAACTACCATTATTTTTTATTTAATCATTTATGAGTGCTATACAATAGTCCAGGAAAGCTGGAAGAGAAAAACAGGTCAAGAAGAACTGACAAAAAGAATTGCAAAATAATTAGGAATTAATGTGAAGATTAATTTTTAGTCAATTCTGCAAGACAGACTTTCAGGAAAGGAGGTGGAATAAAAATGAGCTCCTAAATCTTAATCCCGGATTCTGGAAGATATATTCCTCAAACCATCGGACAAGAGGAGGTGGTGCTGGTCCTTCACGAGTCACTCTAATCTGTTAATTAAGCCTATATATAAAGTCTTAATATATAGTATTTCACAATACTTCATAGTATTCTAATTAAATAATTTTTTGGAATCTTAGATCTCTCAGAACCTGGCACATTGTAATTCTGAGACTCCAGGAAAGTGGCAGTTCTGTAAAATGTTGGCGCTGGAGACTAAATGCTCCCTGATAGTTTCACACCTAATTCACTTAACACACACACAAACACACACACACACACACACACATTAACCACAGTGACAGAGGGACAGAGTGACATCAGATGTATGATAGTTTTTTAATTTTCTATCATCCATATAATGTTGTATAGTCATGGAACTATGCATATTTCCTCAGAATGACTTGTCTGCTATGTGTACATTTTTTTGAAGTGTTTAGAAGCTGCACTTTAAAAAAATAAAAGACATTTACTGGTTACTTTTTTACTGTTATTTAAAAAAATCACCACGCAAAATCATTCAAGCTATCCAAAATTCATTCACACCTGTTCTGTAAGATAAATTCTTTAAACAGTGGTAAAAGAGGATGTGGTGCTGAACCTTCAAGAGTCACTCAAAACGTATCTGTCCATAAAGCTTATAAAGAATTATTCTTAATATACAGTTCACAATACTTCAGCTTGTTATTCTAATTAAGTGAGGGTCATTTTATCAGTAAAATACATAAAATACATATTATTTTTCTTTGAAAGATTTCTATAAATGATTTAAATCATACTTGTTTTACAATAATTATTTAAAAGTAATCCTATAGCTCCATCTGGTGGTCATTATTGGAACTAAGAATTGCAAGCTTGATTTATAAGTTATGATAGTTTTAATTTTATGCTGGCTCTTGAAAATGATAAAGCTATGAAACTTACTGTGCTTCCTTCAAATGATGACTTCTACGTATATAAAAAATTATGAAGAGTTGGAATGAAAAATTTTAAAGATATAGTAAAATAACGATTGTATTTTTTTATGTTACTTTAATAAATCGCTATGGCCACACCATTTAAGCTATCCTAAACCCATTCGCAATTTAACATCTTCAGTATATTAGCTTCATGTTAAAAAAGTTTGCTGTGAACTTGTGTCTTCTTGGAGGAGTATGAATTCATTTACAGGCTGATTTTATCATAAATCCACAATAAAATTTCTGAGTTCTGTATCAATCTGTGTTGTTGTTTGTTTTTTTTTTGTTTTTTTATTTTTCATAGGAAGATAACTGACCCTTTACTCTCCTTTTTAATAAATGTGCTTATAACCCAAGAACAAGCTTTTTATAGCTGTATTTATAAACTGCTTACTACTGACTATTAATATTGGGACAAGGCTTTATAAAGCATGAACTGAATATTTACTGTTTGAGTTTGAAATTATTATTTGCAGCACAAATAAGGTTTTTTAGGATTTTTAAAAATCCCTAAAACTGTCAGAAAAGGATAAGGCCTATAAGATTTTATGTGAGTGGCTAAATTTATTTGTTTTTATAACTATAATGCATAAACTATGAAATTATACAAAATGTATAAAAATGTACAACAGTTATTCTTTTCCAATGTTTTTTATTTATTTATTTATTTAAATTTTTTTTATTTTATTTACATTTCAAAACATTTGCCTACTGCAATCATTCTAAACAGCTTGAATAAAACCTGTCAATATTTATTATAGACCACTGTAACTGTGTATAATCTAACAAACAAGTTTATTATGAAAATAAAAGTGTACACCAGATAAATTGGACGATAAAGAAATTGCTAACAATAGTATAATAGAGCATGTTTTAGGTTTTTAGGCGTTTAGATGCAGAAATGGACAAATCAAATGTAAAATAAAATGTAATTGATTTAATTAAATATAGATTAATTCTTGTTAGAGCAAAATAATAAATAAATAAATAAATAAATAAATAAATAAATACGTACACACATTAAAAAAAGCAGCCAAGATGAATGAGTTTCATTTTTTATATGGATCAAAATTGAAGACAGAAGCAGCTGGTATATGCGGTCACTTAATATTAAAATCCAGTAGATCCATTTCAGATTTATTTCTCAACAGTTTATGTTCACGTGGCTGTTTTCGTTTATAGTCGCCAAGCTATTATGTATTTTGAAATAATCTTGTCCGTGATGTGTTCGTTCGTACGACGAAAGGCAGAATCCTGCAGCTCGAGATATATATGTTATTCTGCCAGTCGCGCTTTCAAATAGTCTTGCACACTTAAACGGGTCACAAACACCTGCATTTAGCTCTTGTAGTGTTACAATGGGTTTATTGTGTGCATTTGTGGTAATATTTTATTTAAAAAAGCTCTTAAACAAGAATAAATTCGTTTGTTTTGAGCTCGACACTGTACGCGCTGATCGGAGGCGGTGGTTTCAGATAGGCAGCCGCAAATAATTCATTTTCACACAAACAGTTCAAAAACATCTGAATTTAGCTCTTGGTGTGTTCTAATTGGTTGATTGTGTGATATCGCTGTAATAATTTATTTTTAAAAGCTTTAAAACAGGAATAAATTCGTTTTTTCTGAGCTCTTTACTCCAGACGCTCGTGATCACAGCGGTGATTCATCTCTCCTATTTCTCACGTATCTCTGGCCAGAAATAATTTATCCATGAGCCCTGAACCGGTAATAATCAGATATGTTGGTTTAGCTTGTCAGTGTGAATTAAATCTAAGTATTTATTTGTATTTTTAACCGATTTAAAAGTGAAAGTAAAAGTCCGGGAATTGAACCTGTAGGGGCGCTATTTCTCTCAGACAATGGAAGTCTGAAGCACATATACTCAAACAGAGGGACAGAGTGAGATGAGATGTCTGACAGTTTTTTAATTTTCTGTTATCCATACAGTGTTGTAAAGTCGTGAAACTATCCATATTTACTCAGAATGACTTTTTTTCTGTACGAAAAAAGGTTTTGAAGTGTTTGGAATTTAAAAATGCAGGAAAATTAATAATTCCATTTTTACTGTCATTTAAAAAAATCACCACGACAAAACCGTTTAAGCTATCCAAAATCCATTGGCAATTTAAGTTGTTTAAAATGTTTTGGCATCATGTAGACAAAGTTTGGTGTGTATAGTGTTACTCTCCTCTGAGCAGTATGCATTAATTCACAGCTAAATGTAAAAAAAAATCCACATTCAAATCAAAATAGCTGACTTCCTGTTGATCGTAGCTGATGACTGTGAATTAGAAAGTTGTCCGTCTTGATAAGAAAAATTTTTGTACCGAGTTTGGTGTCTGTAGCTAAAACTAACCCCGCCACTTTTGACAAAAGGTGGCGCTATAGAGTGCCTCTTCCACGCCCTCTTATGAACTTTTGCCAGTGTCTAGTTATCATAAATACTGATATGTGTTCTGAGTTTGATGAAATTCTAAGCATGTTATATGCCTCAAAATCACCTGAGAAGTATTCCAGTTTAACATGTTGCCACGGCAACAATATTTTTAGATATCAATATCCCCCCAGCAGATTTATATCGGCTGTGTTTTAACATTATTCTGATGAAGTTTGAAGCAAATCGAGTAAAAATAAGATGCTGAATTCAAATCATTTTGAAAATGACACACTTCCTGCTGCCAGTTGGTGGCGCTATAACTTTGACTCCTAATAGTCACATATATGCGATCGACATCATACAACGAATAATCTGATGCAGTTTGATTAAAATCAGGAAATGTATGTGGATGGTATTAGACACTTCCTGTTTCTCATTTCTCGCCATAATTTCAACACCTCGCCACGAGCAAACCGTTCGAGATATCAAAAATCCCCTGGCAATTTTTCATCCCCAATGTCTTGAGATCATGTTGACCGAATTTGGTGGCAATCGGCAAAAAAACCTATGACAAGTATTTCAAATTCCAGAGCATGCGCTTTTTACATAACTCTAAATAGCTGACTTCCTGTTGGGCGGAGCCGAATGACATGCAGTACGAAAGTTGTTCAGCACGATGAGATCTATATGTGTACTGAGTTTCATATTAATACGAGCAAGTATGTGTGAGCTATACATCAACATTTATGACTGTGTTCCAGGGGGCGCCATAGAGCCCCTGTGCCACGCCCGGGTCCCAGCCTCTGCAGGCTCCTAAAGGCCACAGATTCCAAAGTGTGCGCAAATTTTCAAGAGTTTTTGAGTATGTTAAGGACCCCAAAAGCCCCCACAACTTTGACGAAAAATATGAATACTAAACCCTAAATATCCAACTTCCTGTTGGGCGGAGCCTATGACATGCAGTACAAAAGTTGTTTGGTTTGATGAGATCTACATGTGTACCGAGTTTCGTGTGTCTACGTGCAAGTATGTATGATATATGGCCCTCAGTATTCCAGGGGGCGCTGTAGAGCCCCTGTGCCACGCCCGTGTATCAGTCTCTGCCCGGCCCTAATGGCCGCAGGTTCCAATGTGTGTGCCAATTTTCAAGACTTTTTAAGCATGTTAAGGGCCCCAAAAGCCCCCGAAACCTTGAAGAAAAATAATAATAATAACAAATAATCCTAAGGAAAACAATAGGGCTCTCGCCCTCCAGGCTTGAGCCCTAAATATAGCTGCAAGCAGCGATGGCGGGCTCAGGCCACCAATGCCATCGCCACCCCGGTGGCATCAGGTAAACTGTGCCCAGCGGGCACATGCATTCACAATATCCCTCTGGCAGTGAGGTTTTAAAGGATATGGCGGTTAAAGGGTTAATCCGAATCATCTAGACTTTAAAATCACATTCACAGAACAATATATATATATATATATATATATATATATATATATATATATATATATTTAGTAACACTTTACAATAAGATTTCATTTATAAACATTATGTTAACATGAACAATATTTATATAGCATTCATTCATGTCAGTTAATATTCCAAACTTAAACATTAAAACATTGTTTTATTGTGATTTTTTTTCCAAGCACATTTTACCAATTCCAAGCCATATCAATCTTAATAACTACCATTATTTTTTATTTAATCATTTATGAGTGCTATACAATATTCCAGAAAGCTGGAAGAGAAAAACTCCTTATATTCATGTGCAGAATTATTAGGCATGTTTTCTTTTACAGATGAAATGCGCTAAAAAAGAGTTTTAACTCAAACTGTTTTTAACTCAAAGTCGAAAATTATGAAATACCCATGAGAAATATCAAACACAAATGCAATACAGAAATAGATAAGTTAAGACGTGACCATTGTACAAAAATGCTGACTGGGTCATGAGGTCAGAAAAGAAGAAGAAAAAAAAACAGGTCAAGAAGAACTGACAAAAATAATTGCAAAATAATTAGGAATTAATGTGAAGATTAATTTTTAGTCAATTCTGCAAGACAGACTTTCAGGAAAGGAGGTGGAATAAAAATGAGCTCCTAAATCTTAATCCTGGATTCTGGAAGATATATTCCTCAAACCATCGGACAAGAGGAGGTGGTGCTGGTCCTTCACGAGTCACTCCAATCTGTTCATAAAGCCTATATATAAAGTCTTAATATATAGTATTTCACAATACTTCATGGTATTCTAATTAAATCATTTTTTGGAATCTTTGATTTCTCAGAACCTGACACATTGTAATTCTGAGACTCCAGGAAAGTGGCAGTTCTGTAAAATGTTGGCACTGGAGACTAAATGCTCCCTGATAGTTTCACACCTAATTCACTTAACACACACACAAACACACATTACCCACAGTGACAGAGGGACAGAATGACATCAGATGTATGATAGTTTTTTAATTTTCTATCATCCATATAGTGTTGTATAGTCATGAAACCATGCATATTTCCTCAGAATGACTTGTCTTCTATGTGTACATTTTTTTGAAGCGTTTAGAAGCTGCACTTAAAAAAATAAAAGACATTTACTGGTTACTTTTTTACTGTTATTTCAAAAAATCACCATGACAAAACCATTCAAGCCATTCAAAATTCATCTGCACCTGTTCTGTAAGATACATTCTTTAAAAGGTAGTAAAAGAGGATGTGGTGCTGAACCTTCAAGAGTCACTCAAAACGTATCTGTCCATAAAGCCTATAAAGAATTATTCTTAATATACAGTTCACAATACTTCAGCTTGTTATTCTAATTAAGTGAGGGTCATTTTATCAGTAAAATACATAAAATTCATATTATTTTTCTTTGAAAGATTTCTATAAATGATTTAAATCATACTTGTTTCTACAATAATTATTTAAAAGTGATCCTATAGCTCCATCTGGTGGCCATTATTGGTACTAAGAATTGCAAGCTTGATTTATATGTTATGATAGTTTTAATTTTATGCTGGCTCTTGAAAATGATAAAGCTATGAAACTTACTGTGCTTCCTTCAAATGATGACTTCTACGTATATAAAAAATTATGAAGAGTTGGAATTAAAAATTTTAAAGATATAGTAAAATAACTATTGTATTTTTTATGTTACTTTAATAAATCGCTATGGCCACACCATTTAAGGTATCCTAAACCCATTCGCAATTTAATATCTTCAGTATATTGGCTTCATGTTAAAAAAGTTTGGTGTGAACTACTTGTGTCTTCTTGGAGGAGAATGAATTCATTTACAGGCTGAGTTTATCATAAATCCACAATAACATTTCTGAGTTCTGTATCAATCTGTTGTTGTTTGTTTATTTTCATTTTTTTTATTTTTCATAGGAAGATAACTGACCCTTTACTCTCCTTTTTAATAAATGTGCTTATAAACCAAGAACAAGCTATTTATAGCTGTATTTATAAACTACTACTGACTATTAATATTGGGACAAGGCTTTATGAAGCATGAACTGACTATTTACAAATGAGTGAAGTTATTATAAAGTGTTATCAATGCATTTGCTAATGTTAACAAATTAAATATTATTTTACAGTGTTATCAAATCCCTTAAATGATTTGTAAGTGTTTTGTAATGATTTTATTTGCCTACAAGCATTTGTGAAAGTTCTGCTTGCATTACAGCTTAGTCTTGATCTGTGAGCTGAACAGATTTACTGTTACATCCATTAGATTATGTAAATTCAAATAAATATCATGTCACAGGATGTCAGAGGTCAGTATCAAATTAGTTTGAAATTATTATTTGCAGCACAAATAAGGTTTTTTAGGATTTTTAAAAATCCCTAAAACTGTCAGAAAAGGATAAGGCCCAAGATTTCTATGTGAGTGGCTAAATTTGTTTGTTTTTATAACTATAATGCATAAACTATGAAACTATACAAAATGTATAAAAAAGTACAAGTTATTCTTTTCCAATGTTTTTTATTTAATTATTTTTTTTTTTTTTTGGATTTACATTTTACAAAATTAGCCTACGGCAATCATTCTAAACAGCTTGAATAAAACCAGTTAATATTTATTATAGACCACTGTAACTGTGTATAATCTAACAAACGAGTTTATTATGAAAATAAAAGCGTGTACACCAGATAAATTGAACGATAAAGAAATTGCTAACAATAGTATAATAAGGCATGTTTTAGGTTTTTAGGCGTTTAGATGCAGAAACGGAAAAATCAAATGTAAAATGAAATGTAATTGATTTAATTAAATATAGATTAAGTCTTGTTAGAGCAAAATAATAAATAAATACGTACACACATTAAAAAAGCAGCCAAGATGAATGAGTTTAATTTTTTATATAGATTAAAATTGAAGACAGAAGCAACTGGTATATGCGGTCACTTAATATTAAAATCCAGTAGATCCACTTCAGATTTATTTCTCAACAGTTTATGTTCACGTGGCTGTTTTCGTTTATATTCGCCAAGCTATTATGTATTTTGAAATAATCTTGTCCGTGATGTGTTCGTTCTTATGACGAAAGGCAGAATCCTGCAGCTCGAGAGATATATGTTATTCTGCCAGTCGCGCTTTCAAACAGTCTTGCGCACATAAACGGGTCACAACCACCTGCATTTAGCTCGTGTTGTGTTATAATGGATGTATTGTGTGCATTTATGGCAATAATTTATTTTAAAAAGCTCTTAAACAAGAATAAATTCGTTAGTTTTGAACTTGTGACACTGTGCGCGCTGATCGGAGGCAGTGATTTCATATAGGCAGCCGCAAATATTTCATTTTCACACAAACAGATCAAAAACATCTTAATTTAGCTCTTGGTGTGCTCTAATTGGTGAATTGTGTGATATCGCTGCAATACTTTATTTTTAATAGCTATAAAACAAGAATAAACTCGTTTTTTCTGAGCTCGCCATTCCACACGCTGGTGCTCAGAGCGGTGATTCATCTCTCGTGTTTCTCACGTATCACTGACCACACATCAATTATTAATGAGCCCTGACCTGATAATAATCATATATGTTGGTTTAGCTTGTCAGTGTGAATTAAATCCAATTATTTATTTGTATTTTAACCGATTTAAAAGTGAAACCAAAAGAGAGTCTCCTCCCATTTTTAGTCCGGTAACTGCACCTGTAGGGGCGCTATTTCTCTCAGACAATGGAAGTCTAAGCACACACACTCAAACAGATGGACAGAGTGAGATGAGATGTCTGACAGTTTTTTAATTTTCTGTTATCCATACAGTGTTGTAAAGTCATGAAACTATGCATATTTACTCAGAATAACTTTTTTTCTGTATGAAAAAAGGTTTTGAAGTGTTTGGAATTTAAAAATGCAGGAAAATTAATAATTCCATCTTTACTGTCATTTAAAAAAATCACCACGACATAACCATCCAAGCTATCCAAAACCCATTCACAATTTAAGTTCCTAAATGTTTTTTCAACATGTAGACAAAGTTTGGTGTGTATAGTGTTACTCTCCTCTGAGCAGTATGCATTAATTCACAGCTAAATGTAAAAAACAATCCACATTCAAATCAAAATAGCCAACTTCCTGTTGGTCGTAGCTGATGACTGTGAATTAGAAAGTTGTCCGTCTTGATAAGAACAATTTTTGTACTGAGTTTGGTGTCTGTAGCTAAAACTAACCCCCCCACTTTTGACAAAAGGTGGCGCTATAGAGTGCCTCTTCCACGCCCTCTTATGAAATTGTGCCAGTGTCTAGCTGTCACTAATACTGATATGTGTTCTGAGTTTGATGAAATTCTAAGTATGTTATATGCCTCAAAATCACCTGAGAAGTATTCCAGTTTGACATGTTGCCACGGCAACAATATTTTTAGATATCAATATCCCCCTTGCAGATTTATATCGGCTGTGTTTTAACATTATTCTGATGAAGTTTGAAGCAAATCGAGTAAAAATAAGATGCTGAATTCAAAGCATTTTGAAAATGACACACTTCCTGCTGCCAGTTGGTGGCGCTATAACTTTGACTCCTAATAGTCACATATATGTGATCGACATCATACAATGAATAATCTGATGAAGTTTGATTAAAATTAGGAAATGTATGTGGATAGTATTAGACACTTCCTGTTTCTCATTTCTCGCCATAATTTCAAAGCCTCGCCATGAGCAAACCGTTCGAGATATCAAAAATCCCCTGGCAATTTTTCATCCCCAATGTCTTGAGATCATGTTGACCGAGTTTGGCGGCAATCGAGTAAAAAACCTATGACAAGTATTTCAAATTCCAGAGCATGCGCTTTTTACATAACTCTAAATAGCTGACTTCCTGTTGGGCGGAGCCTATGATATTCAATACGAAAGTTGTTCGGCACGATGAGATCTATATGTGTACTGAGTTTCATATGAATATTGGCAAGTATGTGTGAGCTATACATCAAAATTTCTGACTGTGATCCAGGGGGCGCAGTAGAGCCCCTGTGCCACGCCCGGGTCCCAGCCTCTGCAGGCTCCTAAAGGCCACAGATTCCAATGTGTGCGCAAACTTTCAAGAGTTTTTGAGTATGTTAAGGACCCCAAAAGCCCCCACAACTTTGACGACAAATATGAATACTAAAGTGTAAATAGCCAACTTCCTGTTGGGCGGAGCCTATGACATGCAGTAAGAAAGTTGTTTGTTTTGATGAGATCTACATGTGTACCGAGTTTCGTGTGTCTACGTGCAAGTATGTATGATATATGGCCCTCAGTATTCCAGGGGGCGCTGTAGAGCCCCTGTGCCACGCCCGTGTATCATTCTCTGCCCGGCCCTAATGGCCGCAGGTTCCAATGTGTGTGCCAATTTTCAAGACTTTTTAAGCATGTTAAGGGCCCCAAAAGCCCCCGAAACCTTGAAGAAAAATAATAATAATAATAACAAATAATCCTAAGGAAAACAATAGGGCTCTCGCCCTCCAGGCTTGAGCCCTAATAATAACAAATAATCCTAAGGAAAACAATAGGGCTCTCGCCCTCCAGGCTTGAGCCCTAATAAATATAGCTGCAAGCAGCGATGGCGGGCTCAAGCCACCAATGCCATCACCACCCCGGTGGCATCAGGTAAACTGTGCCCAGCGGGCACATGCATTCACAATATCCCTCTGGCAGTGAGGTTTTAAAGGATAGAGGGGAGCGTAGAGGGGAGCGTGCATTTGCAGTGGCTGGGCCACGACTCTGGAATACCCTGCCTTTAGAGATCAGACTGGCCCCTTCCTTGTCTATTTTTAAATCTTTGCTAAAAACTTTTTTATTTTCCTTAGTGTACTGACTACTGTGTTATGCTACATTTTGAAATGGGTGGTTTTAAATTTTTTGTCTGGTCTATTTTTATGTATGTGTAATATTCTTGCTCTTATGTTAAAGCACTTTGGTCAGCCAGGAGGCTGTTGTAAATGCGCTATACAAATAAATTGAACTTGAACTAGAACTTGAACTTGATATGGCAGTTAAAGGGTTAATCCGAATCATCTAGACTTTAAAATCACATTCACAGAACAATATATATATATATATATATATATATATAACTTTAGTAACACTTTACAATAAGATTTCATTTATAAACATTATGTTAACATGAACAATATTTATATAGCATTCATTCATGTCAGTTAATATTCCAAACTTAAACATTAAAACATTGTTTTATTGTGATTTTTTTCCAAGCACATTTTACCAATTCCAAACCATATCAATCTTAATAACTACCATTATTTTTTATTTAATCATTTATGAGTGCTATACAATAGTCCAGGAAAGCTGGAAGAGAAAAACAGGTCAAGAAGAACTGACAAAAGAATTGCAAAAGAATTAGGAATTAATGTGAAGATTAATTTTTAGTCAATTCTGCAAGACAGACTTTCAGGAAAGGAGGTGGAATAAAAATGAGCTCCTAAATCTTAATCCCAGATTCTGGAAGATATATTCCTCAAACCATCGGACAAGAGAAGGTGGTGCTGGTCCTTCACGAGTCACTCTAATCTGTTCATTAAGCCTATATATAAAGTCTTAATATATAGTATTTCACAATACTTCATGGTATTCTAATTAAATAATTTTTTGGAATCTTAGATCTCTCAGAACCTGACACATTGTAATTCTGAGACTCCAGGAAAGTGGCAGTTCTGTAAAATGTTGGCGCTGGAGACTAAATGCTCACTGATAGTTTCACACCTAATTCACTTAAAACACACACAAACACACACACACAGTGACAGAGGGACAGAGTGACATCAGATGTATGTTTTTTTAATTTTCTGTCATCCATATAATGTTGTATAGTCATGAAACTATGCATATTTCCTCAGAATGACTTGTCTTCTATGTGTACATTTTTTTGAAGTGTTTAGAAGCTGCACTTTTTTTACTGGTTCCTTTTTTACTATTATTTCAAAAAATCACCACGACAAAACCATTCAAGCTATCCAAAATTCATTCACACCTGTTCTGTAAGATTAATTCTTTAAACAGTGGTAAAAGAGGATGTGGTGCTGAACCTTCAAGAGTAACTTAAAACGTATCTGTCCATAAAGCCTATTAAGAATTATTCTTAATATACAGTTCACAATACTTCAGCTTGTTATTCTAATTAAGTGAGGGTCATTTTATCAGTAAAATTCCTAAAATACATATTATTTTATTTGAAAGATTTCTATAAATTATTTAAATCATACTCGTTTCTCCAATAATTATTTAAAAGTAATCCTATAGCTCCCTCTGGTGGCCATTATAGGTACTAAGAATTGCAAGCTTGATTTATAAGTTATGATAGTTTTAATTTTATGCTGGCTCTTGAAAATGATAAAGCTATGAAACTTACTGTGCTTCCTTCAAATGAGGACTTCTACTTATATAAAAAATTATGAAGAGTTAGAATGAAAAATTTTAAAGATATAGTAAAATAACTATTGTATTTTTTATGTTACTTTAATAAATCTCTATGGCAACACCATTTAAGCTATCCTAAACCCATTCACAATTTAACATCTCAGTATATTGGCATCATGTTGAAAAAGGAGTATGGAGTAGTATGAGGAGGAGTATGAATTCATTTATAAATCCACAATAAAATTTCTGAGTTCTGTATCAATCTGTGTTGTTGTTTGTTTATTTTTATCTTTTATTTTTCATAGGAAGATAACTGACCCTTTACTCTCCTTTTTAATAAATGTGCTTATAAACCAAGGACAAGCTATTTATAGCTGTATTTATAAACTGCTTACTACTGACTATTAATATTGGGACAAGGCTTTATAAAGCATGAACTGACTATTTACTAATGAGTGCAGTTATTATAAAGTGTTATCAATGAATTTGCTAATGTTAACAAATTAGACATTATTTTACAGTGTTATCAAATCCTTAAATGACTCATAAGCATTTGTGAAAGTTCTGCTTGCATTACAGCTTAGTATTGATCTGTGAGCTGAACAGATTTACTGTTACATCTATGAGATTATGTAAATTCAAATAAATATAATGTCACAGGATGTCATAGGTCAGTATCAAATGAGTTTGAAATTATTATTTGCAGCACAAATAAGTTTTTTTTATGATTTTTAAAAATCCCTAAAACTGACAGAAAAAGGTTAAGGCCTAAGCTATTTCTATGTGAGTGGCTAAATTTATTTTTGTTTTCATAATTGTAATACACAAACTATGAAATTATACAAAATGTATAAAAAGGTAAATAAATAAATACGCACACATTAAAAAAGCAGCCAAGTCGAATGAGTTTCCTTTTTTATATAGATTAAAATTGAAGACAGAAGCAAGTGGTAAATGTGGTCACTTTAATATTCAAATCCAGTAGATCCAGTTTATGTTCACGTGGCTGTTTTCGTTTATATTCGCCAAGCTATTATGTATTTTGAAATAATCTTGTCCATTATGTGTTCGTTCGTACGACGAAAGACAGAAACCTGCAGCTCGAGAGATATGTTATTCTGCCAGTCGCGCTTTCAAATAGTCTTGCACACTTAAACAGGTCACAAACACCTGCATTTAGCTCTTGTAGTGTTACAATGGGTTTATTGTGTGCATTTGTGGTAATATTTTATTTAAAAAAGCTCTTAAACAAGAATAAATTCGTTTGTTTTGAGCTCGACACTGTACGCGCTGATCGGAGGCGTGATTTCAGATAGGCAGCCACAAATATTTCATTTTCACACAAACAGTTCAAAAACCTCTGAATTTAGCTCTTGGTGTGTTTTAATTGGTTGATTGTGTGATATCGCTGTAATAATTTATTTTTAAAAGCTTTAAAACAGGAATAAATTCGTTTTTTCTGAGCTCTTTACTCCAGACGCTCGTGGTCACAGCGGTGATTCATCTCTCCTATTTCTCACGTATCTCTGGCCAGAAATAATTTATCCATGAGCCCTGAACCGGTAATAATCAGATATGTTGGTTTAGCTTGTCAGTGTGAATTAAATCTAAGTATTTAT
Source organism: Carassius gibelio (assembly GCF_023724105.1). Classification (NCBI taxonomy): domain Eukaryota; kingdom Metazoa; phylum Chordata; class Actinopteri; order Cypriniformes; family Cyprinidae; genus Carassius; species Carassius gibelio. Next base: position 48,274,116 of record NC_068398.1, read on the forward strand.
TTGTATTTTTAACCGATTTAAAAGTGAAAGTAAAAGTTCGGGAATTGAACCTGTAGGGGCGCAATTTCTCTCAGACAATGGAAGTCTGAAGCACATATACTAAAACAGAGGGACAGAGTGAGATGAGATGTCTGACAGTTTTTTAATTTTCTGTTATCCATACAGTGTTGTAAAGTCGTTAAACTATGCATATTTCCTCAGAATGACTTTTTCATCTGTATGAAAAAATTCTTTGACGTGTTTGGAAGCTGCAATTTAAAAATACAATAATGATTCCCTTTGTAAGGTCATTTAAAAAAATCACCACGGCAAAACCATTCAAGCTATCCAAAATCCATTCACAATTTAAGTTCCTATCAGAAATACTGATGTGTGTTCAGAGTTTTGTGAAATTCTAAGTATGTTATTTGCCTCAAAATCACCTGAGAAGTATTCCAGTTTGACATGTTGCCACGCCAACAATTTTTTAGATATCAATATCCCCCTTGCAGATTTATATCGGCTGTGTTTTAACATTATTCTGATGAAGATTGAAGCAAATCGAGTAATAATAAGATGCTGAATTCAAATCATTTTGAAAATGACACACTTCCTTCTGCCAGTTGGTGGCGCTATAACTTTGACTCCTAATAGTCACATATATCCGATCGACATCATACAACGAATAATCTGATGAAGTTTGATTAAAATCAGGAAATGTATGTGGACGGTATTAGACACTTCCTGTTTTTCATTTCTCGCCATAATTTCAACGCCTCGCCACGAGCAAACCGTTCGAGATATCAAAAATCCCCTGGCAATTTTTCATCCCCAGTGTCTTGAGATCATGTTGACCAAGTTTGGCGGCAATCGAGAAAAAAACCTATGACAAGTATTTCAAATTCCAGAGCATGCGCTTTTTTTACATAACTCTAAATAGCTGACTTCCTGTTGGGTGGAGCCTATGACATGCAATACGAAAGTTGTTCGGCACGATGAGATCTATATGTGTACTGAGTTTCATATGAATATGTGCAAGTATGTGTGAGCTATACATCAACATTTCTGACTGTGTTCCAGGGGGCGCCGTAGAGCCCCTGTGCTACGCCCGGGTCCCAGCCTCTGCAGGCTCCTAAAGGCCACAGATTCCAAAGTGTGCGCAAATTTTCAAGAGTTTTTGAGTATGTTAAGGACCCCAAAAGCCCCCACAACTTTGACGAAAAATTTGAATACTAAACCCTAAATAGCCAACTTCCTGTTGGGCGGAGCCTATGATATGCAATACAAAAGTTGTTTGGATTGATGAGATTTATATGTGTACCGAGTTTCATTCGTCTACGAGCAAGAATGTATGATATATGGCCCTCCATATTCCAGGGGGCGCTGTAGAGCCCCTGTGCCACGCCCGTGTATCAGTCTCTGCCCGACCCTAATGGCCGCAGGTTCCAATCTGTGTGCCAATTTTCAAGACTTTTTAAGCACGTTAAGGGCCCCAAAAGCCCCCGAGACGTTGGAAAAAAAAAAAAAATAATAATAATAATAATAATAATAATAAAAAATAATCCTAAGGAAAACAATAGGCCTCTCGTTCTTTGGGCTTGAGCCCTAATAATAACAAATTAAAGCTGCAAGCAGCGATGAACGGGCCCTCGCACCCGGGCTCACCGGCAGCGAGTGGCTTTAGTTAATAGGTGAACGGTGAGAAATATACGTTTAAACTCATAAATATAAGTAGAATATATCGATGTTTATTCCATATATGTGCCAATCTTCCTGTTGCCAGCAGGTGGCGCTATCATTATAATGGAATATTGGCCTTCAGATGTGTTCAGGGCAGGACTTTTATCGAACATGTGAGGTTTGGGGAGGATTGGACATTTTATGCCTGAGTTACAACAACATCCTATTTCATGGCGAAACAACTAAATTTGTCAGGCCGCCATGGACATGCCCTTTAACGAAACCTCAAGATAGGGCTGTAGTACTCGAGTCCGGTCTTGGACTCGAGTCCGGACTCGAGACATTTTTCTGTCGTCTCGGACTTGTCTCGGACTCGTTGCATTTGCACTCGGACTTGTCTCGGACTTGGCCATTGGACTCGCCAAGTCTTCTAGTTGGTCTCGACCGAGTCCAGCAAAAAAATAAAATAAAAAATTTCTCCTTCAAAACAAAACCACATTTGCATGATGTCGCGACTGAAAACGTGTGGCGCGCTGCTCTCCTTATTTCCAAAGCACTCAGTAGCCTGCGCTTGCGCTCCAGTGGCATCTGCTGTTGCTGGGCAACCATGACCCGCTCTCCATGATGACGCAGAAGTTTCAGCAAAGAATAAATGGAATTCCAGCACTTAAAATCACTTGCAGTAGCTCTGCTAATAGATTCATTTAAAAAATGGCTATCCTTGTACAACTATGATAATCTGTTTCTCCATCTTGCCTTAGCTTTCAGTATTGTTCCGGGAAAGGATGTGCATGACCAGTGGTGCACTTACTGCGACCTGAAAAGTTTAGATGTTTCTAATTTAATTTTCTACCTGTTAGATTGTGTTTTATTCACGTCTACACCTAGATAGCCTTTTTTTATCAATAAACGCGTATTAATGTATAGCGCTATGCAACAATTACATATGTAAATTTTAAAAACTTTATATATGACATTACATATTTACATTTTCATGTAACAGCCAGTATTTGTATCTGTAACAATCACAAATTTTTCCTATCTGCATTCGGATACAACATCGTACAGTTACTTGATAAGACTGTTATGACTTTTTATATATTTTTTCGTAGTTATCACTGAACAAGTATGTCGTGTTAAACTGAAATAATTATTAATTTCTAAAAAAATATTTATCATGCAAGCAGAGAGATGTCATGACAAACGTTTAGTGATCATTTGAACACGACTGAATCCATTCAATGCACACATTCTCATTACGCAGAACACTTTGAGCGAGTCTTAATGTTAATGAACTTCACTAAACAAATGTGTGTGTGCCGCGCAAACCAGCAAAAGGTAAAGATGCAAACATGTAGGACAAGTAGACAATGTATCCGTATCGAAGCTGATTATTAGCCTACTCTTTAGAGAGAACTGATTTGGTTTTTGAGAGACTGAGACGCGCAGCGCGGCTGTTTGATTGGTGAGCGCGCTGTGCTTATTCCATTCATTCGTATCATGGTAGCCTAAGCTTTCAATATATGCCTTTTAAATATATACAAATAATATAACGTGTAGCTATGATGTATTATTATAGGTAAAATTCCTCTTGCAACGCTCTGATTTCTGAGAGATAAACAGAGAGGCGACAACAATGCAGTGTTTGATTTGCGATCTTTTCACTCATAAAGTTTACATTCATTCACTTCTGGCGCTGATGCCCTGGCTCACCTGTTATCTAGCAAACACCAGACTGTGTCAGCTTCAGCCGAGTATTCAGGCAGAATTATTCCTTGAGCGTTATTCGTTTTTTAAGCCATTATTCGTGCCATTCCGAATAAGGTAGGCCTATTCGGCTTCAGGCACAACCCTAATTATTACATTACATTATATATTTTATTCTTACATGCAACATAGATAAGGTCATATAGTAACAGCTCCACGCAATATTGTAATTCTAAAATTCACGTCGCACTTGCAAACACTTTGTATGCATTATGGTTAATGCATGCTGGAGTAGTCGATTGTTTCCGACAGAGCTCGACTAGTCTATGCAAGCACTAGCACAGTATGACAAAAATTTCGCTGTATTTATGTGCGCATGTCCAGTAGAGCCAAATGTATCCATTCTAGCCTTGCTGCGCGCATTTGTCATATCCCGAGCTTTGCGTGTATCTGTGCACTGTGCCAATTAGGCATAGTCATATACATTTTTGACCACAGATATAATGTCAACAAAAAATAAAGTACATAAAAATTATTTGACCTTACAGTTCCAAACTTTGTTTGTTTATCCAAGTTTAGCTCCCAGGGTCGGACTGGGGGTAAAACCAGTACTCATTAGCAAGGCCCCAAAGGAAGAGAGGGCCCTTGAAAAGTATGAATCTGAAATATATATTTTTTACCTGGATATTTTCATGGGTGGGGGCCATGGGGGCCCATCAGGACTGCCTATGCATAGGGCCCAGGATCTTGTTTAACGCCCCTGTTAGCTTTAACCCTAATTATACACACTTGAACCTAATCAAGCTCTTACTAGACACACTAATCTTCAAGGTGTTTTAAGGCCAGTTGGAGCTAAACTTTTCAGGACATTGGCCATCCAGGATGTAGTTTGGAGACCCCTGTCCTACAGAGTTGTTACTTTGCACATGCTTTTTGATCATTACAAATAATAATGTAAAATGATTTTCTTAGAATAGGAGATATGCTTTCTCTCGCATCACAAACATTATCAGTAGTTAAGTATGTGGTCTTGAAGAGGACCCTTTTTTCTTTCATTTGGACTCGGTCTTGGACTTGGACTCGAAACTTTTGGACTTGGACTTGACTTGGACTCGAACCTCTTTGGACTCGGTCTTGACTCGGTCTCGACTAGTCCTGGACTTAGACTTGACTTGGACTCGACAAAGCCGGACTTGACTACAGCTCTACCTCAAGATCTTTGCAATTTAAGATCGCAAAAGGCTTTAGATTACACTGACCAAGTTTGGTGTTGATCTGAATAAATATCTTGGAGGAGTTCGTTAAAGTACAACCCCTGAAAATGGCCAAAATAACACTAATTTTGCAGAGAAAATTTGAAATAACTGACTTCCTGTTGGGATTCGGATTTCGTACCAAGATACTTTTTCGTAGGTATTGGTGTGTTACATGTGTGTACCGATTTTTGTACATGTACGTGAAAAATAGCTCGAGGCACACTCCATTGAATGTGCATATGCACTCCGTTGAAAGTTTATAGGTGGCGCTATCGATCTATTTTGCCACACCCGATGGAATATTGGCCTTCAGATCTGTTCAGGCCAGGACCCTTATCACACATGTGAAGTTTGGGCAAAATCGGACACTTTATGCCTGAGTTATAACATCTTTTATTCCCATGACGAGACATCGAACTTCGTCACGGCGCCATGGACACGCCTTTTAACAAAAACTCAAGATCTTCACAACTAAACATCACACAGGTCTTTAGATTAGACTGACCACAAAAAAGACATTGATGTCATAAAATTTCTAGAAATAGTCTTTCACAGTGTAAAATATGTCACTTCCTGTTGCCAATAGGTGGCGCTATGACTATAACTGAATATGGGCATGTAGATCTGTTCAGGTCAAGAGTCTCATCCAACATGTGAAGTTTGGGGCAGATTGGACATTGTATGTCTGAGTTACAGCAACTTCCTTTTTCATGGCGAAACATCGAAATTTGTCAGGCCGCCATGGACACGCCCTTTAACGAAATCTAAAGATCTTGGCAATTTAACATCGCAAATGGCTTAAGATTACACTGACCAGGTTTGGTGTTGATATGAATAAATCTCTAGGAGGAGTTCGTTAAAGTACAACCCCTGAAAATGGCAAAAACAACGCCAATTTTGCAGAGAAAATTCTAAATTACCGACTTCCTGTTGGGATTCGGATTTCGTACCAAGAGACTTTTTTGTAGGTATTGGTGAGTTACATGTGTATACCGATTTTTGTACATGTACGTGAAACATAGCTCGAGGCGCACTCTGTTGAAAGTGTATAGGTGGCGCTATCGAGCCATTTTGCCACACCTGATGGAATTTTGGCCTTCAGATGTGTTCAGGCCAGGACTCTTATCACACATGTGCAGTTTGGGGAAGATCGGACATTTTATGCCTGAGTTATAACATCTTTTATTCCCATGGCGAGACATCGAACTTCGTGACGGCGCCATGGACACGCCTGTGAAACATAGCTCGAGGCGCACTCTGTTGAAAGTGTATAGGTGGCGCTATCGAGCCATTTTGCCACACCTGATGGAATTTTGGCCTTCAGATGTGTTCAGGCCAGGACTCTTATCACACATGTGCAGTTTGGGGAAGATCGGACATTTTATGCCTGAGTTATAACATCTTTTATTCCCATGGCGAGACATCGAACTTCGTGACGGCGCCATGGACACGCCTTTAAACGAAAACTCAAGATCTTCACAACTTAACATCGCACAGGCCTTTAGATTAGACTGACCACAAAAAATACGTTGATGTCATAAAATTTCTAGGAGTAGTTCATCGCAGTGTAAAATATGTCACTTCCTGTTGCCAGTAGGTGGCGCTATGACTATAACTGAATATGGGCATGTCAATCTGTTCAGGTCAGGAGTCTCATCAAACATGTGAAGTTTGGGGCAGATTGGTCATTGTATGTCTGAGTTATAGCAACTTCCTGTTTCATGGCGAATCATCGAAATTCGCCAGGCCGCCACGGACACGCCCATTAACGAAAACTCAAAAGCTTCGCAATTTAACATCGCAAAGGCCTTCAGATTAGGCATACCAAATTTGGTGTTGATCTGAATGAATCTCTAGGAGGAGTTCGTTAAAATACAACGCATGGAAATGACAAAAATGACACAAAATTTGCTCATAATATTAGTAATAACCGACTTCCTGTTGGGTTTCGGATTTTGCTCCAAGAGACTTTTTTGTAGGTATTGGAGAGTTACATGTGTATACCGATTTTCATACATGTACATGAAACGTAGCTCGAGGCGCACACCGTTGAACGTGTATAGGTGGCGCTGTTGAGCCATTTTGCCACACCCACTTCTGAAACCCATATCAGACGTAAATTTTCGCCAGTACTGAGGTGTGTGCAAAGTTTCATGACTTTTCGAGCATGTTTAGGCCCTCAAAAATGCGATTCATTTTGGAGAATAATAATAATAATAATAATAATAATAATAATAATAATAATTAAAGCTGCAAGCAGCGATGAACGGGCCCTCGCACCCGGGTTCACCGCCATCGTGTGGCTTTAGTAAAAAGGCGAACGTTGAGAAATATGCATTTAATGTCCTAAATATAAGTGGAATATATCAAAGTATATCCCATATATGTGCCAATCTTACCGTTGCCAGCAGGTGGCGCTATCATTATAATGGAATATTGGCCTTCAGATGTGTTCAGGCCAGGACTCTTATCAAACATGTGAAGTTTGGGGAAGATTGAACATTTTATGCTTGAGTTACAACAACTTCTCTTGCTGTGGCAAGACATCAAATTTTGTCATGGCGCCATGGAAACGCCCTTTAACAAAAACTCAAGATCTCCAAAAGTTGACATTGCACAGGCCTTTAGATTACACTGACCACAAAATATATGTTAATCTCAAAAAAATTATAGGAGTAGTTTGTCGCAGCGTAAAACATGTCACTTCCTGTTGCCAATAGGTGGCGCTATGACTATAACTGAATGTGGGCATGGAGATCTGTTAAGGGCAGAAGTTTTATCTAACATGTGAAGTTTGGGGCAGATTGGACATTGTATGTCTGAGTTACAGCAACTTCCTTTTTCATGGCGAAACATCGAAATTTGTCAGGCCGCCATGGACACGCCCTTCAACGAAATCTAAAGATCTTCGCAATTTAACATCGCAAAGGGCTTAAGATTACACTGACCAGGTTTGGTGTTGATCTGAATAAATCTCTAGGAGGAGTTCGTTAAAGTACAACCCCTGAAAATGGCAAAAACAACGCCAATTTTGCAGAGAAAATTCTAAATAACCGACTTCCTGTTGGGATTCGGATTTTGTACCAAGAGACTTTTTTGTAGGTATTGGTGTGTTACATGTGTATACCGATTTTTGTACATGTACGTGAAACATAGCTCGAGGCGCACTCTGTTGAAAGTGTATAGGTGGCGCTATCGAGCCATTTTGCCACACCTGTTGGAATTTTGGCCTTCAGATGTGTTCAGGCCAGGACTCTTATCACACATGTGCAGTTTGGGGAAGATCGGACATTTTATGCCTGAGTTATAACATATTTTATTCCCATGGCGAGACATCGAACTTCGTGACGGCGCCATGGACACGCCTTTTAACGAAAACTCAAGATCTTCACAACTTAACATCGCACAGGCCTTTAGATTAGACTGACCACAAAAAATACATTGATTTCATAAAATTTCTAGGAGTAGTTCATCGCAGTGTAAAATATGTCACTTCCTGTTGCCAATAGGTGGCGCTATGACTATAACTGAATATGGGCATGTCAATCTGTTCAGGTCAGGAGTCTCATCAAACATGTGAAGTTTGGGGCAGATTGGTCATTGTATGTCTGAGTTATAGCAACTTCCTGTTTCATGGCGAATCATCGAAATTTGCCTGGCCACCACGGACACGCCCATTAACGAAAACTCAAAATCTTCGCAATTTAACATCGCAAAGGCCTTCAGATTAGGCATACCAAATTTGGTGTTGATCTGAATGAATCTCTAGGAGGAGTTCGTTAAAATACAACGCATGGAAATGACAAAAATGACACAAAATTTGCTCATAATATTAGTAATAACCGACTTTCTGTTGGGTTTCGGATTTTGCTCCAAGAGACTTTTTTGTAGGTATTGGAGAGTAACATGTGTATACCGATTTTCATACATGTACATGAAACGTAGCTCGAGGCGCACACCGTTGAACGTGTATAGGTGGCGCTGTTGAGCCATTTTGCCACACCCACTTCTGAAACCCATATCAGACGTAAATTTTCGCCAGTTCTGAGGTGTGTGCAAAGTTTCATGACTTTTCGAGCATGTTTAGGCCCTCAAAAATGCGATTCATTTTGGAGAATAATAATAATTAAAGCTGCAAGCAGCGATGAACGGGCCCTCGCACCCGGGCTCACCGCCATCGTGTGGCTTTAGTAAAAAGGTGAACATTGAGAAATATGCATTTAATGTCCTAAATATAAGTGGAATATATTGAAGTATATCCCATATATGTGCCAATCTTACCGTTGCCAGCAGGTGGCGCTATCATTATAATGGAATATTGGCCTTCAGATGTGTTCAGGCCAGGACTCTTATCAAACATGTGAAGTTTGGGGAAGATTGAACATTTTATGCTTGAGTTACAACAACTTCTCTTGCTGTGGCAAGACATCAAATTTTGTCATGGCGCCATGGAAACGCCCTTTAACAAAAACTCAAGATCTCCAAAAGTTAACATTGCACAGGCCTTTAGATTAGACTGACCACAAAATATATGTTAATCTCAAAAAAATTATAGGAGTAGTTTGTCGCAGCGTAAAACATGTCACTTCCTGTTGCCAATAGGTGGCGCTATGACTATAACTGAATGTGGGCATGCAGATCTGTTAAGGGCAGAAGTTTTATCTAACATGTGAAGTTTGGGGCAGATTGGACATTGTATGTCTGAGTTACAGCAAATTCCTTTTTCATGGAGAAACATCGAAATTTGTCAGGCCGCCATGGACACGCCCTTTAACGAAATCTAAAGATCTTCGCAATTTAACATCGCAAAGGGCTTAAGATTACACTGACCAGGTTTGGTGTTGATCTGAATAAATCTCTAGGAGGAGTTCGTTAAAGTACAACCCCTGAAAATGGCAAAAACAACGCCAATTTTGCAGAGACAATTCTAAATATCCGACTTCCTGTTGGGATTCGGATTTCGTACCAAGAGACTTTTTTGTAGGTATTGGTGTGTTACATGTGTATACCGATTTTTGTACATGTACGTGAAACATAGCTCGAGGCGCACTCTGTTGAAAGTGTATAGGTGGCGCTATCGAGCCATTTTGCCACACCTGATGGAATTTTGGCCTTCAGATGTGTTCAGGCCAGGACTCTTATCACACATGTGCAGTTTGGGGAAGATCGGACATTTTATGCCTGAGTTATAACATCTTTTATTCCCATGGCGAGACATCGAACTTCGTCACGGCGCCATGGACACGCCTTTTAACCAAAACTCAAGATCTTCACAATTTAACATCGCACAGGCCTTTATATTAGACTGACCACAAAAAAGACATTGATGTTGTAAAATTTCTAGGAGTAGTTTGTCGCAGTGTAAAATATGCCACTTCCTGTTGCCAATAGGAGGCGCTATGACTTTAACTGAATATGGGCATGTCAATATGTTCAGGGTCAGAGTCTCATCAAACATGTGAAGTTTGGGGCAGATTGGACATTGTATGTCTGAGTTATATCAACTTCATTTTTCATGGCGAATCATCGAAATTCGCCAGGCCGCCACGGACACGAACTTGAACGAAAACTCAAGATCTTCGCAATTTAACATCGCAAAGCCCTTTAGATTAGGCATACCAAATTTGGTGTTGATCTGAATAAATCTCTAGGAGGAGTTCGTTAAAATACAATGCATGGAAATGGCAAAAATGACAAAAAATTTGCTCATAATATAAAAAATATCTGACTTCCTGTTGGGTTTAGAATTTTGCTCCAAGAGTCTTTTTTGTAGGTCTTGGTGTGTTACATGTGTGTACCGATTTTCATACATGTGCGTGGAACGTAGCTCGAGGCGCACACCGCTGAACGTGTATAGGTGGCGCTATCGAGCCATTTTGCCACGCCCACTTCTGAAACCCATATCAGACGTAAATTTTCGCCAGTTCGGAGGTGTGTGCAAATTTTCCTGACTTTTTGAGTATGTTTAGGCCTTCAAAAAGGCGATTCATTTGGCACCGTAATAATAATAATAATAATAATAATAATAAACGAAGCAGATACAATAGGGTCCTCACACCTTCGGTGCTCGGGCCCTAATAATTAAAGCTGCAAGCAGCGATGAACGGGCCCTCGCACCCGGGCTCACCGCCAGCGAGTGGCTTTAGTTAATAGGTGAACGGTTAGAAATATGCGTTTAAACTCATAAATATAAGTAGAATATATCAATGTTTATTCCATATATGTACCAATCTTCCTGTTGCCAGCAGGTGGCGCTATCATTATAATGGAATATTGGCCTTCAGATGTGTTCAGGGCAGGACTTTTATCGAACATGTGAGGTTTGGGGAGGATTGGACATTTTATGCCTGAGTTACAACAACATCCTATTTCATGGCGAAACATCGAAATTTGTCAGGCCGCCATGGACACGCCCTTTAACGAAACCTCAAGATCTTCGCAATTTAAGATCGCAAAAGGCTTTAGATTACACTGACCAAGTTTGGTGTTGATCTGAATAAATATCTAGGAGGAGTTCGTTAAAGTACAACCCCTGAAAATGGCCAAAACAACACTAATTTTGCAGAGAAAATTCGAAATAACTGACTTCCTGTTGGGATTCGGATTTCGTACCAAAATACTTTTTTGTAGATATTGGTGTGTTACATGTGTGTACCGATTTTTGTACATGTACGTGAAACATAGCTCGAGGCGCACTCCGTTTAAAGCGTATACTCACTCCGTTGAAAGTGTATAGGTGGCGCTATCGAGCCATTTTGCCACACTCGATGGAATATTGGCCTTCAGATCTGTTCAGGCCAGGACCCTTATCACACAAGTGAAGTTTGGGCAAGATCGGACATTTTATGCCTGAGTTATAACATCTTTTATTCCCATGGCGAGACATCGAACTTCATCACGGCGCCATGGACACACCTTTTAACAAAAACTCAAGATCTTCACAACTAAACATCACACAGGTCTTTAGATTAGACTGACCACAAAAAAGACATTGATGTCATAAAATTTCTAGGAGTAGTTTGTCGCAGTGTAAAATATGTAACTTCCTGTTGCCAATAGGTGGCGCTATGACTATAACTGAATATTGGCATGTAGATCTGTTCAGGTCAAGAGTCTTATCAAACATGTGAAGTTTGGGGCAGATTGGACATTGTATGTCTGAGTTACAGCAACTTCCTTTTTCATGGCGAAACATCAAAATTTGTCAGGCCGCCATGGACCCGCCCTTTAACGAAACCTCAAGTCCTTCGCAATTTATTATCGCAAAGGGCTTTAGATTACACTGACCAAGTTTGGTGTTGATCTGAATAAATCTCTAGGAGGAGTTTGTTAAAGTACAACCCCTGAAAATGGCAAAAACAACACCAATTTTGAAGGGAAAATTCTAAATAACCGACTTCCTGTTGGGATCCGGATTTCGTACCAAAAGACTTTTTTGTAGGTATTGGAGTGTTACATGTGTGTACCAATTTTGGTACATGTACGTGAAACATAGCTCGAGGCGCACTCCGTTGAAAGTGTACAGGTGGCGCTATAGAGCTGTTCTGCCACACCCGGTAAAATATTGGCCTGCAGATCTGTTCAGGCCAGGACTCTTATCACACATGTGAAGTTTGGGGAAGATCGGACATTTTATGCCTGAGTTATAACATCTTTTATTCCCATGGCGAGACATCGTACTTCGTCGCGGCGCCATGAACAGGCCTTTTAACGAAAACTCAAGATCTTCACAACTGAACATCGCACAGGCCTTTAGATTAGACTGACCACAAAAAAGACATTGATGTCATAAAATTTCTAGGAGTAGTTCGTCGCAGCGTAAAATATGTCACTTCCTGTTGCCAATAGGTGGCGCTATGACTATAACTGAATATGGGCATGTCAATCTGTTCAGGTTCGGAGTCTCATCAAACATGTGAAGTTTGGGGCAGATTGGACATTGTATGTGTGAGTAATAGCAACTTCATTTTTCATGGCGAATCATCGAAATTCGCCAGGCCGCCACGGCCACGCCCTTAAACGAAAACTCAAGATCTTCGCAATTTAACATCGCAAAGGCCTTTAGATTAGGCATACCAAATTTGGTGTTTATTTGAAGAACTCTCTACGAGGAGTTCGTTAAAATACAACACATGGAAATGACCAAAATTACACAAAATATGCTCATAATATTAAAAATAACCGACTTCCTGTTGGGTTTAGAATTTCGCTCCAAGAGTCTTTTTTGTAGGTATTGGTGTGTTACATATGTGTGCCAATTTTCGTGCATGTACGTGAAACATAGCTGGAAGGCTGTTGATTTTCTTGGTATAGGTGGCGCTGTCGAGCCATTTTGCCACACCCTCTTCTGAATCCTATATCAGACGAAAATTTTCACCAGGTTTGACGCGTGTGCAAAGTTTCATGACTTTTTGAGCATGTTAAAGCCCTCAAAAATGCGATTCATTCGGGAGAAGAAGAAGAAGAAGAAGAAGAATAATAATAATAAAAAACAAAGCAGATACAAGAGGGTCCTCGCACCTCGGTGCTCGGGCCCTAATAATTAAAGCTGCAAGCAGCGATGAACGGGCCCTCGCACCCAGGCTCACCGGCAGCGAGTGGCTTTAGTAAATAGGTGAGCGGTGAGAAATATGCATTTAAACTCATAAATATGAGTTGAATATATCAAAGTTATTCCATATATGTGCCAATCTTCCTGTTGCCAGCAGGTGGCGCTATCATTATAATGGAATATTGGCCTTCAGTTGTGTTCAGGGCAGGACTCTTATCAAACATGTGAAGTTTGGGGAAGATCGAACATTTTATGCCTGAGTTACAACAACTTCCTTTACTGTGGCGAGACAGCAAATTTTGTCATGACGCCATGGACACGCCCTTTAAAAAAAAAAAAAGATCTCCATAATTTAGCATTTCACAGGCCTTTAGATTAGACTGACCACAAAAAAAACATTAATGTAATACTATTTCTAGGAGTAGTTTGTCGCAGCGTAAAACATGTCACTTACTGTTGCCAGCAGGTGGCGCTATGACTATAACTGAATATGGGCATGTAGATCTGTTAAGGGCAGAAGTCTTATCTAACATGTGAAGTTTGGGGCAGATTGGACATTGTATGTCTGAGTTACAGTAAAACATGTCACTTCCTGATGCCAGCAGGTGGCGCTATGACTATAACTGAATATGGGCATGTAGATCTGTTAAGGGCAGAAGTCTTATCTAACATTTGAAGTTTGGGGCAGATTGGACATTGTATGACTGAGTTACAGCAACTTCCTTTTTCATGGCAAAACATCGAAATTTGTAAGGCCGCCATGGACACGCCCTTTAACGAAACCTCAAGATCTTCGCAATTTAACATCATAAAGGCCTTTAGATTTAACTGACCAAGTTTGCTGTTGATCTGAATAAATCTCTAGGAGGAGTTCGTTAAAGTACAACCCCTGAAAATGGCAAAAAGATTGCCAATTTTGCAGAGAAAATTCTAAATAACCGACTTCCTGTTGGGATTCGGATTTCGTACCAAGAGACTTTTTTGTAGGTATTGGACTGTTACATATATGTACCGATTTTTGTACATGTACGTGGAACATAGCTCGAGGCACACTCCGTTGAATGTGTATAGGTGGCGCTATTGAGCCATTTTGCCACACCCCTTGGAATAATGGCCTTCAGATGTGTTCAGGCCAGGACTCTTATCACACATGTGAAGTTTGGGGAAGATCGGACATTTTATGTCTGAGTTATAACATATTTTATTCCCATGGCAAGACATCGAACTTTGTCACGCCGTCATGGACACGCCCTTTAACGAAAACTCAAGATCTTCACAATTTAACATCACACAGGCCTTTAGATTAGACTGACCACAAAAAAGACATTGATGTCAAAAATTTCTAGGAGTAGTTTGTCGCAGCGTAAAATATTTCACTTCCTGTTGCCAATAGGTGGCGCTATGACTATAACTGAATATGGTCGTGTCAAACTGTTCAGGACAGGAGTCTCATCAAACATGTGAAGTTTGGGGCAGATTGGTCATTGTATGTCTGAGTTATAGCAACTTCCTGTTTCATGGCGAATCATCGAAATTCGCCAGGCCGCCACACACAGGCCTTTCAACGAAAACTCAAAAGCTTCGCAATTTAACATCGCAAAGGCCTTTAGATTAGGCATACCAAATTTGGTGTTGATCTGAATGAATCTCTAGGAGGAGTTCGTTAAAATACAAGGCATGGAAATGACAAAAATGACACAAAATTTGCTCATAATATTAGAAATAACCGACTTCCTGTTTGGTTTCGGATTTTGCTCCAAGAGACTTTTTTGTAGGTATTGGAGAGTTACATGTGTATACCGATTTTCATACATGTACATGAAACCTAGCTCGAGGCGCACACCGTTGAACGTGTATAGGTGGCGCTGTTGAGCCATTTTGCCACACCCACTTCTGAAACCCATATCAGACGTAAATTTTCGCCAGTTCGGAGGTGTGTGCAAAGTTTCATGACTTTTCGAGCATGTTTAGGCCCTCAAAAATGCGATTCATTTTGGAGAATAATAATAATAATAATAATAATAATAATTAAAGCTGCAAGCAGCGATGAACGGGCCCTCGCACCCGGGCTCACCGCCATCGTGTTGCTTTAGTAAAAAGGTGAACGTTGAGAAATATGCATTTAATGTCCTAAATATAAGTGGAATATATCAAAGTATATCCCATATATGTGCCAATCTTACCGTTGCCAGCAGGTGGCGCTATCATTATAATGGAATATTGGCCTTCAGATGTGTTCAGGCCAGGACTCTTATCGAACATGTGAAGTTTGGGGAAGATTGAACATTTTATGCTTGAGTTACAACAACTTCTCTTGCTGTGGCAAGACATCAAATTTTGTCATGTCGCCATGGAAACGCCCTTTAACAAAAACTCAAGATCTCCAAAAGTTAACATTGCACAGGCCTTTAGATTAGACTGACCACAAAATATATGTTAATCTCAAAAAAATTATAGGAGTAGTTTGTCGCATTGTAAAACATGTCACTTCCTGTTGCCAATAGGTGGCGCTATGACTATAACTGAATGTGGGCATGTAGATCTGTTAAGGGCAGAAGTTTTATCTAACATGTGAAGTTTGGGGCAGATTGGACATTGTATGTCTGAGTTACAACAACTTCCTTTTTCATGGCGAAACATCGAAATTTGTCAGGCCACCATGGACACGCCCTTTAACGAAATCTAAAGATCTTCGCAATTTAACATCGCAAAGGGCTTAAGATTACACTGACCAGGTTTGGTGTTGATCTGAATAAATCTCTAGGAGGAGTTCGTTAAAGTACAACCCCTGAAAATGGCAAAAACAACGCCAATTTTGCAGAGAAAATTCTAAATAACCGACTTCCTGTTGGGATTCGGATTTCGTACCAAGAGACTTTTTTGTAGGTATTGGTGTGTTACATGTGTGTACCAATTTTTGTACATGTACGTGAAACATAGCTCGAGGCGCACTCTGTTGAAAGTGTATAGGTGGCGCTATCGAGCCATTTTGCCACACCTGATGGAATTTTGGCCTTCAGATGTGTTCAGGCCAGGACTCTTATCACACATGTGAAGTTTGGGGAAGATCGGACATTTTATGCCTGAGTTATAACATCTTTTATTCCCATGGCGAGACATCGAACTTCGTGACGGCGCCATGGACACGCCTTTTAACGAAAACTCAAGATCTTCACAACTTAACATCGCACAGGGCTTTAGATTAGACTGACCACAAAAAATACATTGATGTCATAAAATTTCTAGGAGTAGTTCATCGCAGTGTAAAATATGTCACTTCCTGTTGCCAATAGGTGGCGCTATGACTATAACTGAATATGGGCATGTCAATCTGTTCAGGTCAGGAGTCTCATCAAACATGTGAAGTTTGGGGCAGATTGGTCATTGTATGTCTGAGTTATAGCAACTTCCTGTTTCATGGCGAATCATCGAAATTCGCCAGGCCGCCACGGACACGCCCATTAACGAAAACTCAAAAGCTTCGCAATTTAACATCGCAAAGGCCTTCAGATTAGGCATACCAAATTTGGTGTTGATCTGAATGAATCTCTAGGAGGAGTTCGTTAAAATACAACGCATGGAAATGACAAAAATGACACAAAATTTGCTCATAATATTAGTAATAACCGACTTCCTGTTGGGTTTCGGATTTTGCTCCAAGAGACTTTTTTGTAGGTATTGGAGAGTTACATGTGTATACCGATTTTCATACATGTACATGAAACATAGCTCGAGGCGCACACCGTTGAACGTGTATAGGTGGCGCTGTTGAGCCATTTTGCCACACCCACTTCTGAAACCCATATCAGATGTAAATTTTCGCCAGTTCTGAGGTGTGTGCAAAGTTTCATGACTTTTCGAGCATGTTTAGGCCCTCAAAAATGCGATTCATTTTGGAGAAGAAGAATAATAATAATAATAATAATAATAATAATAATAATAATAATAAACGGAGCAATTCCAAGAGGGTCCTCACACCATCGGTGCTCGGGCCCTAATAATAATAATAATAATAATAATAATAAACGGAGCAATTCCAATAGGGTCCTCACACCATCGGTGCTCGGGCCCTAATAATAATAAACGGAGCAATTCCAAGAGGGTCCTCACACCATCGGTGCTCGGGCCCTAATAATAATAATAATAATAAACGGAGCAATTCCAAGAGGGTCCTCACACCATCGGTGCTCGGGCCCTAAATATAGCTGCAAGCAGCGATGGCGGGCTCAAGCCACCAATGCCATCGCCACCCCGGTGGCATCAGGTAAACTGTGCCCAGCGGGCACATGCATTCACAATATCCCTCTGGCAGTGAGGTTTTAAATGATATGGCAGTTAAAGGGTTAATCCGAATCATCTAGACTTTAAAATCACATTCACAGAACAATATATATATATATATATATATATATAACTTTAGTAACACTTTACAATAAGATTTCATTTATAAACATTATGTTAACATGAACAATATTTATATAACATTCATTCATGTCAGTTAATATTCCAAATTAAACATTAAAACATTGTTTTATTGTGATTTTTTTCCAAGCACATTTTACCAATTCCAAACCATATCAATCTTAATAACTACCATTATTTTTTATTTAATCATTTATGAGTGCTATACAATAGTCCAGGAAAGCTGGAAGAGAAAAACAGGTCAAGAAGAACTGACAAAAAGAATTGCAAAATAATTAGGAATTAATGTGAAGATTAATTTTTAGTCAATTCTGCAAGACAGACTTTCAGGAAAGGAGGTGGAATAAAAATGAGCTCCTAAATCTTAATCCCGGATTCTGGAAGATATATTCCTCAAACCATCGGACAAGAGGAGGTGGTGCTGGTCCTTCACGAGTCACTCTAATCTGTTCATAAAGCCTATATATAAAGTCTTAATATATAGTATTTC
This sequence comes from Carassius gibelio, assembly GCF_023724105.1. Lineage (NCBI taxonomy): Eukaryota > Metazoa > Chordata > Actinopteri > Cypriniformes > Cyprinidae > Carassius > Carassius gibelio. The sequence continues at coordinate 48,292,201 of NC_068398.1, forward strand.
ACAATACTTCATGGTATTCTAATTAAATAATTTTTTGGAATCTTAGATCTCTCAGAACCTGACACATTGTAATTCTGAGACTCCAGGAAAGTGGCAGTTCTGTAAAATGTTGGCGCTGGAGACTAAATGCTCCCTGATAGTTTCACACCTAATTCACTTAACACACACACAAACACACACACACACACACACACACACACACATTAACCACAGTGACAGAGGGACAGAGTGACATCAGATGTATGATAGTTTTTTAATTTTCTATCATCCATATAATGTTGTATAGTCATGAAACTATGCATATTTCCTCAGAATGACTTGTCTGCTATGTGTACATTTTTTTGAAGTGTTTAGAAGCTGCACTTGAAAAAAATAAAAGACATTTACTGGTTACTTTTTTACTGTTATTTCAAAAAATCACCACGCAAAATCATTCAAGCTATCCAAAATTCATTCACACCTGTTCTGTAAGATAAATTCTTTAAACAGTGGTAAAAGAGGATGTGGTGCTGAACCTTCAAGCTTAAAGAATTATTCTTAATATACAGTTCACAATACTTCAGCTTGTTATTCTAATTAAGTGAGGGTAATTTTATCAGTAAAATACATATTATTTTTCTTTGAAAGATTTCTATAAATGATTTAAATCATACTTGTTTTACAATAATTATTTAAAAGTAATCCTATAGCTCCATCTGGTGGTCATTATTGGAACTAAGAATTGCAAGCTTGATTTATAAGTTATGATAGTTTTAATTTTATGCTGGCTCTTGAAAATGATAAAGCTATGAAACTTACTGTGCTTCCTTCAAATGATGACTTCTACGTATATAAAAAATTATGAAGAGTTGGAATGAAAAATTTTAAAGATATACTAAAATAACGATTGTATTTTTTTATGTTACTTTAATAAATCGCTATGGCCACACCATTTAAGGTATCCTAAACCCATTCGCAATTTAACATTTTCAGTATATTAGCTTCATGTTAAAAAAGTTTGCTGTGAACTTGTGTCTTCTTGGAGGAGTATGAATTCATTTACAGGCTGATTTTATCATAAATCCACAATAAAATTTCTGAGTTCTGTATCAATCTGTGTTGTTGTTTGTTTATTTTTATTATTTTATTTTTCATAGGAAGATAACTGACCCTTTACTCTCCTTTTTAATAAATGTGCTTATAAACCAAGAACAAGTTTTTTATAGCTGTATTTATAAACTGCTTACTACTGATTATTAATATTGGGACAAGGCTTTATAAAGCATGAACTGAATATTTACTTTTTGAGTTTGAAATTATGATTTGCAGCACAAATAAGGTTTTTTAGGATTTTTAAAAATCCCTAAAACTGTCAGAAAAGGATAAGGCCTATAAGATTTCTATGTGAGTGGCTAAATTTATTTGTTTTTATAACTATAATGCATAAACTATGAAATTATACAAAATGTATAAAAATGTACAACAGTTATTGTTTTCCAATGTTTTTTATTTATTTATTTTTATTTATTTTTTTATTTACATTTCAAAAAATTAGCCTACTGCAATCATTCTAAACAGCTTGAATAAAACCTGTCAATATTTATTATAGACCACTGTAACTGTGTATAATCTAAGAAACAAGTTTATTATGAAAATAAAAGTGTGTACACCAGATAAATTGGACGATAAAGAATTTGCTAACAATAGTATAATAGAGCATGTTTTAGGTTTTTAGGCGTTTAGATGCAGAAATGGACAAATAAAATGTAAAATAAAATGTAATTGATTTAATTAAATATAGATTAATTCTTGTTAGAGCAAAATAATAAATAAATAAATACCTACACACATTAAAAAAGCAGCCAAGATTAATGAGTTTAATTTTTTATATAGATTAAAATTGAAGACAGAAGCAGCTGGTATATGCGGTCACTTAATATTAAAATCCACTTCAGATATATTTCTCAACAGTTTATGTTCACGTGGCTGTTTTCGTTTATATTCGCCAAGCTATTATGTATTTTGAAATAATCTTGTCCGTGATGTGTTCGTTCGTACGACGAAAGCCAGAATCCTGCAGCTCAAGAAATATATGTTATTCTGCCAATCGCGCTTTCAAATAGTCTTTCACACTTAAACGGGTCACAAACACCTGCATTTAGCACTTGTTGTGTTACAAATGGCTTATTGTGTGCATTTGTGGTAATGTTTTATTTAAAAAAGCTCTTAAACAAGAATAAATTCGTTTGTTTTGAGCTCGACACTGTACGCGCTGATCGGAGGCGTGATTTCAGATAGGCAGCCACAAATATTTCATTTTCACACAAACAGTTCAAAAACATCTGAATTTAGCTCTTGGTGTGTTCTAATTGGTTGATTGTGTGATATCGCTGTAATAATTTATTTTTAAAAGCTTTAAAACAGGAATAAATTCGTTTTTTCTGAGCTCTTTACTCCAGACGCTCGTGATCACAGCGGTGATTCATCTCTCCTATTTCTCACGTATCTCTGGCCAGAAATAATTTATCCATGAGCCCTGAGCCGGTAATAATCAGATATGTTGGTTTAGCTTGTCAGTGTGAATTAAATCTTAGTATTTATGTTTATTTTTAACCGATTTAAAAATGAAAGTAAAAGTCCGGGAATTGAACCTGTAGGGGCGCAATTTCTCTCAGACAATGGAAGTCTAAGCACATATACTCAAACAGAGGGACAGAGTGAGATGAGATGTCTGACAGTTTTTTAATTTTCTGTTATCCATACAGTGTTGTAAAGTTGTGAAACTATCCATATTTACTCAGAATGACTTTTTTTCTGTATGAAAAAAGGTTTTGAAGTGTTTGGAATTTAAAAATGCAGGACAATTAATAATTCCATTTTTACAGTCATTTAAAAAAATCACCACGACAAAACCATTCAAGCTATCCAAAATCCATTGGCAATTTAAGTTGTTTAAAATGTTTTGGCATCATGTAGACAAAGTTTGGTGTGTATAGTGTTACTCTCCTCTGAGCAGTATGCATTAATTCACAGCTAAATGTAAAAAAAAATCCACATTCAAATCAAAATAGCTGACTTCCTGTTGATCGTAGCTGATGACTGTGAATTAGAAAGTTGTCCGTCTTGATAAGAACAATTTTTGTACCGAGTTTGGTGTCTGTAGCTGAAACTAAACCCCCCACTTTTGACAAAAGGTGGCGCTATAGAGTGCCTCTTCCACGCCCTCTTATGAACTTTTGCCAGTGTCTAGTTATCATAAATACTGATATGTGTTCTGAGTTTGATGAAATTCTAAGCATGTTATATGCCTCAAAATCACCTGAGAAGTATTCCAGTTTAACATGTTGCCACGGCAACAATATTTTTAGATATCAATATCCCCCCAGCAGATTTATATCGGCTGTGTTTTAACATTATTCTGATGAAGTTTGAAGCAAATCGAGTAAAAATAAGATGCTGAATTCAAAGCATTTTGAAAATGACACACTTCCTGTTGCCAGTTGGTGGCTCTATAACTTTGACTCCTAATAGTCACATATATGCGATCGACATTATACAACGAATAATCTGATTAAGTTTGATTATAATCAGGAAATGTATGTGGATGGTATTAGACACTTCCTGTCTCTTAATTCTCGCCATAATTTCAACGCCTCGCCACGAGCAAACCGTTCGAGATATCAAAAATCCCCTGGCAATTTTTCATCCCCAATGTCTTGAGATCATGTTGACCTAGTTTGGTGGCAATCGAGTAAAAAACCTATGACAAGTATATCAAATTCCAGAGCATGCGCTTTTTACATAACTCTAAATAGCTGACTTCCTGTTGGGCGGAGCCTATGACATGCAATATGCAAGTTTTTTGGCACAATGAGATCTATATGTGTACTGAGTTTCATATTAATACGTGCAAGTATGTGTGAGCTATACATCAACATTTATGACTGTGTTCCAGGGGGCGCCATAGAGCCCCTGTGCCACGCCTGGGTCCCAGCCTCTGCAGGCTCCTTCAGGCCACAGATTCCAAAGTGTGCGCAAATTTTCAAATGAGTTTTTGAGTATGTTAAGGACCCCAAAAGCCCCCACAACTTTGACGACAAATATGAATAATAAACCCCAAATAGCCAACTTCCTGTTGGGCGGAGCCTATGATATGCAATACGAAAGTTGTTTGTATTGATGAGTTCTATATGTGTACCGAGTTTCGTATGTCTATGTGCAAGTATGTATGATATATGGCCCTCCATATTCCAGGGGGCGCTGTAGAGCCCCTGTGCCACGCCCGTGTATCAGTCTCTGCCCGGCCCTAATGGCCGCAGGTTCCAATGTGTGTGCCAATTTTCAAGACTTTTTAAGCATGTTAAGGGCCCCAAAAGCCCCCGAAACCTTGAAGAAAAATAATAATAATAAATAATAATAATAATAATAAGAAGAAGAATAACAAATAATCCTAAGGAAAACAATAGGGCTCTCGCCCTCCAGGCTTGAGCCCTAATAATCCTAAGGAAAACAATAGGGCTCTCGCCCTCCAGGCTTGAGCCCTAAATATAGCTGCAAGCAGCGATGGCAGGCTCAAGCCACCAATGCCATCGCCACCCCGGTGGCATCAGGTAAACTGTGCAAGCACATTTTACCAATTCCAAACCGTATCAATCTTAATAACTACCATTATTTTTTATTTAATCATTTATGATTGCTATACAATAGTCCAGGAAAGCTGGAAGAGAAAAACCCCTCATAATCAGGTGTGCAGAATTATTAGGAATGTTTTCTTTTACCAATGAAATGCGCTAAAAAAGAGTTTTAACTCAAACTGTAAAGTCGAAAATTATGAAATACCCATGACAAATATCAAACACAAATGCAATACAGAAATGGGTAAGTTAAGACTTGACCATTGTACAAAAAATGCTGACTGGGTCATGAGGTCAGAAAAGAAGAAGAAAAAAGCAGATTAGAGTCACTCTAATCTGTTCATAAAGCCTATATATAAAGTCTTAATATATAGTATTTCACAATACTTCATGGTATTCTAATTAAATAATTTTTTTGGAATCTTAGATCTCTCAGAACCTGACACGTTGTAATTCTGGAGACTCCAGGAAAGTGGCAGTTCTGTAAAATGTAGGCGCTGGAGAATAAATGGTCCCTGATAGTTTCACACCTAATTCACTTAACAAACACACAAACACACACACACACACACACATTACCCACAGTGACAGAGGGACAGAGTGACATCAGATGTATGATAGTTTTTTAATTTTCTATCATCCATATAGTGTTGTATAGTCATGAAACTATGCATATTTCCTCAGAATGACTTGTCTTCTATGTGTACATATTTTTGAAGCGTTTAGAAGCTGCACTTTTAAAAAATAAAAGACATTTACTGGTTACTTTTTTACTTTTATTTCAAAAAATCACCACGACAAAATCATTCAAGCTATCCAATATTCATTCGCACCTGTTCTGTAAGATAAATTATTTAAACAGTGGTAAAAGAGGGTGTGGTGCTGAACCTTCAAGAGTCACTCAAAACTTATCTGTCCATAAAGCCTATTAAGAATAATTCTTAATATACAGTTCACAAAATTTCAGCTTGTTATTCTAATTAAGTGAGGGTCATTTTATCAGTAAAATACATACAATTCATAATATATTTCTTTGAAATATTTCTATAAATGATTTAAATCATACTTGTTTCTTCAATAATTATTTAAAAGTAATCCTATAGCTCCATCTGGTGGCCATTATTGGTACTAAGAATTGCAAGCTTGATTTATATGTTTTGATAGTTTTAATTTTATGCTGGCTCTTGAAAATGATAAAGCTATGAAACTTACTGTGCTTCCTTCAAATGATGACTTCTACGTATATAAAAAATTATGAAGAGTTGGAATGAAAAATTTTAAACATATAGTAAAATAAATATTGTATTTTTTATGTTACTTTAATAAATCGCTATGGCCACACCATTTAAGGAAATCCTAAACCCATTTGGAATTTAACATCTTCAGTATATTGGCTTCATGTTAAAAAAGTTTGGTGTGAACTACTTGTGTCTTCTTGGAGGAGTATGAATTCATTTACAGGCTGATTTTATCATAAATCAACAATAACATTTCTGAGTTCTGTATCAATCTGTGTTGTTGTTTGTTTATTTTTATTTTTTTATTTTTCATAGGAAGATAACTGACCCTTTACTCTCCTTTTTAATAAATGTGCTTATAAACCAAGAACAAGCTATTTATAGCTGTATTTATAAACTGCTTACTGCTGAATATTAATATTTGGACGAGGCTTTATAAAGCATGAACTGACTATTTACTAAATGAGTGCAGTTATTATAAAGTGTTATCAATGCATTTGCTAATGTTAACAAATTAGACATTATTCCCATGTTTTTTATTTATTTATTTATTTATTTTTTGGATTTACATTTTAAAAAATTATCCTACGGCAATCATTCTAAACAGCTTGAATAAAACCTGTTAATATTTATTATAGACCACTGTAACTGTCTATAATCTAACAAGTTTATTATGAAAATAAAAGTGTGTACACCAGATAAATTTGACGATAAAGAAATTGCTAACAATAGTATAATATAGCATGTTTTAGGTTTTTAGGCGTTTAGATGCAGAAATGGAAAAATCAAATGTAAAATAAAATGTAATTGATTTAATTAAATATAGATTAAGTCTTGTTAGAGCAAAATAATAAATAAATACGTACACACATTAAAAAGGCAGCCAAGATGAATGAGTTTAATTTTTTATATAGATTAAAATTGAAGACAGAAGCAACTGGTATATGCGGTCATGTTCACGTGGCTGTTTTCGTTTATATTAGCCAAGCTATTATGTATTTTGAAATAATCTTGTCCGTGATGTGTTCGTTCTTACGACGAAAGGCAGAAACCTGCAGCTCCAGAGATACATGTTATTCTGCCAGTCGCGCTTTCAAACAGTCTTGCGCACATAAACGGGTCACAAACACCTTTATTTAGCTCGTGTTGTGTTATAATGGTTGTATTGTGTGCATTTATGGCAATAATTTATTTTAAAAAGCTCTTAAACAAGAATAAATTTGTTTGTTTTGAACTTGTGACACTGTGCGCGCTGATCGGAGGCAGTGATTTCAGATAGGCAGCCGCAAATATTTCATTTTCACACAAACAGTTCAAAAACATCTTAATTTAGCTCTTGATGTGTTCTAATTGGTGTATTGTGTGATATCGCTGCAATACTTTATTTTTAATAGCTATAAAACAAGAATAAACTCGTTTTTTCTGAGCTCATCATTTCACACGCTCCTGCTCAGAGCGGTGATTCATCTCTCGTGTTTCTCACGTTTCACTGACCACACATCAATTATTAATGAGCCCTGACCTGATAATAATCATATATGTTGGTTTAGCTTGTCAGTGTGAATTAAATCCAAGTATTTATTTGTATTTTAACCGATTTAAAAGTGAAACCAAAAGAGAGTGGCGCTATTTCTCTCAGACAATGGAAGTCTAAGCACATATACTCAAACAGATGGACAGAGTGAGATGAGATGTCTGACAGTTTTTTAATTTTCTGTTATCCATACAGTGTTGTAAAGTCATGAAACTATGCATATTTACTCAGAATAACTTTTTTTTCTGTAATTCTGTAAATTAAAATAAAAAAATCAGAATATCTATATTGTTGAGATTTCATAATAGTTTTGAGATTTAAAACAATTTAAAGAGAAAAAAAGAGAAAAAAGCATAAAATAAAGTACAATAAAATAAAAGAGAAAAAATGAATAAAATAAAAGAATGAAGTAAAGACTAAATAGAATATAGTTGTCTAATTACTGAAGTTTTGGGGTTTATAACACACTGCAGATCTCAGATTGTATCTTTTTAGACATTTTCTGATTTCCAGTATTGCAGACATTTGAGCAAAAGATCAGGATAGATTGAGCCACGATGGCTCCTTAGTCGATTCCCTCCACTTAACCTAACAAGAGTGCTAAAGCGACAAATCAAGCCGATCCCTTTGCTCATTAGGTAATTAGGAGCATCTCATCTCTTCAATCGGATTCCCATCTGTTCCGTTCCCTTTCACCGACGCACACAAGTAGTGCTGATAGACGGGGTCACAGCTGCACTAAAGACTGAGGAAGAGATCCATGCACACACTAGGAGCGGTGGAATGAAATTTTGGATTATTCTTTCATGGAAACAGAATTTAAGTGTACTTGAAGTACCAAAAATGTACATAAATAGTCTATTGTGTGTATTCCCAGTGCCACCAGACAAGAACTTGAGGCAAAGTGTCACGGTGGTGCTGTCGACCTGAGGCGACTCTGCCTTTCGCCACTTTCTGCTGCGTCTGAGGAAGGCAAACATGGTCTGGTCATTGATTTTTTTCTTTGACACCTAATCTAACCTGCAGTGATGTACGACCTCATTCTCACACTAATTTCTTCTTTATCAGAGGTGATAAATATCACATTGATATAACTAGCTCTGTCAGGACTGCTCCGATGCACTGGTTTGCAGTACATGACACTACAAGAAGAAGAGCAGAGAGAGGAAGAGAGAGGTGTTCCTTGTAACAAAACCGTAACCCTAAGTATAGCACAGTAATTTTAGCATCACTGAGATACGAGTTTAAGTTTTTAATAATAATTTGAATTAGTTATCATTTTTAGTTAAGTTAAAGTTGTAGCAGTTTAGTTGTGTGTTCTTGTCATTTTTATTAACTTGACCATTACCGTGTTTATATATCAGACGTTAATTGTTTTTATATAATGGTTTGAAATCATTTTGACCAGTAGTGTGTGTGTGTGTGTGTGTGCGTGTGTGTGTGTATATAAATAAAGAGAGAGAGAGAGAAATATATATGAAATAAAACTAAACAAAACAAAATACTATATATATTCAATATCTGGAAAAGCATGAATGAAAAAATATATTGTAATTATAGATGTATAATTCCTCATTTTGTTATTTTTCTAAAGTAGGTATACCTTGAGGACAAAGCAATCCCAGAATACATTGCAACAAGCTTAGTGAAAATACAAAATTGCAAAAAAAATTATGAAAATGATGATAAAACTATGATTTTAATCATGCAAAATTTTTAAAAATTTATGTAAAAGTAAATCATACTGTTTTTCTTCGGTTTTGAAGTGTTTGGAAATTAAAAATGCAGGAAAATTTATAATTCCATTATTACTGTCATGTAAAAAAATCACCACGACAAAACCATCCAAGCTATCCAAAACCCATTCACAATTTAAGTTCCTCAATGTTTTTTCAACATGTAGACAAAGTTTGGTGTGTATAGTGTTACTCTCCTCTGAGCAGTATGCATTAATTCACAGCTAAATGTAAAAAACAATCCACATTCAAATCAAAATAGCCGACTTCCTGTTGATCGTAGCTGATGACTGTGAATTAGAAAGTTGTCCGTCTTGATAAGAACAATTTTTGTACTGAGTTTGGTGTCTGTAGCTAAAACTAACCCCCCCACTTTTGACAAAAGGTGGCGCTATAGAGTGCCTCTTCCACGCCCTCTTATGAACTTTTGCCAGTGTCTATCTGTCACTAATACTGATATGTGTTCTGAGTTTGATGAAATTCTAAGCCTGCACTGCAAAAAACGCCCCCCTTGAAACAAGCAATATGTGCTTAAATCCAGTCAAAGTGTACTAAAATCAAGCAAAAAAATCTGCCAATGGGGTAAGCAAAACTGACTTGATAAGAATTCTTGAAAATAGCATACATTTCTAGTCACTAATAAATGCAATTGGATCTTAAAACTAGACAAAAATGCTTAAAGCTATGCAGTATTTTCTTTTTATAAGACTCTAATAATGAATAAATTTAGTCAAAATTGCATTAAAACTAGAATATTGTACTTAAATCTAGTCACTAAAAATACTGTAAGATCTTATAACTAGACAAACATGCTTATAATTATGTAACTTTCACTTTTTATAAGAACTGAATAAGTAATATTAATGCAGATATTTAACCTTAAATTCATCTTATTTTGATTTTTTAACAATGCTCAATAACCTGAAAATAGATAAAAATTCTTGAAACACCCCAATAAAGAAACTTAAAATGTACTAAATGAATAAACAAACAACTTACATTTGCTGAACATTTATTTAAAAAACTCGTCTTAAACAAATGGAGCATATAAGCAGGATGAACTGATTCCAAGACACATTTACACACACACACACACACACACACACACACACACACACACACACACGCACACACACACACACACACACTCTCACACACACACTCTCACACACACCAACAGCAAATGTTCTGCACAAAGAGATAGCATCAGTCTATAACCTGCATTCACTATAACCTCAAACAGCAATTACTCAATGAATGTATTGCATTTATGGCAAATTCAATAAACAGTACTGAAAACTGGGAGAAACTAAAAAATAGCACAATTAAAGTGCAAAACAAATAATAATAAAAAAAAAAAAAAAAAAAAAAAAAACTGCGGCTCTCACTGCCTTAGCCATACAACATATTAGAAAAGAAATTACTCAACAAACATTTTCCATTCATGAATGGCCTTCTTGTACGAGGAGGTTGCATCCTGCTCGTGGATGACATCTCCAAGTACTTGTGTTTGTAACACAGACAAGAGTGTGGCAATACACTTGGGATATGTCAGGTGAAATGCATAGTAATAGGCCAGGAGGTAGAGAGGTCCCTCGTAGAGCAAATCTTTCTCAAAAGTTACAACTGGAGTTGTACCTACAACCACAATGCAGTTCTGCTCACCAATCAGCAAGACAGGACTAGAAAGCACACGCCGGTGGATGTAGGTATCAGGATCCTCAGAGGGCTAGAAAACCAAATAAATACAGAATTTAGACTACAAACACAGCAAAAAAAAAGCAAAGTAAGTAATGTTTGTGTTTCATATGTTGTTGGGTGGACACGGTTAATGAGGAAAAGGAAACATCTTTTTCAAGTTTGAAGCTCTTCCCGGGTAAAAATGCATCTAATATAAAACATATAAATAAAGCTCAATTACACTTAACAGCATTTACACCCTTCTAAATGACTGGTTATTATGGGTATTTTTTCTACCAAAGGCGGGGTCAAGGTTATTTTTTTATTATTATTATTATTATTTGTTTCATGGCCAGTTTTTTGAGTAGCCCAATTAGGACGTTTTTTTTTTACCAAGTATTTTATTGACAGTGTAGGCATCTTAGGCACCTGCTAAGTTATCACTACTGAAGTTAAACTTACCGTGAGGACGTGGAAAAGAGCCTCACTGATTGGGACCAGTTTCTTAGGTGCTGCAGAGCCAGATGGGAAGAGCAGTGGCAGGGCAGTAAAAACTGCAATGGCATGTTCAACTAAAAAAACAAGAAAAAAAAAACAAGAGAGGAAATCGATATTGATATGCACTTAGGAATTAGGTTAACACTTTATTATAAACCATACAAGAATAAAGTACATCAAAATCATTAACAAACTATTAGTTTATAGTTAATTCGTAGTTAATATACATATATTAATATACAAATAGTGAGTACACTGTCACAGCAACTAGTTATTATTGTTTAATTAGCTCGTAGTAAAGGAATTGTTAATTAACTAGGAATAAATAGATTAATTCAGTTCAACTCACATTCATTTATATAGCGCTTTTCACAATACATAGTTTTAAAACAGATTTACAGAGAGAATGCATGTCAACATTACAATTTAGAATGATCTGTTATCAAATGGCTGTCCACTTTACAACATTAAAGTTGAATCACTGAACTCACTTGAGCTGTTTTAAATATGTCTTTAGTACCTTTATGGATCTCGAGAGGTTATAAAAAGTATAAAAAGTTTAACCCCTGTAGTCACATGAACTGTTTCTGAATCTTGAGAGGTGCAGTGTCATTACAGCTGGCAATAGAGGCCTCTCTGAACCATCATATTTCATCAAAAATATCTTTTGTGTTCTGAAGATGAAGGTCTTATGGGTGTACAACAACATGAGGGGGAGTAATAAATTACACCTTTTTTTGTTTTTGGGTGAACTAACCCTTTAAGTTGTAAACAAATCATAATAAATATTAACTAAGTTATTACTTATGAGCTAATTAAACAACAATAACTGTTAATTCCACTGAAAATGAATGAAGACTAATTGCATATAGCCTATTAATGTATTACCAATGTAGATACTACAATATAATAACTATGAATTAAATATAAACCAGTAAGTACTATAATGTTAAGTACTTTATTACTGTATACTTATTATAAATTATTACTGAAATCAGGTAGGTCAATCAATGAAATACATCTTTACCTCCATTTAATGTCCTTGGAGGCTTCATGACTTTCTTCATGACGCCATAAAACTGAACCTTGGAGTAGAAGTTCTCCCACCTGCCTTTCACCTCAGAAGTGTATTGGCTATTGTTTGGCTCAATGACTCTCCGCAGTTCATCCATTACCTGAGAGAAATATTGAAAGTTTTAAAAATCATTAATCTGTATGTCTGCAGTTAGGCAGATGATATGGGACATTTCTCACTCAGTCTAAAGTATGTTTCAATGTGTATACCCACATGGTCCAGTTCTTTGAAGCACGGGTATGCCTGTAAAATTTTTGTGGGTCGGTCTTGCTCCTTCAAAGCATTTGAGTCAATGAAATTTCTTCTGGACTGGAACTCCAGGTCTAATAGATGAGTTACAGCAGCTTTGTTTGGCTTCTTTGCTTTGTACATTTCTTGTAGAGTCCTGTAATGTCGTGCCTGTGTTTTCTGGCTGTCAAGGCTGTTGTCTGGACCGTCGGCTATAATTCAGGCATTCAATATAATTAGAACAAGAATGTATGCCATGCCACATAAAAATAAATAAGGCAGAATTAGGATTACATATATTACCAAATATTATGTTATTACTTACTGCAAATACTATACTTGTGAATTTTCTTGTAAATGGTAATGTACATACATGCTTCATCAATGCTGTCATTTTCTTGCTGTGGGGTGCTTGATCTTGAAGGTGGTGACAGATGAACTGTTGATGCACTGGAATCAGCATCATAGTCACTTGCCACTGCAGCAGATGGTACTTCATTCAGACGTGCTCTCTTGGATGGAGGGTGTTTGGCCTTCACAGGACTTCGGATATTTGAAAGTCGCTTCAAGAGCTTTTTGGCAACAGTGTCCTGTAAAAAAGAAGGAAGCATCAATGAATAGTTTTGAAACAATGTTAGCAGGAAAACATGTTTTGACTATAAATATTCAAGCAAATGAAGTCTCTCACCCACTCATGACTTGATCCAGTTGACTTATCTTTTATCATAGGGTAGTATTCCACTAACCGCTTTGCCATGGCAATAACTTCATGTTTAGTGGGATATTTGTAGTCATCTGAAGAGGCTCTTGCAATAGATATCATATTTGTCATGGTATTTCGGATGAGTCGGCAGAAGAGCTCCTTTGATAAGGTGACTTCACCCTCTTTTCCAAGACGTTGCTGCTCGAAGTATGCACGTCTCACATGTTGTAGTTCACTATCAGTGAAGAGAACGTATTCTGGGCTGGGTAACTTCAAAAACTTTGAAGTGCTGGGGTCATCTCTTTTTGGACTTCCATTATGTTCATCATCAGCTGATGAACCTTGGGGTTCAACAGGAATGGTGTGCTCCTAAAATACAAAATGTATACATTAATCAAATCAGAAAAGTAATTTATCATTTTATTCCAGAGGGTCACACTTGAATGTATAAGTGTTAATCTTTAACCACACCAATTTACATATAAATCCTCTGTGCTGAAAATGTAATTACCGATAACCGGTAAAAAACATCCAAAACACAAATATTTTAACCTTAACTGTCACTATCCCACTGATGGGACACTTGACACTCTTCTTATATATTGCCTTTTTTCATATAACATATTTTATTAATCAACACCACAATTAGGTCCGACCTAATAAAACCTTTTTAAATCGATGTGGTGTTACCATGGAAATGGTACTTTCATTTCTTTTAGTGAGCTCCTACCCTAGCAGGTGATGTCATGTTACAAATTACAATATTTAGTTTAGCTACTTTATAGTCAAATCTTGAAAAAACAAATAATGTTGGAAAAGTCTGAGTCTCACGGTTCAATATTTGCCAAATGTTTTGATATTTGGACAGACATTTATAAATTTGTAATAGTCATATAAAAATAATAGTAAAATGTATCAATAGTTAAAATAAAAAAAATAAAAAAAAATTAACAATGTCTGGGTTTAAGTAAAAATACCTGTTCTTCCTTATGAATAATAAGCCAAATGGCTTTGCGTCGCAGGAAGTGCTCAGGACCAGGAAAGAGATCTCGGATATCATCTCGGATATCATCCCGTGTGAGAGTTGGTAAAATGTCTTCCCCAATGTTAGCAGCTTAGAACACATGTAAATATGTTAGTTAGCATAGCTCAGGTGCATTATACATTGTATGCATAACTTTTTCAGATATTGTGAAAATGCATTCACTTGATTATAGTTATTTAATAAGAGAAATAGAGACATTTTTGTTTTATAACATGGTCCTAACATGGCAGAAATATTAAGTCTATGAAATGGCTTAATGAAGTGAAATAAACAGGCAATAATGATAAAATATTCTTAACACTTGACAAAAAGGTTATTTTTGTCAGCATCAGTAAATGCATTAGGTAATATGAAAAAGCAATAAACAGTTTTAGAGCATTTAAAAGTATTGGTATATGGTTGTACAAATGTTCATTGTATGTTCATTATGAAATAACTAATGTTGTGGTATGCACATTTAAAAAAAAGATCTATATATATTTGTCCATGAAACACAAGGATCAATAAGTGCTGCAAAACAAATGTTGTAAAACAGCTGACTATTGTCACTGAATACAAATTTATTATAAAGTGTTAACGATAAAACAACAGAAGTGATAGTTTAATTGAATTTGCCTCAGGGTGACGTCACAAAACAAATTGAGGTCATATTTGGATATAAGCCGCTTTTAATAAATTAAGTATTATTTAATTTGTACTAACTAGTACAACTAAAAAGATGGAAAGCAAAACGGGACAGGCTGAAATTTCAGACAAAAGATGTAACGTTACGTTAAGTTACTGAACATCTCAAGAAAAAGACTGAATGATCAGCTTCATTCAGTTACAGGAGGGCTGTTTCTGGTAGGAAAAATTTTAGATTACAATTCAACTTCAAATATACAGAATGGCCAATAGAATTAACTGATTTTCAAAAAATATGTATAAATTACTAACCTTTTAGAGTACAAATCGCAACTTCATCGAGTCCGTCCATCGTGAGAAACTGGCGGGAGGAAGTGCATTCGTTTCCTTCCTGCACTTTTGCGCGCTGATTGCGCATGCGTATTTCAAAACGTTAACACGTCACAGGATCGACGCACTGTTGCGCATGCACGCTCGCGCGTTTTTCTTATTTCCTGTGTTGTACGTTTTTAATTTGGCACGTTAAGAACGTTACAGTAGTTATTAAGGCTTTAACGTAGTTAATTGGTTACCTTTGAAAGATACATTTGACATTAGTTTTATACTCAACATCTCTTCTGTTTTATTTGAGGTCACTATGAAAGCTTGCTTTGATTTTACCGGAGAAAATGATTTGGCGCTGCATAATTAGGGCCCGAGCACCGAGGTGCGAGGACCCTCTTGTATCTGCTTTGTTTTTAGGGCCCGAGCACCGATGGTGTGAGGACCCTCTTGGAATTGCTCCGTTTATTATTATTATTATTATTATTATTATTATTAGGGCCCGAGCACCGATGGTGTGAGGACCCTCTTGTTTCTGTGTTGTTTATTAGGGCCCGAGCACCGATGGTGTGAGGACCCTCTTGGAATTGCTCCGTTTATTATTATTAGGGCCCGAGCACCGATGGTGTGAGGACCCTCTTGGAATTGCTCCGTTTATTATTATTATTATTATTATTATTATTATTAGGGCCCAAGCACCGATGGTGTGAGGACCCTATTGGAATTGCTCCGTTTATTATTATTATTATTATTCTTCTTCTTCTCCAAAATGAATCGCATTTTTGAGGGCCTAAACATACTCAAAAAGTCATGAAACTTTGCACACACCTCAGAACCGGCGAAAATTTACATCTGATATGGGTTTCAGAAGTGGGTGTGGCAAAATGGCTCGACAGCGCCACCTATACACTTTCAGCGGTGTGCGCCTCGAGCTATGTTTCACGTACATGTATGAAAATCGGTACACATATGTAACACACCAATAGCTACAAAAAAGTCTCCTGGTACAAAATCCGAATCCCAACAGGAAGTCGGTTATTTTTAATAATATGAGCAAATTTTGTGTCATTTTTGCCATTTCCATGAGTTGTATTTTAACGAACTCCTCCTAGAGACTTATTCAGATCAACACCAAATTTGGTATGCCTAATCTAAAGGCCTTTGCGATGTTAAATTGCGAAGATTTTGAGTTTTCGTCGAAGGACGTGTCAGTGGCGGCCTGGCGAATTTCGATGATTCGCCATGAAAAATGAAGTTGCTATAACTCAGACATACAATGTCCAATCTGCCCCAAACTTCACATGGTTGATAAGACTCTAGAACTGAACAGATTGACATGCCCATATTCAGTTATAGTCATAGCGCCACCTATTGGCAACAGGAAGTGTCATATTTTATGCTCCGAAGAACTACTCCTAGAAATTTTATGACATCAATGTCTTTTTTGTGGTCAGTCTAATCTAAAGGCCTGTGCAATGTTAAACTGTGAAGATCTTGAGTTTTCGTTAAAGGGCGTGTCCATGGCGCTGTGACAAAGTTCGATGTCTCGCCATGGGAGTAGAAGTTGTTGTAACTCAGGCATAAAATATCAGATCTTGCCCAAACTTCACCTGTTTGATAAGAGTCCTGGCCTGAACACATCTGAAGGCCAATATTCCATTGGGTGTGGCAAAATGGCTCGATAGCGCCACCTATACACATTCAACAGAGTGCGCCTCGAGCTATGTTTCACGTACATGTACAAAAATCGGTACACACATGTAACACACCAATACCTACAAAAAAGTCTCTTGGTAGGAAATCTGAATCCCAACAGGAAGTCGGTTATTTTGAATTTTCTCTGCAAAATTGGCATTGTTTTTGCCATTTTCAGGGGTTGTACTTTAACGAACTCCTCCTAGAGATTTATTCAGATCAACACCATATATGGTCAGTTAAATCTAAAGGCCTTTGCAATGTTAAATTGCGAAGATCTTGAGGTTTCGTTAAAGGGCGTGTCCATGGCGGCCTGACAAATTTCGATGTTTCGCCATGAAAAAGGAAGTTGCTGTAACTCAGACATACAATGTCCAATCTGCCTCAAACTTCACATGTTAGATAAGACTTCTGCCCTTAACAGATCTACATGCCCATATTCAGTCATAGTCATAGCGCCACCTGCTGGCAACAGGAAGTGTCATGTTTTACACTGCAAAGAACTACTCCAAGAAATTTTATGACATCAACATTTTATTTTGGTCAGTCTAATCTAAAGGTCTTTGCAATGTTAAATTGTGGAGATCTTTAGATTTTGTTAAAGGGCGTGTCCATGGCGCCATGACAAAATTTGATGTCTCGCCACAGCAAGAGAAGTTGTTGTAACTCAGGCTTGAAATGTTCGATATTCCCCAAACTTCACATGTTCGATAAGACTCCTAGCCTGAACACATCTGAAGGCCAATATTCCATTATAATGATAGCGCCACCTATTGGCAACAGGAAAATTGGCACAAATAAGTGACTTTGACATATTCCACTTATATTAACGATTTGAAATGCATATTTCTCACCTTCACCTTTTTACTAAAGCCATACGATTGCGGTGAGCCCGGGTGCGAGGGCCCGTTCATCGCTGCTTGCAGCTTTAATTATTATTATTATTATTATTATTATTATTATTATTATTATTATTATTATTATTATTATTATTCTCCAAAATGAATCGCATTTTTGAGGGCCTAAACATGCTCGAAAAGTCATGAAACTTTGCACACACCTCAGAACTGGCGAAAATTTACGTCTGATATGGGTTTCAGAAGTGGGTGTGGCAAAATGGCTCAACAGCGCCACCTATACATGTTCAACGGTGTGCGCCTCGAGCTACGTTTCATGTACATGTATGAAAATCGGTATACACATGTAACTCTCCAATACCTACAAAAAAGTCTCTTGGAGCAAAATCCGAAACCCAACAGGAAGTCAGTTATTTCTAATATTATGAGCAAATTTTGTGTCATTTTTGTCATTTCCATGCATTGTATTTTAACAAACTCCTCCTAGAGATTCATTCAGATAAACACCACATTTGGTATGCCTAATCTAAAGGCCTTTGCGATGTTAAATTGCGAAGCTTTTGAGTTTTCGTTGAAGGGCCTGTGTGTGGCGGCCTGGCGAATTTCGATGATTCGCCATGAAACAGGAAGTTGCTATAACTCAGACATACAATGACCAATCTGCCCCAAACTTCACATGTTTGATGAGACTCCTGACCTGAACAGTTTGACATGAACATATTCAGTTATAGTCATAGCGCCACCTATTGGCAACAGGAAGTGACATATTTTACACTGCGACAAACTACTCCTAGAAATTTTATGACATCAATGTCTTTTTTGTGGTCAGTCTAATCTAAAGGCCTGTGCGATGTTAAATTGTGAAGATCTTGAGTTTTCTTTAAAAGGCGTGTCCATGGCGCCATGACAAAGTTCGATGTCTCGCCATGGGAATAAAACATGTTATAACTCAGGCATAAAATATCTGATCTTGCCCAAACTTCACATGTTTGAAAAGAGTACTGACCTGCACAGATCTGAAGGGTAATATTCCATTGGGTGTGGCAAAATGGCTCGATAGCGCCACCTATACATTTTCAATGGAGTGCACCTCGAGCTACATGTCATGTACATGTACGAAAATCGGTAAACATATGTAACACACCAATAGCTACAAAAAAGTCTCTTGGTACGAAATCCGAATCGCAACAGGAAGTCGGTTATTTTTAATTTTCCCTGCAAAATTGGTGTTGTTTTTGTCATTTTCAGGGGTTGTATTTTAACGAACTCCTCCTAGAGATTTATTCAGATCAACACCAAACTTGATCAGTGTAATCTAAAGCCCTTTGCGATGTTAAATTGCGAAGGAATTGAGGTTTTGTTAAAGGGCGTGTCCATGGCGGCCTGACAAATTTCGATGATTCGCCATGAAAAATGATGGTGCTATAACTCAGACATACAATGTCCAATCTGCCCCAAACTTCACATGTTTGATAAGACTCTTGACCTGAACAGATCTACATGCCAATATTCAGTTATAGTCATAGCGCCACCTATTGGCAACAGGAAGTGACATATTTTACACTGTGACAATCTACTCCTAGAAATTTTATGACATCAATGTCTTTTTTGTGGTCAGTCTAATCTAAAGACCTGTGTGATGTTTAGTTGTGAAGATCTTGAGTTTTTGTTAAAAGGCATGTCCATGGCGCCATGACGAATTTCGATGTCTCTCCATGGGAATAAAAGATGTTATAACTCAGGCATAAAATGTCCGATCTTGCCCAAACTTCACATGTGTGATAAGAGTCCTGGCTTGAACACATCTGAAGGCCAATATTCCATTATAATGATAGCGCCATCTGCTGGCAACAGGAAGATTGGCACACATATGGAATAAACTTTGATATATTGCACTTATATTTATGAGTTTAAATGCATATTTCTCAACTTTCACCTTTTTACTAAAGCCACACGATGGCGGTGAGCCCGGGTGCGAGGGCCCGTTCATCGCTGCTTGCAGCTTTAATTATTATTATTCTTCTTCTCCAAAATGAATCGCATTTTTGAGGGCCTAAACATGCTCGAAAAGTCATGAAACTTTGCACACACCTCAGAACTGGCGAAAATTTACGTCTGATATGGGTTTCAGAAGTGGGTGTGGCAAAATGGCTCAACAGCGCCACCTATACATGTTCAACGGTGTGCGCCTCGAGCTACGTTTCATGTACATGTATGAAAATCGGTATACACATGTAACTCTCCAATACCTACAAAAAAGTCTCTTGGAGCAAAATCCGAAACCCAACAGGAAGTCGGTTATTTCTAATATTATGAGCAAATTTTGTGTCATTTTTGCCATTTCCATGCGTTGTATTTTAACGAACTCCTCCTAGAGATTCATTCAGATCAACACCAAATTTGGTATGCCTAATCTGAAGGCCTTTGCGATGTTAAATTGCGAAGCTTTTGAGTTTTCGTTAATGGACGTGTCCGTGGCGGCCTGGCGAATTTCGATGGTTCGCCATGAAACAGGAAGTTGCTATAACTCAGACATACAATGACCAATCTGCCCCAAACTTCACATGTTTGATGAGACTCCTGACCTGAACAGATTGACATGCCCATATTCAGTTATAGTCATAGCGCCACCTACTGGCAACAGGAAGTGACATATTTTACACTGCGATGAACTACTCCTAGAAATTTTATGACATCAATGTGTTTTTTGTGGTCAGTCTAATCTAAAGGCCTGTGCGATGTTAAGTTGTGAAGATCTTGAGTTTTTGTTAAAAGGCATGTCCATGGCGCCGTTACGAAGTTCGATGTCTCGCCATGGGAATAAAAGATGTTATAACTCAGGCATAAAATGTCCGATCTTCCCCAAACTGCACATGTGTGATAAGAGTCCTGGCCTGAACACATCTTAAGGCCAATATTCCATTATAATGATAGCGCCACCTGCTGGCAACAGTAAGATTGGCACATATATGGGATATACTTTGATATATTCAACTTATATTTAGGACATTAAATGCATATTTCTCAACGTTCACCTTTTTACTAAAACCACACGATGGAGGTGAGCCCGGGTGCGAGGGCCCGCTCATCGCTGCTTGCAGCTTTAATTATTATTATTAGGGCCCGAGCACCGAGGTGCGAGGACCCTCTTGTATCTGCTTTGTTTATTAGGGCCCGAGCACCGATGGTGTGAGGACCCTATTGGAATTGCTCCGTTTATTATTATTATTATTATTATTATTCTTCTTCTCCAAAATGAATCGCATTTTTGAGGGCCTAAACATGCTCGAAAAGTCATGAAACTTTGCACACACCTCCGAACTGGTGAAAATTTACGTCTGATATGGGTTTCAGAAGTGGGTGTGGCAAAATGGCTCAACAGCGCCACCTATACACGTTCAACGGTGTGCGCCTCGAGCTAGGTTTCATGTACATGTATGAAAATCGGTATACACATGTAACTCTCCAATACCTACAAAAAAGTCTCTTGGAGCAAAATCCGAAACCCAACAGGAAGTCGGTTATTTCTAATATTATGAGCAAATTTTGTGTCATTTTTGTCATTTCCATGCCTTGTATTTTAACGAACTCCTCCTAGAGATTCATTCAGATCAACACCAAATTTGGTATGCCTAATCTAAAGGCCTTTGCGATGTTAAATTGCGAAGCTTTTGAGTTTTCGTTGAAGGGCCTGTGTGTGGCGGCCTGGCGAATTTCGATGATTCGCCATGAAACAGGAAATTGCTATAACTCAGACATACAATGACCAATCTGCCCCAAACTTCACATGTTTGATGAGACTCCTGTCCTGAACAGTTTGACACGACCATATTCAGTTATAGTCATAGCGCCACCTATTGGCAACAGGAAGTGACATATTTTACGCTGCGACAAACTACTCCTAGAAATTTTTGACATCAATGTCTTTTTTGTGGTCAGTCTAATCTAAAGGCCTCTGTGATGTTAAATTGTGAAGATCTTGAGTTTTCGTTAAAGGGCGTGTCCATGACGGCGTGACAAAGTTCGATGTCTTGCCATGGGAATAAAATATGTTATAACTCAGACATAAAATGTCCGATCTTCCCCAAACTTCACATGTGTGATAAGAGTCCTGGCCTGAACACATCTGAAGGCCATTATTCCAACGGGTGTGGCAAAATGGCTCAATAGCGCCACCTATACACATTCAACGGAGTGTGCCTCGAGCTATGTTCCACGTACATGTACAAAAATCGGTACATATATGTAACAGTCCAATACCTACAAAAAAGTCTCTTGGTACGAAATCCGAATCCCAACAGGAAGTCGGTTATTTAGAATTTTCTCTGCAAAATTGGCGCTCTTTTTGCCATTTTCAGGGGTTGTACTTTAACGAACTCCTCCTAGAGATTTATTCAGATCAACAGCAAACTTGGTCAGTTAAATCTAAAGGCCTTTATGATGTTAAATTGCGAAGATCTTGAGGTTTCGTTAAAGGGCGTGTCCATGGCGGCCTTACAAATTTCGATGTTTTGCCATGAAAAAGGAAGTTGCAGTAACTCAGTCATACAATGTCCAATCTGCCCCAAACTTCAAATGTTAGATAAGACTTCTGCCCTTAACAGATCTACATGCCCATATTCAGTTATAGTCATAGCGCCACCTGCTGGCATCAGGAAGTGACATGTTTTACTGTAACTCAGACATACAATGTCCAATCTGCCCCAAACTTCACATGTTAGATAAGACTTCTGCCCTTAACAGATCTACATGCCCATATTCAGTTATAGTCATAGCGCCACCTGCTGGCAACAGTAAGTGACATGTTTTACGCTGCGACAAACTACTCCTAGAAATAGTATTACATTAATGTTTTTTTTGTGGTCAGTCTAATCTAAAGGCCTGTGAAATGCTAAATTATGGAGATCTTTTTTTTTTTTTTAAAGGGCGTGTCCATGGCGTCATGACAAAATTTGCTGTCTCGCCACAGTAAAGGAAGTTGTTGTAACTCAGGCATAAAATGTTCGATCTTCCCCAAACTTCACATGTTTGATAAGAGTCCTGCCCTGTACACAACTGAAGGCCAATATTCCATTATAATGATAGCGCCACCTGCTGGCAACAGGAAGATTGGCACATATATGGAATAACTTTGATATATTCAACTCATATTTATGAGTTTAAATGCATATTTCTCACCGCTCACCTATTTACTAAAGCCACTCGCTGCCAGTGAGCCCGGGTGCGAGGGCCCGTTCATCGCTGCTTGCAGCTTTAATTATTATTATTCTTCTTCTTCTTCTTCTCCCGAATGAATCACATTTTTGAGGGCTTTAACATGCTCAAAAAGTCATGAAACTTTGCACACGCGTCAAACCTGGTGAAAATTTTCGTCTGATATAGGATTCAGAAGAGGGTGTGGCAAAATGGCTCGACAGCGCCACCTATACTAAGAAAATCAACAGCCTTCCAGCTATGTTTCACGTACATGCACGAAAATTGGCACACATATGTAACACACCAATACCTACAAAAAAGACTCTTGGACCAAAATTCTAAACCCAACAGGAAGTCGGTTATTTTTAATATTATGAGCAAATTTTGTGTAATTTTGGTCATTTCCATGTGTTGTATTTTAATGAACTCCTCCTAGAGATTTCTTCAAATCAGCACCAAATTTGGTATGCCTAATCTAAAGTCCTTTGCGATGTTAAATTGCGAAGATCTTGAGTTTTTGTCGAAGGGCGTGTCCGTGGCGGCCTGGCGAATTTCGATGATTCGCCACGAAAAATGTAGTTGCTTTAACTCACACATACAATGTCCAATCTGCCCCAAACTTCACATGTTTGATGAAACTCTGAACCTGAACAGATTGACATGCCCATATTCAGTTATAGTCATAGCGCCACCTATTGGCAACAGGAAGTGTCATATTTTACGCTGCGACGAACTACTCCTAGAAATTTTTTGACATCAATGTCTTTTTTGTGGTCAGTCTAATCTAAAGGCCTGTGCGATGTTCAGTTGTGAAGATCTTGAGTTTTCGTTAAAAGGCATGTCCACGGCACCATGGCGAAGTTCGATGTCTCGCCATGTGAATAAAAGATGTTATAACTCAGGCATAAAATGTCCAATCTTCCCCAAACTTCACATGTGTGATAAGAGTCCTGACCTGAACAGATCTGCAGGCCAATATTCCACCGGGTGTGGCAGAATGGCTCGATAGCGCCACCTATACACTTTCAACGGAGTGTGCCTCGAGCTATGTTTCACGTACATGTACAAAAATTGGTACACACATGTAACTCACCAATATCTACAAAAAAGTCGCTTAGTACGAAATCCGAATCTCAACAGGAAGTCGGTTATTTTGAATTTTCCCTGCAAAATTGGTGCTGTTTTTTCCATTTTCAGGGGTTGTACTTTAACTAACTCCTCCTAGAGACTTATTCAGATCAACACCAAACTTGGTCAGTGTAATCTAAAGCCATTTGCGATGTTAAATTGCGAAGGACTTGAGGTTTCGTTAAAGGGCGTGTCCATGGCGGCCTGACAAATTTCGATGTTTCGCCATGAAAAAGGAAGCTGCTGTAACTCAGACATACAATGTCCAATCTGCCTCAAACTTCACATGTTAGATAAGACTTCTGCCCTTAACAGATCTACATGCCCATATTCAGTTATAGTCATAGCGCCACCTGCTGGCAACAGGAAGTGTCAATGTTTTACACTGCAAATAACTACTCCAAGAAATTTTATGACATCAACATTTTATTTTGGTCAGTCTAATCTAAAGTTCTTTGCAATGTTAAATTGTGGAGATCTTGAGATTTTGTTAAAGGGTGTGTCCATGGCGCCATGACAAAATTTGATGTCTCGCCATAGGAAGAGAAGTTGTTGTAACTCAGGCATTAAATGTTCAATCTTCCCCAAACTTCACATGTTCGATAAGAGTCCTGGCCTGAACACATCTGAAGGCCAATGTTCCATTATAATGATAGCGCCACCTGCTTACAACAGGAAAATTGGCAGATATATGGAATAAACTTTGACATATTCCACTTATATTTCTGAGTTTAAATGCATATTTCTCACCGTTCACAGATCTACTAAAGCCACTTACTGCCTGTGAGCCCGGGTGCGAGGGCCCGTTCATCGCTGCTTGCAGCTTTAATTAGGGCCCGAGCACCGATGGTGTGAGGACCCTCTTGGAATTGCTCCGTTTATTAGGGCCCGAGCACCGATGGTGTGAGGACCCTCTTGGAATTGCTCCATTTATTATTATTATTATTATTATTATTATTATACTTCTCCAAAATGAATCGCATTTTTGAGGGCCTAAACATACTCAAAAAGTCATGAAACTATGCACACACCTCAGAACTGGCGAAAATTTACATCTGATATGGGTTTCAGAAGTGGGTGTGGCAAAATGGCTCGACAGCGCCACCTATACACGTTCAACGGTGTGCGCCCCGAGCTATGTTTCACGTACATGTATGAAAATCGGTACACATGTGTAACTCTCCAGTACCTACAAAAAAGTCTCTTAGAGCAAAATTCTAAACCCAACAGGAAGTCGGTTATTTTTAATATTATGAGCAAATTTTGTGTCATTTTTGCCATTTCCATGCGTTGTATTTTAACGAACTCCTCCTAGAAACTTATTCAGATCAACACCAAGTTTGGTATGCCTAATCTAAAGGCCTTTGCGATGTTAAATTGCGAAGCTTTTGAGTTTTCGTTAATGGTCGTGTCCGTGGCGGCCTGGCGAATTTCGATGATTCGCCATGAAACAGGAAGTTGCTATAACTCAGACATACAATGACCAATCTGCCCCAAACCTCACATGTTTGATGAGTCTCCTGACCTGAACAGATTGACATGCCCATATTCAGTTATAGTCATAGCGCCACCTACTGGCAACAGGAAGTGACATATTTTACACTGCGATGAACTACTCCTAGAAATTTTATGACATCAATGTATTTTTTGTGGTCAGTCTAATCTAAAGGCCTGTGCGATGTTAAGTTTTGAAGATCTTGAGTTTTCGTTAAAAGGCGTGTCCATGGCACCGTCACGAAGTTCGATGTCTCGCCATGGGAATAAAAGATGTTATAACTCAGGCATAAAATGTCCGATCTTCCCCAAACTTCACATGTGTGATAAGAGTCCTGGCCTGAACACATCTGAAGGCCAAAATTCCATCAGGTGTGGCAAAATGGCTCGATAGCGCCACCTATACATTTTCAACAGAGTGCGCCTCGAGCTATGTTTCACGTACATGTACAAACATCGGTATACACATGTAACACACCAATACCTACAAAAAAGTCTCTTGGTACGAAATCCGAATCCCAACAGGAAGTCGGTTTTTTAGAATTTTCTCTGCAAAATTGGCGTTGTTTTTGACATTTTCAGGGGTTGTACTTTAACGAACTCCTCCTAGAGATTTATTCAGATCAACACCAAACTTGGTCAGTTAAATCTTAAGGCCTTTGAGATGTTAAATGGTGAAGATCTTGAGGTTTCGTTAAAGGGCGTGTCCATGGTGGCCTGACAAATTTCGATGTTTCGCCATGAAAAGGAAGTTGCTGTAACTCAGACATACAATGTCCAATCTGCCCCAAACTTCACATGTTAGATAAGACTTCTGCCCTTAACAGATCTACATGCCCATTTTCAGTTATAGTCATAGCGCCACCTGCTGGCAACAGGAAGTGACATGTTTTAGGCTGCGACAAACTACTCCTAGAATTTTTTTGAGATTAAAGTATTTTTTGTAGTCAGTCTAATCTAAAGGCCTGTGCAATGTTAACTTGTGGAGATCTTGAGTTTTTGTTAAAGGGCGTGTCCATGGCGCCATGACAAATTTTGATGTCTCGCCACAGTAAGAGAAGTTGTTGGAACTCAGGCATAATTTGTTCGATCTTCCCCAAACTTCACATGTTCGATAAGAGTCCTGCCCTAAACACATTTGAAGGCCAATATTCCATTATAATGAGAGCACCACCTGCTGGCAAAAGGAATATTGGCACATATATGGAGTAAACTTTGATATATTCCACTTATGATTTATGAGTCTTATGAGTGAGATGTTCTTCTTCTTCTTCTTCTTCTTCTTCTCCCGAATTAATCGCATTTTTGAGGGCTTTAACATGCTCAAAAAGTCATGAAACTTTGCACACGCATCAAACCTGGTGAAAATTTTCGTCTGATATAGGATTCAGAAGAGGGTGTGGCAAAATGGCCCGACAGCGCCACCTATACTAAGAAAATCAACAGCCTTCCAGCTATGTTTCACGTACATGCACGAAAATTGGCACACATATGTAACACACCAATACCTACAAAAAAGACTCTTGGACCAAAATTCTAAACCCAACAGGAAGTCGGTTATTTTAATATTATTAGCAAATTTTGTGTAATTTTGGTCATTTCCATGTGTTGTATTTTAACGAACTCCTCCTAGAGATTTCTTTAAATCAACACCAAATTTGGTATGCCTAATCTAAAGTCCTTTGCGATGTTAAATTGCGAAGATCCTGACTTTTCGTTGAAGGGCGTGTCCGTGGCGGCCTGGCGAATTTCGATGATTCGCCACGAAAAATGAAGTTGCTATAACTCACACATACAATGTCCAATCTGCCCGAAACTTCACATGTTTGATGAAACTCCGAACCTGAACAGATTGACATGGCCATATTCAGTTATAGTCATAGCGCCACCTATTGGCAACAGGAAGTGACATATTTTACGCTGCGACGAACTACTCCTAGAAATTTTATGACATCAATGTCTTTTTTGTGGTCAGTCTAATCTAAAGGCCTGTGCGATGTCCAGTTGTGAAGATCTTGAGTTTTCGTTAAAAGGCTTGTTCTTGGCGCCGCGACGAAGTTCGATGTCTCGCCATGGGAATAAAAGATGTTATAACTCAGGCATAAAATGTCCGATCTTGATCAAACTTCACATGTGTGATAAGTGTCCTGGCCTGAACAGATCTGAAGGCCAATATTCCATTGGGTGTGGCAAAATGGCTCGATAGCGCCACCTATACACTTTCAACGGAGTGCGTCTCGAGCTATGTTTCATGTACATGTACAAAAATCGGTACACACATGTAACACACCAATATCTACGAAAAAGTCTCTTGGTACAAAATCCGGATCCCAACAGGAAGTCAGTTATTTAGAATTTTCTCTGCACAATTGGCGTTGTTTTTGCCATTTTCAGGGGTTGTACTTTAGCAAACTCCTCCTAGAGATTTATTCAGATCAACACCAAACTTGGTCAGTTAAATCTTAAGGCCTTTGAGATGTTAAATGGTGAAGATCTTGAGGTTTCGTTAAAGGGCGTGTCCATGGTGGCCTGACAAATTTCGATGTTTCGCCATGAAAAGGAAGTTGCTGTAACTCAGACATACAATGTCCAATCTGCCCCAAACTTCACATGTTAGATAAGACTTCTGCCCTTAACAGATCTACATGCCCATTTTCAGTTATAGTCATAGCGCCACCTGCTGGCAACAGGAAGTGACATGTTTTAGGCTGCGACAAACTACTCCTAGAATTTTTTTGAGATTAAAGTATTTTTTGTAGTCAGTCTAATCTAAAGGCCTGTGCAATGTTAACTTGTGGAGATCTTGAGTTTTTGTTAAAGGGCGTGTCCATGGCGCCATGACAAATTTTGATGTCTCGCCACAGTAAGAGAAGTTGTTGGAACTCAGGCATAATTTGTTCGATCTTCCCCAAACTTCACATGTTCGATAAGAGTCCTGCTCTAAACACATTTGAAGGCCAATATTCCATTATAATGAGAGCACCACCTGCTGGCAAAAGGAATATTGGCACATATATGGAGTAAACTTTGATATATTCCACTTATATTTATGAGTTTAAATGCATATTTCTCACCGTTCACCTAATTAATAAAGCCACTCGCTGGCGGTGAGCCCGGGTGCGAGGGCCCGTTCATCGCTGCTTGCAGCTTTAATTATTATTATTATTATTATTATTATTCTTCTTCTCTAAGATGAATCGCATTTTTGAGGGCCTAAACATGCTCGAAAAGTCATGAAACTTTGCACACACCTCAGAACTGGCGAAAATTTACGTCTGATATGGGTTTCAGAAGTGGGTGTGGCAAAATGGCTCAACAGCGCCACCTATACACGTTCAACGGTGTGCGCCTCGAGCTACGTTTCATATACATGTATGAAAATCGGTATACTCATGTAACTCTCCAATACCTACAAAAAAGTCTCTTGGAGCAAAATCCGATACCCAACAGGAAGTCGGTTATTTCTAATATTATGAGCAAATTTTGTGTCATTTTTGTCATTTCCATGCGTTGTATTTTAACGAACTCCTCCTAGAGATTAATTCATATCAACACCAAATTTGGTATGCCTAATCTAAAGGCCTTTGCGATGTTAAATTGCGAAGCTTTTGAGTTTTCGTTGAAGGGCCTGTGTGTGGCGGCCTGGCGAATTTCGATGATTCGCCATGAAACAGGAAGTTGCTATAACTCAGACATACAATGACCAATCTGCCCCAAACTTCACATGTTTGATGAGACTCCTGTCCTGAACAGTTTGACATGACCATATTCAGTTATAGTCATAGCGCCACCTATTGGCAACAGGAAGTGACATATTTTACGCTGCGACAAACTACTCCTAGAAATTTTTGACATCAATGTCTTTTTTGTCGTCAGTCTAATCTAAAGGCCTGTACGATGTTAAATTGAGAAGATCTTGAGTTTTCGTTAAAGGGCGTGTCCATGGCGCCATGTCAAAGTTCGATGTCTCGCCATGGGAGTAGAAGTTGTTGTAACTCAGTCATAAAATATCAGATCTTGCCCAAACTTCAAATGTTTGATAAGAGTACTGACCTGAACACATCTGTAGGCTAATATTCCATTGGGTGTGGCAAAATGGCTCGATAGCGCCACCTATAAATTTTGAATGGAGTGTGCCTCGAGCTACATGTCATATACATGTACGAAAATCGGTAAACATATGTAACACACCAATAGCTACAAAAAAGTTTCTTGGTACGAAACCCGAATCCCAACAGGAAGTCGGTTATTTTTAATTTTCCCTGCAAAATTGGTGTTGTTTTTGTCATTTTCAGGGGTTGTATTTTAACGAACTCCTCCTAGAGATTTATTCAGATCAACACCAAACTTGGTCAGTGTAATCTAAAGCCCTTTGCCATGTTAAATTGCGAAGGAATTGAGGTTTCGTTAAAGGGCGTGTCCATGGCGGCCTGACAAATTTCGATGATTCGCCATGAAAAATGATGGTGCTATAACTCACACATACAATGTCCAATCCGCCCCAAACTTCACATTTTTGATAAGACTCTACACCTGAACAGATCTACATGCCAATATTCAGTTATAGTCATAGCGCCACCTATTGGCAACTGGAAGTGACATATTTTACACTGTGACAAACTACTCCTAGAAATTTTATGACATCAATGTCTTTTTTGTGGTCAGTCTAATCTAAAGACCTGTGTGATGTTCAGTTGTGAAGATCTTGAGTTTTTGTTAAAAGGCATGTCCATGTCGCCATGACGAAGTTCGATGTCTCGCCATGGGAATAAAAGATGTTATTACTCAGGCATAAAATGTCCGATCTTGCCCAAACTTCACATGTGTGATAAGGGTCCTGGCTTGAACACATCTGAAGGCCAATATTCCATTATAACGATAGCGCCACCTGCTGGCAACAGGAAGATTGGCACACATATGGAATAAACTTTGATATATTGCACTTATATTTATGAGTTTAAATGCATATTTCTCAATGTTCACCTTTTTACTAAAGCCACACGATGGCGGTGAGCCCGGGTGCGAGGGCCCGTTCATCGCTGCTTGCAGCTTTAATTAGGGCCCGAGCACCGATGGTGTGAGGACCCTCTTGGAATTGCTCCGTTTATTATTATTATTATTATTATTATTATTCTTCTCTAAGATGAATCGCATTTTTGAGGGCCTAAACATGCTCGAAAAGTCATGAAACTTTGCACACACCTCAGAACTGGCGAAAATTTACGTCTGATATGGGTTTCAGAAGTGGGTGTGGCAAAATGGCTCAACAGCGCCACCTATACACGTTCAACGGTGTGCGCCTCGAGCTACATTTCATGTACATGTATGAAAATCGGTATACACATGTAACTCTCCAATACCTACAAAAAAGTCTCTTGGAGCAAAATCCGAAACCCAACAGGAAGTCGGTTATTTCTAATATTATGAGCAAATTTTGTGTCATTTTTGTCATTTCCATGCGTTGTATTTTAACGAACTCCTCCTAGAGATTAATTCAGATCAACACCAAATTTGGTATGCCTAATCTAAAGGCCTTTGCGATGTTAAATTGCGAAGCTTTTGAGTTTTTGTTAAAGGGCCTGTGTGTGGCGGCCTGGCGAATTTCGATGATTCGCCATGAAACAGGAAGTTGCTATAACTCAGACATACAATGACCAATCTGCCCCAAACTTCACATGTTTGATGAGACTCCTGTCCTGAACAGTTTGACATGACCATATTCAGTTATAGTCATAGCGCCACCTATTGGCAACAGGAAGTGACATATTTTACGCTGCGACAAACTACTCCTAGAAATTTTTGACATCAATGTCTTTTTTGTCGTCAGTCGAATCTAAAGGCCTGTACGATGTTAAATTGAGAAGATCTTGAGTTTTCGTTAAAGGGCGTGTCCATGGCGCCATGTCAAAGTTCGATGTCTCGCCATGGGAGTAGAAGTTGTTGTAACTCAGTCATAAAATATCAGATCTTGCCCAAACTTCAAATGTTTGATAAGAGTACTGACCTGAACACATCTGGAGGCTAATATTCCATTGGGTGTGGCAAAATGGCTCGAAAGCGCCACCTATACATTTTCAATGGAGTGCGCCTCGAGCTACATGTCATATACATGTACGAAAATCGGTAAACATATGTAACACACCAATAGCTACAAAAAAGTCTCTTGGTACGAAACCCGAATCCCAACAGGAAGTCGGTTATTTTTAATTTTCCCTGCAAAATTGGTGTTGTTTTTGTCATTTTCAGGGGTTGTATTTTAACGAACTCCTCCTAGAGATTTATTCAGATCAACACCAAACTTGGTCAGTGTAATCTAAAGCCCTTTGCCATGTTAAATTGCGAAGGAATTGAGGTTTCGTTAAAGGGCGTGTCCATGGCGGCCTGACAAATTTCGATGATTCGCCATGAAAAATGATGGTGCTATAACTCACACATACAATGTCCAATCCGCCCCAAACTTCACATTTTTGATAAGACTCTTCACCTGAACAGATCTACATGCCAATATTCAGTTATAGTCATAGCGCCACCTATTGGCAACTGGAAGTGACATATTTTACACTGTGACAAACTACTCCTAGAAATTTTATGACATCAATATCTTTTTTGTGGTCAGTCTAATCTAAAGACCTGTGTGATGTTTAGTTGTGAAGATCTTGAGTTTTTGTTAAAAGGCATGTCCATGTCGCCATGACGAAGTTCGATGTCTCGCCATGGGAATAAAAGATGTTATAACTCAGGCATAAAATGTCCGATCTTGCCCAAACTTCACATGTGTGATAAGGGTCCTGGCTTGAACACATCTGAAGGCCAATATTCCATTATAACGATAGCGCCACCTGCTGGCAACAGGAAGATTGGCACACATATGGAATAAACTTTGATATATTGCACTTATATTTATGAGTTTAAATGCATATTTCTCAACGTACACCTTTTTACTAAAGCCACACGATGGCGGTGAGCCCGGGTGCGAGGGCCCGTTCATCGCTGCTTGCAGCTTTAATTATTATTATTATTCTTCTTCTCTAAGATGAATCGCATTTTTGAGGGCCTAAACATGCTCGAAAAGTCATGAAACTTTGCACACACCTCAGAACTGGCGAAAATTTACGTCTGATATGGGTTTCAGAAGTGGGTGTGGCAAAATGGCTCAACAGCGCCACCTATACACGTTCAACGGTGTGCGCCTCGAGCTACGTTTCATGTACATGTATGAAAATCGGTATACACATGTAACTCTCCAATACCTACAAAAAAGTCTCTTGGAGCAAAATCCGAAACCCAACAGGAAGTCGGTTATTTCTAATATTATGAGCAAATTTTGTGTCATTTTTGTCATTTCCATGCGTTGTATTTTAACGAACTCCTCCTAGAGATTCATTCAGATCAACACCAAATTTGGTATGCCTAATCTGAAGGCCTTTGCGATGTTAAATTGCGAAGCTTTTGAGTTTTTGTTAATGGGCGTATCCGTGGCGGCCTGGCGAATTTCGATGATTCGCCATGAAACAGGAAGTTGCTATAACTCAGACATACAATGACCAATCTGCCCCAAACTTCACATGTTTGATGAGACTCCTGACCTGAACAGATTGACATGCCCATATTCAGTTATAGTCATAGCGCCACCTATTGCCAACAGGAAGTGACATATTTTACACTGCGATGAACTACTCCTAGAAATTTTATGACATCAATGTATTTTTTGTGGTCAGTCTAATCTAAAGGCCTGTGCGATGTTAAGTTGTGAAGATCTTGAGTTTTCGTTAAAAGGCGTGTCCATGGCGCCGTCACGAAGTTCGATGTCTCGCCATGGGAATAAAATATGTTATAACTCAGGCATAAAATGTCCGATCTTCCCCAAACTGCACATGTGTGATAAGAGTCCTGGCCTGAACACATCTGAAGGCCAAAATTCCATCAGGTGTGGCAAAATGGCTCGATAGCGCCACCTATACACTTTCAACAGAGTGCGCCTCGAGCTATGTTTCACGTACATGTACAAAAATCGGTATACATATGTAACACACCAATACCTACAAAAAAGTCTCTTGGTACGAAATCCGAATCCCAACAGGAAGTTGGTTATTTAGAATTTTCTCTGCAAAATTGGCGTTGTTTTTGCCATTTTCAGGGTTTGTACTTTAACAAACTCCTCCTAGAGATTTAGTCAGATCAACACCAAACCTGGTCAGTGTAATCTTAAGCCCTTTGCGATGTTAAATTGCGAAGATCTTTAGATTTCGTTGAAGGGCGTGTCCATGGCGGCCTGACAAATTTCGATGTTTCGCCATGAAAAAGGAAGTTGCTGTAACTCAGACATACAATGTCCAATCTGCCCCAAACTTCACATGTTAGATAAAACTTCTGCCCTTAACAGATCTACATGCCCACATTCAGTTATAGTCATAGCGCCACCTATTGGCAACAGGAAGTGACATGTTTTACGCTGCGACAAACTACTCCTATAATTTTTTTGAGATTAACATATATTTTGTGGTCAGTCTAATCTAAAGGCCTGTGCAATGTTAACTTTTGGAGATCTTGAGTTTTTGTTAAAGGGCGTTTCCATGGCGCCATGACAAAATTTGATATCTTGCCACAGCAAGAGAAGTTATTGTAACTCAAGCATAAAATGTTCAATCTTCCGCAAACTTCACATGTTTGATAAGAGTCCTGGCCTGAACACATCTGAAGGCCAATATTCCATTATAATGATAGCGCCACCTGCTGGCAACGGTAAGATTGGCACATATATGGGATATACTTTGATATATTCCACTTATATTCAGGACATTAAATGCATATTTCTCAACGTTCACCTTTTTACTAAAGCCACACGATGGCGGTGCGCCCGGGTGCGAGGGCCCGTTCATCGCTGCTTGCAGCTTTAATTATTATTATTATTAGGGCCCGAGCACCGATGGTGTGAGGACCCTCTTGGAATTGCTCCGTTTATTATTATTATTAGGGCCCGAGCACCGATGGTGTGAGGACCCTCTTGGAATTGCTCCGTTTATTATTATTATTATTATTATTATTATTATTATTATTCTTCTCTAAGATGAATCGCATTTTTGAGGGCCTAAACATGCTCGAAAAGTCATGAAACTTTGCACACACCTCAGAACTGGCGAAAATTTACGTCTGATATGGGTTTCAGAAGTGGGTGTGGCAAAATGGCTCAACAGCGCCACCTATACATGTTCAACGGTGTGCGCCTCGAGCTACGTTTCATGTACATGTATGAAAATCGGTATACACATGTAACTCTCCAATACCTACAAAAAAGTCTCTTGGAGCAAAATCCGAAACCCAACAGGAAGTCGGTTATTTCTAATATTATGAGCAAATTTTGTGTCATTTTTGTCATTTCCATGCGTTGTATTTTAACGAACTCCTCCTAGAGATTAATTCAGATCAACACCAAATTTGGTATGCCTAATCTAAAGGCCTTTGCGATGTTAAATTGCGAAGCTTTTGAGTTTTCGTTGAAGGGCCTGTGTGTGGCGGCCTGGCGAATTTCGATGATTCGCCATGAAACAGGAAGTTGCTATAACTCAGACATACAATGACCAATCTGCCCCAAACTTCACATGTTTGATGAGACTCCTGTCCTGAACAGTTTGACATGACCATATTCAGTTATAGTCATAGCGCCACCTATTGGCAACAGGAAGTGACATATTTTACGCTGCGACAAACTACTCCTAGAAATTTTTGACATCAATGTCTTTTTTGTCGTCAGTCTAATCTAAAGGCCTGTACGATGTTAAATTGAGAAGATCTTGAGTTTTCGTTAAAGGGCGTGTCCATGGCGCCATGTCAAAGTTCGATGTCTCGCCATGGGAGTAGAAGTTGTTGTAACTCAGTCATAAAATATCAGATCTTGCCCAAACTTCAAATGTTTGATAAGAATACTGACCTGAACACATCTGGAGGCTAATATTCCATTGGGTGTGGCAAAATGGCTCGATAGCGCCACCTATACATTTTCAATGGAGTGCGCCTCGAGCTACATGTCATATACATGTACGAAAATTGGTAAACATATGTAACACACCAATAGCTACAAAAAAGTCTCTTGGTACGAAACCCGAATCCCAACAGGAAGTCGGTTATTTTTAATTTTCCCTGCAAAATTGGAGTTGTTTTTGTCATTTTCAGGGGTTGTATTTTAACGAACTCCTCCTAGAGATTTATTCAGATCAACACCAAACTTGGTCAGTGTAATCTAAAGCCCTTTGCCATGTTAAATTGCGAAGGAATTGAGGTTTCGTTAAAGGGCGTGTCCATGGCGGCCTGACAAATTTCGATGATTCGCCATGAAAGAGGAAGTTGCTATAACTCAGACATACAATGTCCAATCTGCCCCAAACTTCACATGTTTGATGAGACTCCTGTCCTGAACAGTTTGACATGACCATATTCAGTTATAGTCATAGCGCCACCTATTGGCAACAGGAAGTGACATATTTTATGCTGCGACAAACTACTCCTAGAAATTTTTGACATCAATGTCTTTTTTGTTGTCAGTCTAATCTAAAGGCCTGTACGATGTTAAATTGAGAAGATCTTGAGTTTTCGTTAAAGGGCGTGTCCATGGCGCCATGTCAAAGTTCGATGTCTCGCCATGGGAGTAGAAGTTGTTGTAACTCAGTCATAAAATATCAGATCTTGCCCAAACTTCAAATGTTTGATAAGAGTACTGACCTGAACACATCTGGAGGCTAATATTCCATTGGGTGTGGCAAAATGGCTCGATAGCGCCACCTATACATTTTCAATGGAGTGCGCCTCGAGCTACATGTCATATACATGTACGAAAATCGGTAAACATATGTAACACACCAATAGCTACAAAAAAGTCTCTTGGTACGAAACCCGAATCCCAACAGGAAGTCGGTTATTTTTAATTTTCCCTGCAAAATTGGTGTTGTTTTTGTCATTTTCAGGGGTTGTATTTTAACGAACTCCTCCTAGAGATTTATTCAGATCAACACCAAACTTGGTCAGTGTAATCTAAAGCCCTTTGCCATGTTAAATTGCGAAGGAATTGAGGTTTCGTTAAAGGGCGTGTCCATGGCGGCCTGACAAATTTCGATGATTCGCCATGAAAAATGATGGTGCTATAACTCACACATACAATGTCCAATCCGCCCCAAACTTCACATTTTTGATAAGACTCTTCACCTGAACAGATCTACATGCCAATATTCAGTTATAGTCATAGCGCCACCTATTGGCAACTGGAAGTGACATATTTTACACTGTGACAAACTACTCCTAGAAATTTTATGACATCAATGTCTTTTTTGTGGTCAGTATAATCTAAAGGCCTGTGCAATGTTAACTTGTGGAGATCTTGAGTTTTTGTTGAAGGGCGTTTCCATGGCGCCATGACAAAATTTGATGTCTTGTCACAGCAAGAGAAGTTGTTGTAACTCAAGCATAAAATGATCAATCTTCCCCAAACTTCACATGTTTGATAAGAGTCCTGGCCTGAACACATCTGAAGGCCAATATTCCATTATAATGATAGCGCCACCTGCTGGCAACGGTAAGATTGGCACATATATGGGATATACTTTGATATATTCCACTTATATTTAGGACATTAAATGCATATTTCTCAACGTTCACCTTTTTACTAAAGCCACACGATGGCGGTGAGCCCGGGTGCGAGGGCCCGTTCATCGCTGCTTGCAGCTTTAATTATTATTATTATTATTATTATTCTTCTTCTCTAAGATGAATCGCATTTTTGAGGGCCTAAACATGCTCGAAAAGTCATGAAACTTTGCACACACCTCAGAACTGGCGAAAATTTACGTCTGATATGGGTTTCAGAAGTGGGTGTGGCAAAATGGCTCAACAGCGCCACCTATACACGTTCAACGGTGTGCGCCTCGAGCTACGTTTCATGTACATGTATGAAAATCGGTATACACATGTAACTCTCCAATACCTACAAAAAAGTCTCTTGGAGCAAAATCCGAAACCCAACAGGAAGTCGGTTATTTCTAATATTATGAGCAAATTTTGTGTCATTTTTGTCATTTCCATGCGTTGTATTTTAACGAACTCCTCCTAGAGATTCATTCAGATCAACACCAAATTTGGTATGCCTAATCTGAAGGCCTTTGCGATGTTAAATTGCGAAGATCTTTAGATTTCGTTAAAGGGCGTGTCCATGGCGGCCTGACAAATTTCGATGTTTCGCCATGAAAAAGGAAGTTGCTGTAACTCAGACATACAATGTCCAATCTGCCCCAAACTTCACATGTTAGATAAAACTTCTGCCCTTAACAGATCTACATGCCCACATTCAGTTATAGTCATAGCGCCACCTATTGGCAACAGGAAGTGACATGTTTTACGCTGCGACAAACTACTCCTATAATTTTTTTGAGATTAACATATATTTTGTGGTCAGTCTAATCTAAAGGCCTGTGGAATGTTAACTTTTGGAGATCTTGAGTTTTTGTTAAAGGGCGTTTCCATGGCGCCATGACAAAATTTGATATCTTGCCACAGCAAGAGAAGTTATTGTAACTCAAGCATAAAATGTTCAATCTTCCGCAAACTTCACATGTTTGATAAGAGTCCTGGCCTGAACACATCTGAAGGCCAATATTCCATTATAATGATAGCGCCACCTGCTGGCAACGGTAAGATTGGCACATATATGGGATATACTTTGATATATTCCACTTATATTCAGGACATTAAATGCATATTTCTCAACGTTCACCTTTTTACTAAAGCCACACGATGGCGGTGCGCCCGGGTGCGAGGGCCCGTTCATCGCTGCTTGCAGCTTTAATTATTATTATTATTTTTCTGAAACTTTCTCGAAAAGTCATGAAACTTGGCACACACGTCAGAGCTGGAAAAATATTAGGTATGCAATGGTTTGCTAAGGTGGGTGTGGCAAAATGGCTCGACAGCGCCACCTATAAATTTTCAACGAAGTGCATCTTGAGCTACGTTTCACGTACTTGTATGAAAATCGGTACACACATGTAACACACCAATATCTTCAAAAAAGTCTCTTGGTACGAAATCCAAATCCCAACAGGAAGTCAGTTATTATTTTTTTTCTCATCCGAAATTTTGCAATTTTTGCCATTTCCGGGGGTTGTACTTTAACGAACTCCTCCTAGAGATTTATTCAGATCAACACCAAAGTTTGTCAGTGTAATCTAAAGGCCTTTGCGATGTTAAATTGCGAAGATCTAGAGTTTTCGTTTGAGGGCGTGTCTGTGGCGGCTTGGCGAATTTTGATGTTTCGCCATGAAAAATGAAGTTGCCATAACTTAGACATAAAATGTCCAATCTGCACCAAACTTCACATGTTTGATAAGACTCCTGACCTGAACAGATCAACATTCCCAAATTTAGTTATAGTCATGGCGCCACCTGCTGGCAACAGGAAGTGAATACCTTACGCTGCAATGAACTACTCCTAGAAATCTAATAAAATCTAAATTGTGTTATGGTCAGTTTAATCTAAAGGCCTTTGCGATAGTGAATTGTGATTATCTTGAGTTTTCGATAAAGGGTGTGTCCTTGGCGACGTGACAAAGTTTGATGTCTCGCCATGGGAATAAAATTTGTAACTCAGACATAAAATGTCTGATCTTCCCCAAACTTCACATGTTTGATAAGAGTCCTGGCCTGAACACAACTGAAGGCCAATATTCCATTGGGTGTGGCGAAATGGCTCCATAGCGCCACCTATACATTTTCAACGGAGTGCACCTCGAGCTATGTTTCACGTGCATTTACAAAAATCGGTACACACATGTATCACACCTATACCTACAAAAAAGTCTCTTGGTACGAAATCCGAATCCCAACAGGAAGTCGGTTATTTAGAATTTTCTCTGCAAAATTGGCGTTTTTTTTGCCATTTTCAGGGGTTGTACTTTGACGAACTCCTCCTAGAAATTTATTCCGATCAACACCAAACTTGGTCAGTTAAATCTAATGGCCTTTGCAATGTTAAATTGCGAAGATCTTGAGGTTTCGATAAAGGGCGTGTCCATGGCGGCCTGACAAATTACGATGTTTCACCATGAAAAAGGAAGTTGCTGTAACTCAGACATCAATGTCCAATCTGCCCCAAACTTCACATGTTAGATAAGACTTCTGCCCTTAACAGATCTACATAGATCTAAAAGTCCTGCCCTGAACACATCTGAAGGCCAATATTCCATTATAATGATAGCGCCACCTGCTGGCAACAGGAAG
Source organism: Carassius gibelio (assembly GCF_023724105.1). Taxonomy (NCBI): domain Eukaryota; kingdom Metazoa; phylum Chordata; class Actinopteri; order Cypriniformes; family Cyprinidae; genus Carassius; species Carassius gibelio. The sequence continues at coordinate 48,332,125 of NC_068398.1, forward strand.
ATTGGCACATATATGGAATAAACATTGATATATTCTACTTATATTTATGAGTTTAAACGCATATTTCTCAGTGTTCACCTATTAACTAAAGCCACTCGCTGCCGGTGAGCCCGGGTGCGAGGGTCCGTTCATCGCTGCTTGCAGCTTTAATTAGGGCCCAAGCACCGATGGTGTGAGGACCCTATTGGAATTGCTCCGTTTATTATTATTATTATTATTATTATTATTATTATTATTATTCTTCTTCTCCAAAATGAATCGCATTTTTGAGGGCCTAAACATGCTCGAAAAGTCATGAAACTTTGCACACACCTCAGAACTGGCGAAAATTTACGTCTGATATGGATTACAGTAGTGGGTGTGGCAAAATGGCTCAACAGCGCCACCTATACATGTTCAACGGTGTGCGCCTCGAGCTACGTTTCATGTACATGTATGAAAATCGGAATACACATGTAACTCTCCAATACCTACAAAAAAGTCTCTTGGAGCAAAATCCGAAACCCAACAGGAAGTCAGTTATTTCTAATATTATGAGCAAATTTTGTGTCATTTTTGTCATTTCCATGCGTTGTATTTTAACGAACTCCTCCTAGAGATTCATTCAGATAAACACCAAATTTGGTATGCCTAATCTAAAGGCCTTTGCAATGTTAAATTGCGAAGCTTTTGAGTTTTCGTTTAAGGGCCTGTGTGTGGCGGCCTGGCGAATTTTGATGATTCGCCATGAAACAGGAAGTTGCTAAAACTCAGACATACAATGACCAATCTGCCCCAAACTTCACATGTTTGATGAGACTCCTGACCTGAACAGTTTGACACGACCATATTCAGTTATAGTCATAGCGCCACCTATTGGCAACAGGAAGTGTCATATTTTACGCTGCGACAAACTACTCATAGAAATAGTATGACATCAATGTATTTTTTGTGGTCAGTCTAATCTAAAGGTCTGTGCGATGTTAAATTGTGAAGATCTTGAGTTTTCGTTAAAAGGCGTGTCCATGGCGCCCTGACAAAGTTCGATGTCTCGCCATGGGAATAAAACATGTTATAACTCAGGCATAAAATATCTGATCTTGCCCAAACTTCACATGTTTGAAAAGAGTACTGACCTGCACACATCTGGAGGCTAATGTTCCATTGGGTGTGGCAAAATGGCTCGATAGCGCCACCTATACATTTTCAATGGAGTGCACCTCGGGCTACATGTCATGTACATGTACGAAAATCGGTAAACATATGTAACACACCAATAGCTACAAAAAAGTCTCTTGGTACGAAATCCGAATCCCGACAGGTAGTCAGTTATTTTTTATTTTCCCTGCAAAATTGGTGTTGTTTTTGTCATTTTCAGGGGTTGTATTTTAACGAACTCCTCCTAGAGATTTATTCAGATCAACACCAAACTTGGTCAGTGTAATCTAAAGCCCTTTGCGATGTTAAGTTGCGAAGGAATTGAGGTTTTGTTAAAGGGCGTGTCCATGGCGGCCTGACAAATTTCGATGATTCGCCATGAAAAATGATAATGCTATAACTCAGACATACAATGTCCAATCTGCCCCAAACTTCACATGTTTGATAAGACTCTTGACCTGAACAGATCTACATGCCAATATTCAGTTATAGTCATAGCGCCACCTATTGGCAACAGGAAGTGACATATTTTACACTGTGACAAACTACTCCTAGAAATTTTATGACATCAATGTCTTTTTTGTGGTCAGTCTAATCTAAAGACCTGTGTGATGTTTAGTTGTGAAGATCTTGAGTTTTTGTTAAAAGGAGTGTCCATGGCGCCATGACGAAGTTCGATGTCTCGCCATGGGAATAAAAGATGTTATAACTCAGGCATAAAATGTCCGATCTTGCCCAAACTTCACATGTTCGATAAGAGTCCTGCCCTGAACACATCTGTAGGGCAATAGTCCATTATAATGAGAGCACCACCTGCTGGCAACACAAAGATTGGCACAAATATGGAGTAAACTTTGATATATTCCACTTATATTTATGAGTTAAAATGCATGTTTCTCACCGTTAACCTATTTACTAAAGCCACTCGCTGCCGGTGAGCCCATGTGCGAGGGCCCGTTCATCGCTGCTTGCAGCTTTAATTAGGGCCCGAGCACCGATGGTGTGAGGACCCTCTTGGAATTGCTCCGTTTATTATTATTATTATTATTATTATTATTATTATTATTATTATTATTATTATTATTATTATTATTATTCTCCAAAATGAATCGCATTTTTGAGGGCCTAAACATGCTCGAAAAGTCATGAAACTTTGCACACACCTCAGAACTGGCGAAAATTTACGTCTGATATGGGTTTCAGAAGTGGGTGTGGCAAAATGACTCAACAGCGCCACCTATACACGTTCAACGGTGTGCGCCTCGAGCTACGTTTCATGTACATGTATGAAAATCGGTATACACATGTAACTCTCCAATACCTACAAAAAAGTCTCTTGGAGCAAAATCCGAAACCCAACAGGAAGTCGGTTATTACTAATATTATGAGCAAATTTTGTGTCATTTTTGTCATTTCCATGCGTTGTATTTTAATGAACTCCTCCTAGAGATTCATTCAGATCAACACCAAATTTGGTATGCCTAATCTGAAGGCCTTTGCGATGTTAAATTGTGAAGCTTTTGAGTTTTCGTTAATGGGCGTGTCCGTGGTGGCCTGGCGATTTTCGATGATTCGCCATGAAACAGGAAGTTGCTATAACTCACACATACAATGTCCAATCTGCCCCAAACTTCACATGTTTGATGAGACTCCTGACCTGAACAGATTGACATGCCCATATTCAGTTATAGTCATAGCGCCACCTACTGGCAACAGGAAGTGACATATTTTACACTGCGATGAACTACTCCTAGAAATTTTATGACATCAATGTATTTTTTGTGGTCAGTCTAATATAAAGGCCTGTGTGATGTTTAGTTGTGAAGATCTTGAGTTTTCATTAAAAGGCGTGTCCATGGCGCCGTCACGAAGTTCGATGTCTCGCCATAGGAATAGAAGATGTTATAACTCAGGCATAAAATGTCCGATCTTCCCCAAACTGCACATGTGTGAAAAGAGTCCTGGCCTGAACACATCTGAAGGCCAACATTCCATCAGGTGTGGCAAAATGGCTCGATAGCGCCACCTATACACTTTCAACAGAGTGCGCCTCGAGCTATGTTTCACGTACATGTACAAAAATCGTTATACACATGTAACACACCAATACCTACAAAAAAGTCTCTTGCCACGAAATCCGAATCCCAACAGGAAGTCGGTTATTTAGAATTTTCTCTGCAAAATTGGCGTTGTTTTTGCCATTTTCAGGGGTTGTACTTTAACGAACTCCTCCTAGAGATTTATTCAGATCAACACCAAACCTGGTCAGTGTAATCTTAAGCCCTTTGCGATGTTAAATTGCGAAGATCTTTAGATTTCGTTAAAGGGCGTGTCCATAGCGGCCTGACAAATTTCGATGTTTCGCCATGAAAAAGGAAGTTGCTGTAACTCAGATATACAATGTCCAATCTGCCCCAAACTTCACATGTTAGATAAAACTTCTGCCCTTAACAGATCTACATGCCCACATTGAGTTATAGTCATAGCGCCACCTATTGGCAACAGGAAGTGACATGTTTTACGCTGCGAAAAACTACTCCTATAATTTTTTTGAGATTAACATACATTTTGTGGTCAGTCTAATCTAAAGGCCTGTGCAATGTTAACTTTTGTGATCTTGAGTTTTTGTTAAAGGGCGTTTCCATGGCGCCATGACAAAATTTGATGTCTTGCCACAGCAAGAGAAGTTGTTGTAACTTAAGCATAAAATGTTCAATCTTCCCCAAACTTCACATGTTTGATAAGAGTCCTGGCCTGAACACATCTGAAGGGCAATATTCCATTATAATGATAGCGCCACCTGCTGGCAACGGTAAGATTGGCACATATATGGGATATACTTTGATATATTCCACTTATATTTAGGACATTAAATGCATATTTCTCAACGTTCACCTTTTTACTAAAGCAACACGATGGCGGTGAGCCCGGGTGCGAGGGCCCGTTCATCGCTGCTTGCAGCTTTAATTAGGGCCCGAGCACCGAGGTGCGAGGACCCTCTTGTATCTGCTTTGTTTTTTATTATTATTATTATTATTCTTCTTCTTCTTCTCCCGAATGAATCGCATTTTTGAGGGCTTTAACATGCTCAAAAAGTCATGAAACTTTGCACACGCGTCAAACCTGGTGAAAATTTTCGTCTGATATAGGATTCAGAAGAGGGTGTGGCAAAATGGCTCGACAGCGCCACCTATACCAAGAAAATCAACAGCCTTCCAGCTATGTTTCACGTACATGCACGAAAATTGGCACACATATGTAACACACCAATACCTACAAAAAAGACTCTTGGAGCGAAATTCTAAACCCAACAGGAAGTCGGTTATTTTTAATATTATGAGCAAATTTTGTGTAATTTTGGTCATTTCCATGTGTTGTATTTTAACGAACTCCTCCTAGAGAGTTCTTCAAATCATCACCAAATTTGGTATGCCTAATCTAAAGGCCTTTGCGATGTTAAATTGCGAAGATCTTGAGTTTTCGTTGAAGGGCGTGTCCGTGGCGGCCTGGCAAATTTCAATGATTCGCCATGAAAAATGAAGTTGCTATAACTCAGACATACAATGACCAATCTGCCCCAAACTTCACATGTTTGATGAGACTCCGAAGCTGAACAGATTGACATGCCCATATTCAGTTATATTCATAGCGCCACCTATTGGCAACAGGAAGTGACATATTTTACGCTGCGACGAACTACTCCTAGAAATTTTATGACATCAATGTCTTTTTTGTGGTCAGTCTAATCTAAAGGCCTGTGCGATGTTCAGTTGTGAAGATCTTGAGTTTTCGTTAAATGGCTTGTTCATGGCGCCGCGACGAAGTTCGATGTCTCGCCATGAGAATAAAAGATGTTATAACTCAGGCATAAAATGTCCGATCTTCCCCAAACTTCACATGTGTGATAAGAGTCCTGGCCTGAACAGATCTGCAGGCCAATATTCCACCGGGTGTGGCAGAATGGCTCTATAGCGCCACCTATACACTTTCAACGGAGTGCGCCTCGAGCTATGTTTCACGTACATGTACAAAAATTGGTACACACATGTAACACTCCAATACCTACAAAAAAGTCTCTTGGTACGAAATCTGGATCCCAACAGGAAGTCAGTTATTTTGCATTTTCCCTTCAAAATTGGTGTTGTTTTTGCCATTTTCAGGGGTTGTACTTTAACGAACTCCTCCTAGAGATTTATTCAGATCAACACCAAACTTGGTCAATGTAATCTAAAGCCCTTTGCGATAATAAATTGCGAAGGACTTGAGGTTTCGTTAAAGGGCGGGTCCATGGCGGCCTGACAAATTTCGATGTTTCGCCATGAAAAAGGAAGTTGCTGTAACTCAGACATACAATGTCCAATCTGCCCCAAACTTCACATGTTGGATAAGACTCTTGACCTGAACAGATCTACATGCCAATATTCAGTTATAGTCATAGCGCCACCTATTGGCAACAGGAAGTTACATATTTTACACTGCGACAAACTACTCCTAGAAATTTTATGACATCAGTGTCTTTTTTGTGGTCAGTCTAATCTAAAGACCTGTGTGATGTTTAGTTGTGAAGATCTTGAGTTTTTGTTAAAAGGTGTGTCCATGGCGCCGTGATGAAGTTCGATGTCTCGCCATGGGAATAAAAGATGTTATAACTCAGGCATAAAATGTCCGATCTTGCCCAAACTTCACTTATGTGTAAAGGGTCCTGGCCTAAACAGATCTGAAGGCCAATATTCCATCGAGTGTGGCAAACTGGCTCGATAGCGCCACCTATACAATTTCAATGGAGTGCGTATACACTTTAAACGGAGTGCGCCTCGAGCTATGTTTCACGTACATGTACAAAAATCGGTACACACATGTAACACACCAATATCTACGAAAAAGTCTCTTGGTACGAAATCCGAATCCCAACAGGAAGTCAGTTATTTAGAATTTTCTCTGCAAAATTAGTGTTGTTTTGGCCATTTTCAGGGGTTGGACTTTGATGAACTCCTCCTAGAGATTTATTCAGATCAACACCAAACTTGGTCAGTGTAATCTAAAGCCTTTTGCGATCTTAAATTGCGAAGATCTTGAGGTTTCGTTAAAGGGCGTGTCCATGGCGGCCTGACAAATTTCGATGTTTCGCCATGAAATAGGATGTTGTTTTAACTCAGACATTAAATGTCCAATCCTCCCCAAACCTCACATGTTCGACAAAAGTCCTGCCCTGAACACATCTGAAGGCCAATATTCCACTATAATGATAGCGCCACCTGCTGGCAAAAGGAAGATTGGCAGATATATGGAATAAACATTGATATATTCTACTTATATTTATGAGTTTAAACACATATTTCTCACCGTTCACCTATTAACTAAAGCCACTCGCTGCCGGTGAGCCCGGGTGCGAGGGCCCGTTCATCGCTGCTTGCAGCTTTAATTAGGGCCCGAGCACCGATGGTGTGAGGACCCTATTGGAATTGCTCCGTTTATTATTATTATTATTCCGCTTCTCCAAAATGAATCGCATTTTTGAGGGCCTAAACATGCTCAAAAAGTCACCAAATTTTGCACACGCCTCCGAACTGGCGAAAATTTACGTCTGATATGGGTTTCAGAAGTGGGCGTGGTAAAATGGCTCGACAGCGCCACCTATGCACGTTCAGCGGTGTGCGCCTCGAGCTACATTTCACGTACATGTATGAAAATCGGTACACACATGTAACACATCAATACCTACAAAAAAGACTCTTGGAGCAAAATTCTAAACCCAACAGGAAGTCGGTTATTTTTAATATTATGAGCAAATTTTGTGTCATTTTTGCCATTTCCATGCGTTGTATTTTAACGAACTCCTCCTAGAGATTTCTTCAAATCAACACCAAATTTGGTATGCCTAATCTAAAGGCCTTTGCGATGTTAAATTGCGAAGATTTTGAGTTTTCGTTGAAGGGCGTGTCCGTGGCGGCCTGGCGAATTTCGATGACTCGCCATGAAAAATGAAGTTGCTATAACTCAGACATACAATGTCCAATCTGCCCCAAACTTCACATGGTTGATAAGACTCTGGAACAGAATAGATTGACATGCCCATATGCAGTTATAGTCATAGCGCCACCTATTGGCAACAGGAAGTGTCATATTTTATGCTGCGAAGAACTACTCCTAGAAATTTTATGACATCAATGTCTTTTTTGTGGTCAGTCTAATCTAAAGGCCTGTGTGATGTTAAGTTGTGAAGATCTTGAGTTTTCGTTAAAAGGCGTGTCCATGGCGCCATCACGAAGTTCGATGTCTCGCCATGGGAATAAAAGATGTTATAACTCAGGCATAAAATGTCCGATCTTCCCCAAACTGCACATGTGTGATAAGAGTCCTGGCCTGAACACATCTGAAGGCCAAAATTCCATCAGGTGTGGCAAAATGGCTCGATAGCGCCACCTATACACTTTCAACAGAGTGCGCCTCGAGCTATGTTTCACGTACATGTAAAAAAATCGGTATACACATGTAACACAGCAATACCTACAAAAAAGTCTCTTGGTACGAAATCCGGATCCCAACAGGAAGTCGGTTATTTTGAATTTTCTCTGCAAAATTGGCGTTGTTTTTGCCATTTTCAGGGGTTGTACTTTAACGAACTCCTCCTAGAGATTTATTCAGATCAACACCAAACCTGGTCAGTGTAATCTTAAGCCTTTTGCGATGTTAAATTGCGAAGATCTTTAGATTTCGTTAAAGGGCGTGTCCATGGCGGCCTGACAAATTTCGATGTTTCGCCATGAAAAAGGAAGTTGCTGTAACTCAGACATACAATGTCCAATCTGCCCCAAACTTCACATGTTAGATAAAACTTCTGCCCTTAACAGATCTACATGCCCTCATTCAGTTATAGTCATAGCGCCACCTATTGGCAACAGGAAGTGACATGTTTTACGCTGCGACAAACTACTCCCATAATTTTTTTGAGATTAACATATATTTTGTGGTCAGTCTAATCTAAAGGCCTGTGCAATGTTAACTTTTGGAGATCTTGAGTTTTTGTTAAAGGGCGTTTCCATGGCGCCATGACAAAATGTGATGTCTTGCCACAGCAAGAGTAGTTGTTGTAACTCAAGCATAAAATGTTCAATCTTCCCCAAACTTCACATGTTTGATAAGAGTCCTGGCCTGAACACATCTGAAGGTCAATATTCCATTATAATGATAGCGCCACCTGCTGGCAACGGTAAGATTGGCACATATATGGGATATACTTTGATATATTCCACTAATATTTAGGACATTAAATGCATATTTCTCAACGTTCACCTTTTTACTAAAGCCACACGATGGCGGTGAGCCCGGGTGCGAGGGCCCGTTCATCGCTGCTTGCAGCTTTAATTATTATTATTATTATTATTCTCCAAAATGAATCGCATTTTTGAGGGCCTAAACATGCTCGAAAAGTCATGAAACTTTGCACACACCTCAGAACTGGCGAAAATTTACATCTGATATGGGTTTCAGAAGTGGGTGTGGCAAAATGGCTCAACAGCGCCACCTATACACGTTCAACGGTGTGCGCCTCGAGCTACGTTTCATGTACATGTATGAAAATCGGTATACTCATGTAACTCTCCAATACCTACAAAAAAGTCTCTTGGAGCAAAATCCGAAACCCAACAGGAAGTCGGTTATTACTAATATTATGAGCAAATTTTGTGTCATTTTTGTCATTTCCATGCGTTGTATTTTAACGAACTCCTCCTAGAGATTCATTCAGATCAACACCAAATTTGGTATGCCTAATCTGAAGGCCTTTGCGATGTTAAATTGCGAAGCTTTTGAGTTTTCGTTGAAGGGCGTGTCCGTGGCGGCCTGGCGAATTTCGATGATTCGCCATGAAACAGGAAGTTGCTATAACTCAGACATACAATGACCAATCTGCCCCAAACTTCACATGTTTGATGAGACTCCTGACCTGAACAGATTGACATGCCCATATTCAGTTATAGTCATAGCGCCACCTATTGCCAACAGGAAGTGACATATTTTACACTGCGATGAACTACTCCTAGAAATTTTATGACATCAATGTATTTTTTGTGGTCAGTCTAATCTAAAGGCCTGTGCGATGTTAAGTTGTGAAGATCTTGAGTTTTCGTTAAAAGGCGTGTCCATGGCGCCGTCACGAAGTTCGATGTCTCGCCATGGGAATAAAATATGTTATAACTCAGGCATAAAATGTCCGATCTTCCCCAAACTGCACATGTGTGATAAGAGTCCTGGCCTGAACACATCTGAAGGCCAAAATTCCATCAGGTGTGGCAAAATGGCTCGATAGCGCCACCTATACACTTTCAACAGAGTGCGCCTCGAGCTATGTTTCACGTACATGTACAAAAATCGGTATACATATGTAACACACCAATACCTACAAAAAAGTCTCTTGGTACGAAATCCGAATCCCAACAGGAAGTTGGTTATTTAGAATTTTCTCTGCAAAATTGGCGTTGTTTTTGCCATTTTCAGGGTTTGTACTTTAACAAACTCCTCCTAGAGATTTAGTCAGATCAACACCAAACCTGGTCAGTGTAATCTTAAGCCCTTTGCGATGTTAAATTGCGAAGATCTTTAGATTTCGTTGAAGGGCGTGTCCATGGCGGCCTGACAAATTTCGATGTTTCGCCATGAAAAAGGAAGTTGCTGTAACTCAGACATACAATGTCCAATCTGCCCCAAACTTCACATGTTAGATAAAACTTCTGCCCTTAACAGATCTACATGCCCACATTCAGTTATAGTCATAGCGCCACCTATTGGCAACAGGAAGTGACATGTTTTACGCTGCGACAAACTACTCCTATAATTTTTTTGAGATTAACATATATTTTGTGGTCAGTCTAATCTAAAGGCCTGTGCAATGTTAACTTTTGGAGATCTTGAGTTTTTGTTAAAGGGCGTTTCCATGGCGCCATGACAAAATTTGATATCTTGCCACAGCAAGAGAAGTTATTGTAACTCAAGCATAAAATGTTCAATCTTCCGCAAACTTCACATGTTTGATAAGAGTCCTGGCCTGAACACATCTGAAGGCCAATATTCCATTATAATGATAGCGCCACCTGCTGGCAACGGTAAGATTGGCACATATATGGGATATACTTTGATATATTCCACTTATATTCAGGACATTAAATGCATATTTCTCAACGTTCACCTTTTTACTAAAGCCACACGATGGCGGTGCGCCCGGGTGCGAGGGCCCGTTCATCGCTGCTTGCAGCTTTAATTATTATTATTATTAGGGCCCGAGCACCGATGGTGTGAGGACCCTCTTGGAATTGCTCCGTTTATTATTATTATTATTATTATTATTATTATTATTATTCTTCTCTAAGATGAATCGCATTTTTGAGGGCCTAAACATGCTCGAAAAGTCATGAAACTTTGCACACACCTCAGAACTGGCGAAAATTTACGTCTGATATGGGTTTCAGAAGTGGGTGTGGCAAAATGGCTCAACAGCGCCACCTATACACGTTCAACGGTGTGCGCCTCGAGCTACGTTTCATGTACATGTATGAAAATCGGTATACACATGTAACTCTCCAATACCTACAAAAAAGTCTCTTGGAGCAAAATCCGAAACCCAACAGGAAGTCGGTTATTTCTAATATTATGAGCAAATTTTGTGTCATTTTTGTCATTTCCATGCGTTGTATTTTAACGAACTCCTCCTAGAGATTCATTCAGATCAACACCAAATTTGGTATGCCTAATCTGAAGGCCTTTGCGATGTTAAATTGCGAAGATCTTTAGATTTCGTTAAAGGGCGTGTCCATGGCGGCCTGACAAATTTCGATGTTTCGCCATGAAAAAGGAAGTTGCTGTAACTCAGACATACAATGTCCAATCTGCCCCAAACTTCACATGTTAGATAAAACTTCTGCCCTTAACAGATCTACATGCCCACATTCAGTTATAGTCATAGCGCCACCTATTGGCAACAGGAAGTGACATGTTTTACGCTGCGACAAACTACTCCTATAATTTTTTTGAGATTAACATATATTTTGTGGTCAGTCTAATCTAAAGGCCTGTGGAATGTTAACTTTTGGAGATCTTGAGTTTTTGTTAAAGGGCGTTTCCATGGCGCCATGACAAAATTTGATATCTTGCCACAGCAAGAGAAGTTATTGTAACTCAAGCATAAAATGTTCAATCTTCCGCAAACTTCACATGTTTGATAAGAGTCCTGGCCTGAACACATCTGAAGGCCAATATTCCATTATAATGATAGCGCCACCTGCTGGCAACGGTAAGATTGGCACATATATGGGATATACTTTGATATATTCCACTTATATTCAGGACATTAAATGCATATTTCTCAACGTTCACCTTTTTACTAAAGCCACACGATGGCGGTGCGCCCGGGTGCGAGGGCCCGTTCATCGCTGCTTGCAGCTTTAATTATTATTATTATTTTTCTGAAACTTTCTCGAAAAGTCATGAAACTTGGCACACACGTCAGAGCTGGAAAAATATTAGGTATGCAATGGTTTGCTAAGGTGGGTGTGGCAAAATGGCTCGACAGCGCCACCTATAAATTTTCAACGAAGTGCATCTTGAGCTACGTTTCACGTACTTGTATGAAAATCGGTACACACATGTAACACACCAATATCTTCAAAAAAGTCTCTTGGTACGAAATCCAAATCCCAACAGGAAGTCAGTTATTATTTTTTTTCTCATCCGAAATTTTGCAATTTTTGCCATTTCCGGGGGTTGTACTTTAACGAACTCCTCCTAGAGATTTATTCAGATCAACACCAAAGTTTGTCAGTGTAATCTAAAGGCCTTTGCGATGTTAAATTGCGAAGATCTAGAGTTTTCGTTTGAGGGCGTGTCTGTGGCGGCTTGGCGAATTTTGATGTTTCGCCATGAAAAATGAAGTTGCCATAACTTAGACATAAAATGTCCAATCTGCACCAAACTTCACATGTTTGATAAGACTCCTGACCTGAACAGATCAACATTCCCAAATTTAGTTATAGTCATGGCGCCACCTGCTGGCAACAGGAAGTGAATACCTTACGCTGCAATGAACTACTCCTAGAAATCTAATAAAATCTAAATTGTGTTATGGTCAGTTTAATCTAAAGGCCTTTGCGATAGTGAATTGTGATTATCTTGAGTTTTCGATAAAGGGTGTGTCCTTGGCGACGTGACAAAGTTTGATGTCTCGCCATGGGAATAAAATTTGTAACTCAGACATAAAATGTCTGATCTTCCCCAAACTTCACATGTTTGATAAGAGTCCTGGCCTGAACACAACTGAAGGCCAATATTCCATTGGGTGTGGCGAAATGGCTCCATAGCGCCACCTATACATTTTCAACGGAGTGCACCTCGAGCTATGTTTCACGTGCATTTACAAAAATCGGTACACACATGTATCACACCTATACCTACAAAAAAGTCTCTTGGTACGAAATCCGAATCCCAACAGGAAGTCGGTTTTTTAGAATTTTCTCTGCAAAATTGGCGTTTTTTTTGCCATTTTCAGGGGTTGTACTTTGACGAACTCCTCCTAGAAATTTATTCCGATCAACACCAAACTTGGTCAGTTAAATCTAATGGCCTTTGCAATGTTAAATTGCGAAGATCTTGAGGTTTCGATAAAGGGCGTGTCCATGGCGGCCTGACAAATTACGATGTTTCACCATGAAAAAGGAAGTTGCTGTAACTCAGACATACAATGTCCAATCTGCCCCAAACTTCACATGTTAGATAAGACTTCTGCCCTTAACAGATCTACATAGATCTAAAAGTCCTGCCCTGAACACATCTGAAGGCCAATATTCCATTATAATGATAGCGCCACCTGCTGGCAACAGGAAGATTGGCACATATATGGAATAAACATTGATATATTCTACTTATATTTATGAGTTTAAACGCATATTTCTCACTGTTCACCTATTAACTAAAGCCACTCGCTGCCGGTGAGCCCGGGTGCGAGGGTCCGTTCATCGCTGCTTGCAGCTTTAATTAGGGCCCGAGCACCGATGGTGTGAGGACCCTATTGGAATTGCTCCGTTTATTATTATTATTATTATTATTATTATTATTATTATTATTATTATTATTCTTCTTCTCCAAAATGAATCGCATTTTTGAGGGCCTAAACATGCTCGAAAAGTCATGAAACTTTGCACACACCTCAGAACTGGCGAAAATTTACGTCTGATATGGATTACAGTAGTGGGTGTGGCAAAATGGCTCAACAGCGCCACCTATACATGTTCAACGGTGTGCGCCTCGAGCTACGTTTCATGTACATGTATGAAAATCGGAATACACATGTAACTCTCCAATACCTACAAAAAAGTCTCTTGGAGCAAAATCCGAAACCCAACAGGAAGTCAGTTATTTCTAATATTATGAGCAAATTTTGTGTCATTTTTGTCATTTCCATGCGTTGTATTTTAACGAACTCCTCCTAGAGATTCATTCAGATAAACACCAAATTTGGTATGCCTAATCTAAAGGCCTTTGCAATGTTAAATTGCGAAGCTTTTGAGTTTTCGTTTAAGGGCCTGTGTGTGGCGGCCTGGCGAATTTTGATGATTCGCCATGAAACAGGAAGTTGCTAAAACTCAGACATACAATGACCAATCTGCCCCAAACTTCACATGTTTGATGAGACTCCTGACCTGAACAGTTTGACACGACCATATTCAGTTATAGTCATAGCGCCACCTATTGGCAACAGGAAGTGTCATATTTTACGCTGCGACAAACTACTCATAGAAATAGTATGACATCAATGTATTTTTTGTGGTCAGTCTAATCTAAAGGTCTGTGCGATGTTAAATTGTGAAGATCTTGAGTTTTCGTTAAAAGGCGTGTCCATGGCGCCCTGACAAAGTTCGATGTCTCGCCATGGGAATAAAACATGTTATAACTCAGGCATAAAATATCTGATCTTGCCCAAACTTCACATGTTTGAAAAGAGTACTGACCTGCACACATCTGGAGGCTAATGTTCCATTGGGTGTGGCAAAATGGCTCGATAGCGCCACCTATACATTTTCAATGGAGTGCACCTCGGGCTACATGTCATGTACATGTACGAAAATCGGTAAACATATGTAACACACCAATAGCTACAAAAAAGTCTCTTGGTACGAAATCCGAATCCCGACAGGTAGTCAGTTATTTTTTATTTTCCCTGCAAAATTGGTGTTGTTTTTGTCATTTTCAGGGGTTGTATTTTAACGAACTCCTCCTAGAGATTTATTCAGATCAACACCAAACTTGGTCAGTGTAATCTAAAGCCCTTTGCGATGTTAAGTTGCGAAGGAATTGAGGTTTTGTTAAAGGGCGTGTCCATGGCGGCCTGACAAATTTCGATGATTCGCCATGAAAAATGATAATGCTATAACTCAGACATACAATGTCCAATCTGCCCCAAACTTCACATGTTTGATAAGACTCTTGACCTGAACAGATCTACATGCCAATATTCAGTTATAGTCATAGCGCCACCTATTGGCAACAGGAAGTGACATATTTTACACTGTGACAAACTACTCCTAGAAATTTTATGACATCAATGTCTTTTTTGTGGTCAGTCTAATCTAAAGACCTGTGTGATGTTTAGTTGTGAAGATCTTGAGTTTTTGTTAAAAGGAGTGTCCATGGCGCCATGACGAAGTTCGATGTCTCGCCATGGGAATAAAAGATGTTATAACTCAGGCATAAAATGTCCGATCTTGCCCAAACTTCACATGTTCGATAAGAGTCCTGCCCTGAACACATCTGTAGGGCAATAGTCCATTATAATGAGAGCACCACCTGCTGGCAACACAAAGATTGGCACAAATATGGAGTAAACTTTGATATATTCCACTTATATTTATGAGTTAAAATGCATGTTTCTCACCGTTAACCTATTTACTAAAGCCACTCGCTGCCGGTGAGCCCATGTGCGAGGGCCCGTTCATCGCTGCTTGCAGCTTTAATTAGGGCCCGAGCACCGATGGTGTGAGGACCCTCTTGGAATTGCTCCGTTTATTATTATTATTATTATTATTATTATTATTATTATTATTATTATTATTCTTCTCCAAAATGAATCGCATTTTTGAGGGCCTAAACATGCTCGAAAAGTCATGAAACTTTGCACACACCTCAGAACTGGCGAAAATTTACGTCTGATATGGGTTTCAGAAGTGGGTGTGGCAAAATGACTCAACAGCGCCACCTATACACGTTCAACGGTGTGCGCCTCGAGCTACGTTTCATGTACATGTATGAAAATCGGTATACACATGTAACTCTCCAATACCTACAAAAAAGTCTCTTGGAGCAAAATCCGAAACCCAACAGGAAGTCGGTTATTACTAATATTATGAGCAAATTTTGTGTCATTTTTGTCATTTCCATGCGTTGTATTTTAATGAACTCCTCCTAGAGATTCATTCAGATCAACACCAAATTTGGTATGCCTAATCTGAAGGCCTTTGCGATGTTAAATTGTGAAGCTTTTGAGTTTTCGTTAATGGGCGTGTCCGTGGTGGCCTGGCGATTTTCGATGATTCGCCATGAAACAGGAAGTTGCTATAACTCACACATACAATGTCCAATCTGCCCCAAACTTCACATGTTTGATGAGACTCCTGACCTGAACAGATTGACATGCCCATATTCAGTTATAGTCATAGCGCCACCTACTGGCAACAGGAAGTGACATATTTTACACTGCGATGAACTACTCCTAGAAATTTTATGACATCAATGTATTTTTTGTGGTCAGTCTAATATAAAGGCCTGTGTGATGTTTAGTTGTGAAGATCTTGAGTTTTCATTAAAAGGCGTGTCCATGGCGCCGTCACGAAGTTCGATGTCTCGCCATAGGAATAGAAGATGTTATAACTCAGGCATAAAATGTCCGATCTTCCCCAAACTGCACATGTGTGATAAGAGTCCTGGCCTGAACACATCTGAAGGCCAACATTCCATCAGGTGTGGCAAAATGGCTCGATAGCGCCACCTATACACTTTCAACAGAGTGCGCCTCGAGCTATGTTTCACGTACATGTACAAAAATCGTTATACACATGTAACACACCAATACCTACAAAAAAGTCTCTTGCCACGAAATCCGAATCCCAACAGGAAGTCGGTTATTTAGAATTTTCTCTGCAAAATTGGCGTTGTTTTTGCCATTTTCAGGGGTTGTACTTTAACGAACTCCTCCTAGAGATTTATTCAGATCAACACCAAACCTGGTCAGTGTAATCTTAAGCCCTTTGCGATGTTAAATTGCGAAGATCTTTAGATTTCGTTAAAGGGCGTGTCCATAGCGGCCTGACAAATTTCGATGTTTCGCCATGAAAAAGGAAGTTGCTGTAACTCAGATATACAATGTCCAATCTGCCCCAAACTTCACATGTTAGATAAAACTTCTGCCCTTAACAGATCTACATGCCCACATTCAGTTATAGTCATAGCGCCACCTATTGGCAACAGGAAGTGACATGTTTTACGCTGCGAAAAACTACTCCTATAATTTTTTTGAGATTAACATACATTTTGTGGTCAGTCTAATCTAAAGGCCTGTGCAATGTTAACTTTTGTGATCTTGAGTTTTTGTTAAAGGGCGTTTCCATGGCGCCATGACAAAATTTGATGTCTTGCCACAGCAAGAGAAGTTGTTGTAACTTAAGCATAAAATGTTCAATCTTCCCCAAACTTCACATGTTTGATAAGAGTCCTGGCCTGAACACATCTGAAGGGCAATATTCCATTATAATGATAGCGCCACCTGCTGGCAACGGTAAGATTGGCACATATATGGGATATACTTTGATATATTCCACTTATATTTAGGACATTAAATGCATATTTCTCAACATTCACCTTTTTACTAAAGCAACACGATGGCGGTGAGCCCGGGTGCGAGGGCCCGTTCATCGCTGCTTGCAGCTTTAATTAGGGCCCGAGCACCGAGGTGCGAGGACCCTCTTGTATCTGCTTTGTTTTTTATTATTATTAGGGCTCAAGCCTGGAGGGCGAGAGCCCTATTGTTTTCCTTAGGATTATTTGTTATTATTATTATTATTATTTATTCTTCTAATTTTTTTCCAAGGTTTCGGGGGCTTTTGGGGTCCTTAACATGCTTAAAAAGTCTTGAAAATTGGCACACACATTGGAACCTGCGGCCATTAGGGCCGGGCAGAGACTGATACACGGGCGTGGCACAGGGGCTCTACAGCGCCCCCTGGAATACTGAGGGCCATATATCATACATACTTGCACGTAGACACACGAAACTCGGTACACATGTAGATCTCATCAAACCAAACAACTTTCGTACTGCATGTCATAGGCTCCGCCCAACAGGAAGTTGGCTATTTTGGGTTTAGTAGTCATATTTTTCGTCAAAGTTGTGGGGGCTTTTGGGGTCCTTAACATACTCAAAAACTCTTGAAAATTTGCACACACTTTGGAATCTGTGGCCTTTAGGAGCCTGCAAAGGCTGGGACCCGGGCGTGGCACAGGGGCTCTACGGCGCCCCCTGGATCACAGTCAGAAATGTTGATGTATAGCTCACACATACTTGCCAATATTCATATGAAACTCAGTACACATATAGATCTCATTGTGCCGAACAACTTTCGTTTTGAATATCATAGGCTCCGCCCAACAGGAAGTCAGCTATTTAGAGTTATGTAAAAAGCACATGCTCTGGAATTTGAAATACTTGTCATAGGTTTTTTACTCGATTGCCGCCAAACTCGGTCAACATGATCTCAAGACATTGGGGATGAAAAATTGCCAGGGGATTTTTGATATCTCGAACGGTTTGCTCGTGGCGAGGCTTTGAAATTATGGCGAGAAATGAGAAACAGGAAGTGTCTAATACCATCCACATACATTTCCTAATTTTAATCAAACTTCATCAGATTATTCATTGTATGATGTCGATCGCATATATGTGACTATTAGGAGTCAAAGTTATAGCGCCACCAACTGGCAGCAGGAAGTGTGTCATTTTCAAAATGCTTTGAATTCACCATCTTATTTTTACTCGATTTGCTTCAAACTTCATCAGAATAATGTTAAAACACAGCCGATATAAATCTGCAAGGGGGATATTGATATCTAAAAATATTGTTGCCGTGGCAACATGTCAAACTGGAATACTTCTCAGGTGATTTTGAGGCATATAACATGCTTAGAATTTCATCAAACTCAGAACACATATCAGTATTAGTGACAGCTAGACACTGGCACAATTTCATAAGAGGGCGTGGAAGAGGCACTCTATAGCGCCACCTTTTGTCAAAAGTGGGGGGGTTAGTTTTAGCTACAGACACCAAACTCAGTACAAAAATTGTTCTTATCAAGATGGACAACTTTCTAATTCACAGTCATCAGCTACGACCAACAGGAAGTCGGCTATTTTGATTTGAATGTGGATTGTTTTTTACATTTAGCTGTGAATTAATGCATACTGCTCAGAGGAGAGTAACACTATACACACCAAACTTTGTCTACATGTTGAAAAAACATTGAGGAACTTAAATTGTGAACGGGTTTTGGATAGCTTGGATGGTTTTGTCGTGGTGATTTTTTTAAATGACAGTAAAGATGGAATTATTAATTTTCCTGCATTTTTAAATTCCAAACACTTCAAAACCTTTTTTCATACAGAAAAAAAGTTATTCTGAGTAAATATGCATAGTTTCATGACTTTACAACACTGTATGGATAACAGAAAATTAAAAAAAACTGTCAGACATCTCATCTCACTCTGTCCATCTGTTTGAGTGTGTGTGCTTAGACTTCCATTGTCTGAGAGAAAATGTGCCCCTACAGGTGCAATTACCGGACTAAAAAAGGGAGGAGACTGTCTTTTGGTTTCACTTTTAAATCGGTTAAAATACAAATAAATACTTGGATTTAATTCACACTGACAAGCTAAACCAACATATATGATTATTATCAGGTCAGGGCTCATTAATAATTGATGTGTGCTCAGTGATACGTGAGAAACACGAGAGATGAATCACCGCTCTGAGCAGGAGCGTGTGGAATGATGAGCTCAGAAAAAACGAGTTTATTCTTGTTTTATAGCTATTAAAAATAAAGTATTGCAGCGATATCACGCAATTCACCAATTAGAGCACACCAAGAGCTAAATTAAGATGTTTTTGAACTGTTTGTGTGAAAATGAAATATTTGCGGCTGCCTATCTGAAATCACTGCCTCCGATCAGCGCGCACAGTGTCACAAGTTCAAAACTAACAAATTTATTCTTGTTTAAGAGCTTTTTAAAATAAATTATTGCCATAAATGCACACAATACATCCATTATAACACAACACGAGCTAAATGCAGGTGATTGTGACCCGTTTATGTGTGCAAGACTATTTGAAAGCGCGACTGGCAGAATAACATTGATCTCTCGAGCTGCAGGATTCGTCGTAAGAACGAACACATCACGGACAAGATTATTTCAAAATACATAATAGCTTGGCGAATATAAACGAAAACAGCCACGTGAACATAAACTGTTGAGAAATAAATCTGAAGTGGATCTACTGGATTTTAATATTAAGTGACCGCATATACCAGCTGCTTCTGTCTTCAATTTAATCTATATAAAAAATTAAACTCATTCATCTTGGCTGTTTTTTTAATGTGTGTACGTATTTAAACGCCTAAAAACCTAAAACATGCTCTATTATACTATTGTTAGCCATTTCTTTATCGTTCAATTTATCTGGTGTACACGCTTTTATTTTCATAATAAACTTGTTTGTTAGATTATACACAGTTACAGTGGTCTATAATAAATATTGACAGGTTTTATTCAAGCTGTTTAGAATGATTGCCATAGGCTAATTTTTTAAAATGTAAATCCAAAAAAAAAAAAAAAAAATTAAATAAATAAAAAAACATTGGAAAAGAATAACTTGTACTTTTTTATACATTTTGTATAGTTTCATAGTTTATGCATTATAGTTATAAAAACAAACAAATTTAGCCACTCACATAGAAATCTTGGGCCTTATCCTTTTCTGACAGTTTTAGGGATTTTTAAAAATCCTAAAAAACCTTATTTGTGCTGCAAATAATAATTTCAAACTAATTTGATACTGACCTCTGACATCCTGTGACATGATATTTATTTGAATTTACATAATCTCATGGATGTAACAGTAAATCTGTTCACCTCACAGATCAAGACTAAGCTGTAATGCAAGCAGAACTTTCACAAATGCTTATAGGTCAATAAAATCATTACAAAACACTTACAAATCATTTAAGGGATTTGATAACACTGTAAAATAATATTTAATTTGTTAACATTAGCAAATGCATTGATAACACTTTATAATAACTGCACTCATTTGTAAATAGTCAGTTCATGCTTTATAAAGCCTTGTCCCAATATTAATAGTCAGTAGTAAGCAGTTTATAAATACAGCTATAAATAGCTTGTTCTTGGTTTATAAGCACATTTATTAAAAAGGAGAGTAAAGGGTCAGTTATCTTCCTATGAAAAATAAAAAAATAAAAATAAACAAACAACAACACAGATTGATACAGAACTCAGAAATGTTATTGTGGATTTATGATAAAATCAGCCTGTAAATGAATTCATACTCCTCCAAGAAGACACAAGTAGTTCACACAAAACTTTTTTAACATGAAGCCAATATACTGAAGATGTTAAATTTCGAATGGGTTTAGGATACCTTAAATGGTGTGGCCATAGCGATTTATTAAAGTAACATAAAAAATACAATAGTTATTTTACTATATCTTTAAAATTTTTAATTCCAACTCTTCATAATTTTTTATATACCTAGAAATCATCATTTGAAGGAAGCACAGTAAGTTTCATAGCTTTATCATTTTCAAGAGCCAGCATAAAATTTAAACTATCATAACATATAAATCAAGCTTGCAATTCTTAGTACCAATAATGGCCACCAGATGGAGCTATAGGATTACTTTTAAATAATTATTGTAGAAACAAGTATGATTTAAATCATTTATAGAAATCTTTCAAAGAAAAATAATATGTATTTTATGTATTTTACTGATAAAATGACCCTCACTTAATTAGAATAACAAGCTGAAGTATTGTGAACTGTATATTAAGAATAATTCTTTATAGGCTTTATGGACAGATACGTTTTGAGTGACTCTTGAAGGTTCAGCACCACATCCTCTTTTACCACTGTTTAAAGAATTTATCTTACAGTACAGGTGCGGATGAATTTTGAATGGCTTGAATGGTTTTGTCGTGGTGATTTTTTGAAATAACAGTAAAAAAGTAACCAGTAAATGTCTTTTATTTTTTTAAGTGCAGCTTCTAAACGCTTCAATGCATGACCCAGTCAGCATTTTTGTACAATGGCCAAGTCTTAACTTATCCATTTCTGTATTGCATTTGTGTTTGATATTTCTCATGGGTATTTCATAATTTTCGACTTTGAGTTAAAACAGTTTGAGTTAAAACTCTTTTTTAGCGCATTTCATCTGTAAAAGAAAACATGCCTAATAATTCTGCACACATGAATATAAGGAGTTTTTCTCTTCCAGCTTTCCTGGACTATTGTATAGCACTCATAAATGATTAAATAAAAAATAATGGTAGTTAATAAGATTGATATGGTTTGGAATTGGTAAAATGTGCTTGGAAAAAAATCACAATAAAACAATGTTTTAATGTTTAAGTTTGGAATATTAACTGACATGAATGAATGCTATATAAATATTGTTCATGTTAACATAATGTTTATAAATGAAATCTTATTGTAAAGTGTTACTAAAAAAAAAAATATATATATATATATATATATATATATATATATATATATATATATATATATATATATATATATATATATATATTGTTCTGTGAATGTGATTTTAAAGTCTAGATGATTCGGATTAACCCTTTAACTGCCATATCCTTTAAAACCTCACTGCCAGAGGGATATTGTGAATGCATGTGCCCGCTGGGCACAGTTTACCTGATGCCACTGGGGTGGCGATGGCATTGGTGGCTTGAGCCCGCCATCGCTGCTTGCAGCTATATTTATTATTATTCTTCTTCTTCTTCTCCCGAATGAATCGCATTTTTGAGGGCTTTAACATGCTCAAAAAGTCATGAAACTTTGCACACGCGTCAAACCTGGTGAAAATTTTCGTCTGATATAGGATTCAGAAGAGGGTGTGGCAAAATGGCTCGACAGCGCCACCTATACCAAGAAAATCAACAGCCTTCCAGCTATGTTTCACGTACATGCACGAAAATTGGCACACATATGTAACACACCAATACCTACAAAAAAGACTCTTGGAGCGAAATTCTAAACCCAACAGGAAGTCGGTTATTTTTAATATTATGAGCAAATTTTGTGTAATTTTGGTCATTTCCATGTGTTGTATTTTAACGAACTCCTCCTAGAGAGTTCTTCAAATCATCACCAAATTTGGTATGCCTAATCTAAAGGCCTTTGCGATGTTAAATTGCGAAGATCTTGAGTTTTCGTTGAAGGGCGTGTCCGTGGCGGCCTGGCAAATTTCAATGATTCGCCATGAAAAATGAAGTTGCTATAACTCAGACATACAATGACCAATCTGCCCCAAACTTCACATGTTTGATGAGACTCCGAAGCTGAACAGATTGACATGCCCATATTCAGTTATATTCATAGCGCCACCTATTGGCAACAGGAAGTGACATATTTTACGCTGCGACGAACTACTCCTAGAAATTTTATGACATCAATGTCTTTTTTGTGGTCAGTCTAATCTAAAGGCCTGTGCGATGTTCAGTTGTGAAGATCTTGAGTTTTCGTTAAATGGCTTGTTCATGGCGCCGCGACGAAGTTCGATGTCTCGCCATGAGAATAAAAGATGTTATAACTCAGGCATAAAATGTCCGATCTTCCCCAAACTTCACATGTGTGATAAGAGTCCTGGCCTGAACAGATCTGCAGGCCAATATTCCACCGGGTGTGGCAGAATGGCTCTATAGCGCCACCTATACACTTTCAACGGAGTGCGCCTCGAGCTATGTTTCACGTACATGTACAAAAATTGGTACACACATGTAACACTCCAATACCTACAAAAAAGTCTCTTGGTACGAAATCTGGATCCCAACAGGAAGTCAGTTATTTTGCATTTTCCCTTCAAAATTGGTGTTGTTTTTGCCATTTTCAGGGGTTGTACTTTAACGAACTCCTCCTAGAGATTTATTCAGATCAACACCAAACTTGGTCAATGTAATCTAAAGCCCTTTGCGATAATAAATTGCGAAGGACTTGAGGTTTCGTTAAAGGGCGGGTCCATGGCGGCCTGACAAATTTCGATGTTTCGCCATGAAAAAGGAAGTTGCTGTAACTCAGACATACAATGTCCAATCTGCCCCAAACTTCACATGTTGGATAAGACTCTTGACCTGAACAGATCTACATGCCAATATTCAGTTATAGTCATAGCGCCACCTATTGGCAACAGGAAGTTACATATTTTACACTGCGACAAACTACTCCTAGAAATTTTATGACATCAGTGTCTTTTTTGTGGTCAGTCTAATCTAAAGACCTGTGTGATGTTTAGTTGTGAAGATCTTGAGTTTTTGTTAAAAGGTGTGTCCATGGCGCCGTGATGAAGTTCGATGTCTCGCCATGGGAATAAAAGATGTTATAACTCAGGCATAAAATGTCCGATCTTGCCCAAACTTCACTTATGTGTAAAGGGTCCTGGCCTAAACAGATCTGAAGGCCAATATTCCATCGAGTGTGGCAAACTGGCTCGATAGCGCCACCTATACAATTTCAATGGAGTGCGTATACACTTTAAACGGAGTGCGCCTCGAGCTATGTTTCACGTACATGTACAAAAATCGGTACACACATGTAACACACCAATATCTACGAAAAAGTCTCTTGGTACGAAATCCGAATCCCAACAGGAAGTCAGTTATTTAGAATTTTCTCTGCAAAATTAGTGTTGTTTTGGCCATTTTCAGGGGTTGGACTTTGATGAACTCCTCCTAGAGATTTATTCAGATCAACACCAAACTTGGTCAGTGTAATCTAAAGCCTTTTGCGATCTTAAATTGCGAAGATCTTGAGGTTTCGTTAAAGGGCGTGTCCATGGCGGCCTGACAAATTTCGATGTTTCGCCATGAAATAGGATGTTGTTTTAACTCAGACATTAAATGTCCAATCCTCCCCAAACCTCACATGTTCGACAAAAGTCCTGCCCTGAACACATCTGAAGGCCAATATTCCACTATAATGATAGCGCCACCTGCTGGCAAAAGGAAGATTGGCAGATATATGGAATAAACATTGATATATTCTACTTATATTTATGAGTTTAAACACATATTTCTCACCGTTCACCTATTAACTAAAGCCACTCGCTGCCGGTGAGCCCGGGTGCGAGGGCCCGTTCATCGCTGCTTGCAGCTTTAATTAGGGCCCGAGCACCGATGGTGTGAGGACCCTATTGGAATTGCTCCGTTTATTATTATTATTATTCCGCTTCTCCAAAATGAATCGCATTTTTGAGGGCCTAAACATGCTCAAAAAGTCACCAAATTTTGCACACGCCTCCGAACTGGCGAAAATTTACGTCTGATATGGGTTTCAGAAGTGGGCGTGGTAAAATGGCTCGACAGCGCCACCTATGCACGTTCAGCGGTGTGCGCCTCGAGCTACATTTCACGTACATGTATGAAAATCGGTACACACATGTAACACATCAATACCTACAAAAAAGACTCTTGGAGCAAAATTCTAAACCCAACAGGAAGTCGGTTATTTTTAATATTATGAGCAAATTTTGTGTCATTTTTGCCATTTCCATGCGTTGTATTTTAACGAACTCCTCCTAGAGATTTCTTCAAATCAACACCAAATTTGGTATGCCTAATCTAAAGGCCTTTGCGATGTTAAATTGCGAAGATTTTGAGTTTTCGTTGAAGGGCGTGTCCGTGGCGGCCTGGCGAATTTCGATGACTCGCCATGAAAAATGAAGTTGCTATAACTCAGACATACAATGTCCAATCTGCCCCAAACTTCACATGGTTGATAAGACTCTGGAACAGAATAGATTGACATGCCCATATGCAGTTATAGTCATAGCGCCACCTATTGGCAACAGGAAGTGTCATATTTTATGCTGCGAAGAACTACTCCTAGAAATTTTATGACATCAATGTCTTTTTTGTGGTCAGTCTAATCTAAAGGCCTGTGTGATGTTAAGTTGTGAAGATCTTGAGTTTTCGTTAAAAGGCGTGTCCATGGCGCCATCACGAAGTTCGATGTCTCGCCATGGGAATAAAAGATGTTATAACTCAGGCATAAAATGTCCGATCTTCCCCAAACTGCACATGTGTGATAAGAGTCCTGGCCTGAACACATCTGAAGGCCAAAATTCCATCAGGTGTGGCAAAATGGCTCGATAGCGCCACCTATACACTTTCAACAGAGTGCGCCTCGAGCTATGTTTCACGTACATGTAAAAAAATCGGTATACACATGTAACACAGCAATACCTACAAAAAAGTCTCTTGGTACGAAATCCGGATCCCAACAGGAAGTCGGTTATTTTGAATTTTCTCTGCAAAATTGGCGTTGTTTTTGCCATTTTCAGGGGTTGTACTTTAACGAACTCCTCCTAGAGATTTATTCAGATCAACACCAAACCTGGTCAGTGTAATCTTAAGCCTTTTGCGATGTTAAATTGCGAAGATCTTTAGATTTCGTTAAAGGGCGTGTCCATGGCGGCCTGACAAATTTCGATGTTTCGCCATGAAAAAGGAAGTTGCTGTAACTCAGACATACAATGTCCAATCTGCCCCAAACTTCACATGTTAGATAAAACTTCTGCCCTTAACAGATCTACATGCCCTCATTCAGTTATAGTCATAGCGCCACCTATTGGCAACAGGAAGTGACATGTTTTACGCTGCGACAAACTACTCCCATAATTTTTTTGAGATTAACATATATTTTGTGGTCAGTCTAATCTAAAGGCCTGTGCAATGTTAACTTTTGGAGATCTTGAGTTTTTGTTAAAGGGCGTTTCCATGGCGCCATGACAAAATGTGATGTCTTGCCACAGCAAGAGTAGTTGTTGTAACTCAAGCATAAAATGTTCAATCTTCCCCAAACTTCACATGTTTGATAAGAGTCCTGGCCTGAACACATCTGAAGGTCAATATTCCATTATAATGATAGCGCCACCTGCTGGCAACGGTAAGATTGGCACATATATGGGATATACTTTGATATATTCCACTAATATTTAGGACATTAAATGCATATTTCTCAACGTTCACCTTTTTACTAAAGCCACACGATGGCGGTGAGCCCGGGTGCGAGGGCCCGTTCATCGCTGCTTGCAGCTTTAATTATTATTATTATTATTATTCTCCAAAATGAATCGCATTTTTGAGGGCCTAAACATGCTCGAAAAGTCATGAAACTTTGCACACACCTCAGAACTGGCGAAAATTTACATCTGATATGGGTTTCAGAAGTGGGTGTGGCAAAATGGCTCAACAGCGCCACCTATACACGTTCAACGGTGTGCGCCTCGAGCTACGTTTCATGTACATGTATGAAAATCGGTATACTCATGTAACTCTCCAATACCTACAAAAAAGTCTCTTGGAGCAAAATCCGAAACCCAACAGGAAGTCGGTTATTACTAATATTATGAGCAAATTTTGTGTCATTTTTGTCATTTCCATGCGTTGTATTTTAACGAACTCCTCCTAGAGATTCATTCAGATCAACACCAAATTTGGTATGCCTAATCTGAAGGCCTTTGCGATGTTAAATTGCGAAGCTTTTGAGTTTTCGTTGAAGGGCGTGTCCGTGGCGGCCTGGCGAATTTCGATGATTCGCCATGAAACAGGAAGTTGCTATAACTCAGACATACAATGACCAATCTGCCCCAAACTTCACATGTTTGATGAGACTCCTGACCTGAACAGATTGACATGCCCATATTCAGTTATAGTCATAGCGCCACCTATTGGCAACAGAAAGTGACATATTTTACACTGCGATGAACTACTCCTAGAAATTTTATGACATCAATGTATTTTTTGTGGTCAGTCTAATCTAAAGACCTGTGCAATGTTAAGTTGTGAAGATCTTGAGTTTTCGTTAAAAGGCGTGTCCATGGCGCCGTCACGAAGTTCGATGTCTCGCCATGGGAATAAAATATGCTATAACTCAGGCATAAAATGTCCGATCTTCCCCAAACTGCACATGTGTGATAAGAGTCCTGGCCTGAACACATCTGAAGGCCAAAATTCCATCAGGTGTGGCAAAATGGCTCGATAGCGCCACCTATACACTTTCAACAGAGTGCGCCTCGAGCTATGTTTCACGTACATGTACAAAAATCGGTATACATATGTAACACACCAATACCTACAAAAACGTCTCTTGGTACGAAATCCGAATCCCAACAGGAAGTTGGTTATTTAGAATTTTCTCTGCAAAATTGGCGTTGTTTTTGCCATTTTCAGGGGTTGTACTTTAACGAACTCCTCCTAGAGATTTAGTCAGATCAACACCAAACCTGGTCAGTGTAATCTTAAGCCCTTTGCGATGTTAAATTGCGAAGATCTTTAGATTTCGTTAAAGGGCGTTTCCATGGCGCCATGACAAAATTTGATATCTTGCCACAGCAAGAGAAGTTATTGTAACTCAAGCATAAAATGTTCAATCTTCCGCAAACTTCACATGTTTGATAAGAGTCCTGGCCTGAACACATCTGAAGGCCAATATTCCATTATAATGATAGCGCCACCTGCTGGCAACGGTAAGATTGGCACATATATGGGATATACTTTGATATATTCCACTTATATTCAGGACATTAAATGCATATTTCTCAACGTTCACCTTTTTACTAAAGCCACACGATGGCGGTGCGCCCGGGTGCGAGGGCCCGTTCATCGCTGCTTGCAGCTTTAATTAGGGCCCGAGCACCGATGGTGTGAGGACCCTCTTGGAATTGCTCCGTTTATTATTATTATTATTATTAGGGCCCGAGCACCGATGGTGTGAGGACCCTCTTGGAATTGCTCCGTTTATTATTAGGGCCCGAGCACCGATGGTGTGAGGACCCTATTGGAATTGCTCCGTTTATTATTATTATTATTATTATTATTAGGGCCCGAGCACCGATGGTGTGAGGACCCTATTGTATCTGCTCTGTTTATTATTATTAGGGCTCAAGCCCAAAGGGCGAGAGGCCTATTGTTTTCCTTAGGATTATTTTTTATTATTATTATTATTATTTTTTTTTTTTTTTTCCAATGTCTCGGGGGCTTTTGGGGCCCTTAACGTGCTTAAAAAGTCTTGAAATTTGGCTCTACGGCGCCCCCTGGAACACAGTCAGAAATGTTGATGTATAGCTCACACATACTTGCACATATTCATATGAAACTCAGTACACATATAGATCTCATCGTGCCGAACAACTTTCGTATTGCATGTCATAGGCTCCACCCAACAGGAAGTCAGCTATTTAGAGTTATGTAAAAAGCGCATGCTCTGGAATTTGAAATACTTGTCATAGGTTTTTTTCTCGATTGCCGCCAAACTTGGTCAACATGATCTCAAGACACTGGGGATGAAAAATTGCCAGGGGATTTTTGATATCTCGAACGGTTTGCTCGTGGCGAGGCGTTGAAATTATGGCGAGAAATGAGAAACAGGAAGTGTCTAATACCGTCCACATACATTTCCTGATTTTAATCAAACTTCATCAGATTATTCGTTGTATGATGTCGATCGCATATATGTGACTATTAGGAGTCAAAGTTATAGCGCCACCAACTGGCAGAAGGAAGTGTGTCATTTTCAAAATGATTTGAATTCAGCATCTTATTATTACTTGATTTGCTTCAAACTTCATCAGAATAATGTTAAAACACAGCCGATATAAATCTGCAAGGGGGATATTGATATCTAAAAAATTGTTGGCGTGGCAACATGTCAAACTGGAATACTTCTCAGGTGATTTTGAGGCAAATAACATACTTAGAATTTCACAAAACTCTGAACACACATCAGTATTTCTGATAGGAACTTAAATTGTGAATGGATTTTGGATAGCTTGAATGGTTTTGCCGTGGTGATTTTTTTAAATGACCTTACAAAGGGAATCATTATTGTATTTTTAAATTGCAGCTTCCAAACACGTCAAAGAATTTTTTCATACAGATGAAAAAGTCATTCTGAGGAAATATGCATAGTTTAACGACTTTACAACACTGTATGGATAACAGAAAATTAAAAAACTGTCAGACATCTCATCTCACTCTGTCCCTCTGTTTGAGTATATGTGCTTAGACTTCCATTGTCTGAGAGAAATTGCGCCCCTACAGGTTCAATTCCCGAACTTTTACTTTCACTTTTAAATCGGTTAAAAATACAAATAAATACTTAGATTTAATTCACACTGACAAGCTAAACCAACATATCTGATTATTACCGGTTCAGGGCTCATGGATAAATTATTTCTGGCCAGAGATACGTGAGAAATAGGAGAGATGAATCACCGCTGTGACCACGAGCGTCTGGAGTAAAGAGCTCAGAAAAAACGAATTTATTCCTGTTTTAAAGCTTTTAAAAATAAATTATTACAGCGATATCACACAATCAACCAATTAGAACACACCAAGAGCTAAATTCAGATGTTTTTGAACTGTTTGTGTGAAAATGAAATATTTGTGGCTGCCTATCTGAAATCACGCCTCCGATCAGCGCGCACAGTGTCGAGCTCAAAACAAACGAATTTATTCTTGTTTAAGAGCTTTTTAAATAAAACATTACCACAAATGCACACAATAAACCCATTGTAACACATCAAGAGCTAAATGCAGGTGTTTGTGACCCGTTTACGTGTACAAGACTATTTGAAAGCGCGACTGGCAGAATAATATATATCTCTCGAGCTGCAGGATTCTGTCTTTCGTCGTACGAACGAACACATCACGGACAAGATTATTTCAAAACACATAATAGCTTGGCGACTATAAACGAAAACAGCCACGTGAACATAAACTGTTGAGAAATATATCTGAAGTGGATCTACTGGATTTTAATATTAAGTGACCGCATATACCAGCTGCTTCTGTCTTCAATTTTAATCTATATAAAAAAGGAAATTCATTCATCTTGGCTGCTTTTTTAATGTGTGTACGTATTTATTTATTTATTTATTATTTTTCTCTAACAAGAATTAATCTATATTTAATTAAATCAATTACATTTTATTTTACATTTGATTTGTCCATTTCTGCATCTAAACGCCTAAAAACATAAAACATGCTCTATTATACTATTGTTAGCAATTTCTTTATCGTCCAATTTATCTGGTGTACACACTTTTATTTTCATAATAAACTTGTTTGTTAGATTATACACAGTTACAGTGGTCTATAATAAATATTAACAGGTTTTATTCTAGCTGTTTAGAATGATTGCAGTAGGCTAATTTTTTTAAATGTAAATCCAAAAAAAAAAATAATAATAATAAATTTAATAAATAAAATACATTGGAAAACAATGACTGTTGTACTTTTTTATACATTTTGTATAATTTCATAGTTTATGCATTATAGTTATAAAAACAAATAAATGTAGCCACTCACATAGAAATCTTAGGCCTTATCCTTTTCTGACAGTTTTAGGGATTTTTAAAAATCCTAAAAAAACTTATTTGTGCTGCAAATAATAATTTCAAACTCAAAAAGTAAATAGTCAGTTCATGCTTTATAAAGCCTTGTCCCAATATTAATAGTCAGTAGTAAGCAGTTTATAAATACAGCTATAAATAGCTTGTTTTTGGTTTATAAGCACATTTATTAAAAAGGAGAGTAAAGGATCAGTTATCTTCCTATGAAAAATAAAAGATAAAAATAAACAAACAACAACACAGATTGATACAGAACAGAAAATTTTTTTTTATTGTGGATTTATGATAAAATCAGCCTGTAAATGAATTCATACTCCTCCTCATACTACTCCATACTCCTTTTACAACATGATGCCAATATACTGAGATGTTAAATTGTGAATGGGTTTAGGATAGCTTAAATGGTGTTGCCATAGAGATTTATTAATGTAACATAAAAAAATACAATAGTTATTTTACTATATCTTTAAAATTTTTCATTCCAACTCTTCATAATTTTTTATATACGTAGAAGTCATCATTTGAAGGAAGCACAGTAAGTTTCATAGCTTTATCATTTTCAAGAGCCAGCATAAAATTAAAACTATCATAACTTATAAATCAAGCTTGCAATTCTTAGTTCCAATAATGACCACCAGATGGAGCTATAGGATTACTTTTAAATAATTATTGTAAAACAAGTATGATTTAAATCATTTATAGAAATCTTTCAAAGAAAAATAATATGTATTTTAT
The DNA here is from genome assembly GCF_023724105.1 of Carassius gibelio. NCBI lineage: Eukaryota > Metazoa > Chordata > Actinopteri > Cypriniformes > Cyprinidae > Carassius > Carassius gibelio. Next base: position 48,363,745 of record NC_068398.1, read on the forward strand.
GTATTTTACTGATAAAATGACCCTCACTTAATTAGAATAACAAGCTGAAGTATTGTGAACTGTATATTAAGAATAATTCTTTATAGGCTTTATGGACAGATACGTTTTGAGTGACTCTTGAAGGTTCAGCACCACATCCTCTTTTACCACTGTTTAAAGAATTTATCTTACAGAACAGGTGCGAGTGAATTTTGGATAGCTTGAATGGTTTTGTCGTGGTGATTTTTTGAAATAACAGTAAAAAAGTAACCAGTAAATGTCTTTTATTTTTTTAAAGTGCAGCTTCTAAACACTTCAAAAAAATGTACACATAGAATACAAGTCATTCTGAGGAAATATGCATAGTTTCATGACTATACAACATTATATGGATGATAGAAAATTTAAAAACTATCATACATCTGATGTCACTCTGTCCCTCTGTCACTGTGGTTAATGTGTGTGTGTGTGTGTGTGTGTGTGTGTGTGTGTGTGTGTGTGTGTGTTTGTGTGTGTGTTAAGTGAATTAGGTGTGAAACTATCAGGGAGCATTTAGTCTCCAGCGCCAACATTTTACAGAACTGCCACTTTCCTGGAGTCTCAGAATTATAATGTGTCAGGTTTTGAGAGATCTAAGATTCCAAAAAATGATTTAATTAGAATACCATGAAGTATTGTGAAATACTATATATTAAGTCTTTATATATAGGCTTTATGAACAGATTAGAGTGACTCGTGAAGGACCAGCGCCACCTCCTCTTGTCCGATGGTTTGAGGAATATATCTTCCAGAATCTGGGATTAAGATTTAGGAGCTCATTTTTATTCCACCTCCTTTCCTGAAAGTCTGTCTTGCAGAATTGACTAAAAATTAATCTTCACATTAATTCCTAATTATTTTGCAATTCTTTTGTCAGTTCTTCTTGACCTGTTTTTCTCTTCCAGCTTTCCTGGACTATTGTATAGCACTCATAAATGATTAAATAAAAAATAATGGTAGTTATTAAGATTGATATGGTTTGGAATTGGTAAAATGTGCTTGGAAAAAAATCACAAAACAATGTTTTGATGTTTAAGTTTGGAATATTAACTGACATGAATGAATGCTATATAAATATTGTTCATGTTAACATAATGTTTATAAATGAAATCTTATTGTAAAGTGTTACTAAAGTTATATATATATATATATATATTGTTCTGTGAATGTGATTTTAAAGTCTAGATGATTCGGATTAACCCTTTAACTGCCATATCATTTAAAACCTCACTGCCAGAGGGATATTGTGAATGCATGTGCCCGCTGGGCACAGTTTACCTGATGCCACCGGGGTGGCGATGGCATTGGTGGCTTGAGCCCGCAATCGCTGCTTGCAGCTATATTTAGGGCTCAAGCCTGGAGGGCGAGAGCCCTATTGTTTTCCTTAGGATTATTTTTTTTTTTTTTTTTCTTTATTCTTCTAATTTTTTTCCAAGGTTTCGGGGGCTTTTGGGGTCCTTAACATACTCAAAAACTCTTGAAAATTGGCACACACCTTGGAACCTGCGGCCATTAGGGCCGGGCAGAGTCTGATACACGGGCGTGGCACAGGGGCTCTACAGCGCCCCCTGTAGTACTGAGGGCCATATATCATGCATACTTGCACGTATACATATGAAACTTGGTACATATATATAACTCATCAAACCAAACAACTTTCACACTGCATGTCATAAGCTCCGCCCAACAGGAAGTTGGCTATTTAGGGTTTTATGAAAAACACATGCTCTGGAATTTGATATACTCCTCTGAGGAACTCCACCCGTTCACCACAAAACTCGGTGAACACGATCTCAAGACATTGGGGATGCTATATTGCGAAGAGATTTTTGATATCTCGAACGGTTTGCCCGTGGCGAGGCGTTGAAATTATGGCGAGAAATGAGAAACAGGAAATGTCTAATAACATCCACATACATTTCCTGAATTTGATCAAACTTAATTTGTTTGTTCGTTGTATGATACCGATCGTATATATGTGACTATTAGGAGTCAAAGTTATAGCGCCACCAACTGGCAGCAGGAAGTGAATCATTTTCAAAACTCTTTGAATTCAGCATCTTATTTTTACTCGATTTGCTTCAAACTTCATCAGAATAATGACAAAACACGGCCGAAGAAAATCTGTTGTGGGGATATTGATATCTAATATAGTGTTGCCATGGCAACGTGTCAAACTTGAATGTTCTGTTCTGATGATTTTTAGGCAGACAACAAGCTCAGATTTACATGAAACTCGAAACAGATATCAGTATTAAAGATAGCTAAACCATGGCAAAAGCGTTGAAAAGGGCGTGGAAGAGGCACTCTATAGCGCCACCTTTTGTCAAAAGTGGGGGGGTTAGTTTTAGCTACAGACACCAAACTTGGTACATAAATTGTTCTTATCAAGACGGACAACTTTCTAATTCACAGTCATAAGCTACGATCAACAGGAAATCGGCTATTTTGATTTGAATGTGTATTTTTGAGATTTTACAGTTGTAAAATTAATGAATACTCCTCACAGGGGAAGTACACTATACACACAAAACTTTGTCTACATGAAGAAAAAACATCGAGGAACTTAAATTGCGAACAGATTTTGGTTAGCTTGAACGGTTTTGTCGTGGTGATTTTTTGAAATGACAGTAAAAAGTGAAACATTAATCGTCTTCTATTTTTAAATTGCAGCTTCCAAACCTTTAAAAAACATTTTTCATTTAGAAAACCAGTGATTCTGAGGAAATATGCATAGTTTCATGACTTTACAGCGCTGTATGATTAAAAGAAAATTAAAAAACTGTCAGACATCTGATCTCACTCTGTCACTCTGTTTGAGGAATGTATGAGTGCTGACTATGTGTGTGTGTGAGTGTGAGTGGGGGAGGGGTGTGAGCTGAGTGGCAGACAGACAGAGAGAGAGAGAGAGAGAGAGAGACTTAAACATCTCTTTAATCACCAGAAAAAAAAAACTGTTTTTTAAATTGTTATTTTTTTGTTGTTGTTGCTAATTGTGCTGTTTTCATTACAGCTTAAGAAATATCTTAGGCCTTATCCTTTTCTGACAGTTTCAGGGATTAAAAAAAATCCTAAAAAACCTTATTTGTGCTGCAAATAATAATTTCAAACTCATTTGATACTGACCTCTGACACCCTGTGACATGACATTTATTTGAATTTACATAATCTCAAGGATGTAACAGTAAAACTGTTCAGCTCACAGATGAAGACTAAGCTGTAATGCAAGCAGAACTATTTCACAAATGCTTATAGGTTAATGAAATCATAACAAAACACTTTTAAATTATTTAAGGATTTGGTAACACTTTAAAATAATGTCTCAATTGTTAACATTAGTAAATGCATTGGTAACACTTCATAATAGCTGCAATTCTTAGCTAAGCATTAGTAAATAGTCAGTTCATGCTTTATATAGCCTTCTCCCAAAATTAATATTTTAGTAAGCATTTTATAAATACAGCTATAATTTAATTGTTCATGGTTTATATGCACATTTATTTTGAGGAGATTAAAGGCTGTAATCTTCCTAAAAAAATGTAAAATAAAAAATAAAATAAATAAAATAAACAAACACAGAACTCATAAATATTTATTTCAAGATGCAATAAAAGAAAACTGTATACTTGAATTTTTTTTTATATATATATATATATATATATATATATATATATATATATATATATATATATATATATATATATATATATATATATATATATACACACACACACACAATTGCATAAGTTTATATTGAACATTTTTTATCAAGTGTACAGCTAATAATAGTAATAATAATAATGCATTTTATTTAGTTTTAGCTACAGACACCAAACTTGGTACATAAATTGTTCTTATCAAGACGGACAACTTTCTAATTCACAATCATAAGCTACAACCAACAGGAAGTCCACTATTTTGATTTGAATATGGATTTTTGGGAAGATTATTTTGTGAATTAATGAATGCTCCTCACAGGGGAAGTACACTATACACACCAAACTTTTTCTACATGAAGAAAAAACATTGAGGAACTTAAATTGCGAACAGATTTTGGTTAGCTTGAACGGTTTTGTCGTGGTGATTTTTTGAAATGACAGTAAAAAGGGAAACATTAATTGTCTTGTATGTTTAAATTGCAGCTTCCAAACACTTCAAAGCATTTGTTCATACAGAGATCAAATCATTCTGAGGAAATATGCATAGTTTCACGACTTTACAACACTGTATGGATAAAAGAAAATGTGAAAACTGTCAGACTTCTCAACTGACATGATCTCACTCTGGCCACTCTGTCTGTGTGAGGAAAGGGAGGGGGAGAGGGAGGGGGAGTGTGAGGGGGTTGGTGACTGTGAATTTTTGGTGATTGACAGTGTATGTGGACTGTAGGGAGGGGCTGTCTGGCAGAGAGAGAGAGAGAGAGAGAGAGAGAGAGAGACCTAATCATCCCTTTAATAATCAGGAAAAAAATCTGTATTTTAAATTGTTATTGTTTTTGTTGTTGCTAATGGTGGCGTTTTTTTCCTTTCATTACAGGTTAAGAAATCTCTTAGGCCTTATCCTTTTCTGACAGTTTTAGGGATTTAAAAACATCCTAATAATCCTTATTTGTGCTGCAAATAATAATTTCAAACTCATTTGATACTGACCTATGACATTCTGTGACATGACATTTATTAATCTCATGGATGTAACAGTAAAACTCTTCAACTGACAGATAAAGCTGCAATGCAAGCAAAACTATTTCACAAATGCTTATAGGTAATTAAAATCATTACAAAACACTAATAAATTATTTAAGGATTTGGTAACACTGTAAAATAATGTCTAATTTGTTAACATTAGTAAATGCATTGGTAACACTTTATAATAACTGCACTCATTAGCTAAGCATTAGTAAATAGTTCATGATTATAAATCCTTTTCCCTTAATAATAGTCATTATTAAGCAGTAATACATCTATAAATAAATTGTTCTTGGTTTAATTAAAAGCACATATATTACAAAGGAGATTAAAGTCTCAGTTGTCTCATAAAATAAATAAATAAACCCAACCCAGTTTGATTCAGAATTCAGAAATATTTATTTCAAGATGCAATAAAATGAAACTGTACACTTAAATAGCTTTTGAGCGATTCTTGAAGGATTAGCATCACCTCCTCTTGTACGATGGTTTGAGGAATATATCTTCCAGATAGTACCACCACTCCCTATATGCAGAGTATGCAGTCTTCGTAGGGCACCAACTCCCAGAGGGGGCACCATCCCAGTTGCTTTAAAAAAAAAAAAAAAAAAAAAAACATGCGCCATTCTCCCATCCGCGCTCGCGACCGCTCACACCTCATGTTTGCGGCTGAATGTTCGTAATTGATGGATGGACATCTATGCCTGGGTATAGGACATCAGCAATCCGGCACAGAGAAAAGAAAACTAAAAAAAAAAAAAAAAAAAAAAGGCATATAGCTGTCTTGACAGTGGACATTCAAGAGTCTCAAATTTAGGGACGGTCTCTAAAGTTACATGTGATATTGTTATACACTTTTCTAACGTCAGTAGCATTTGAAGAGAATTACTTACAAAAACAACTGTAATTGTTCATCTAGGTGACAGCTATAATGCACAATTAATTTGAATGTTTGATATTTATTACAACAAACTGTAAGTCATATGTAAATTTGCTACTTTTTCACATGGGCTCAAATGCAAATTTGAAGCTCAATAGCATTTGAGAAGAAAGACTTGCAGTCACAAAACAATTGTTTCATATAGGTGTCAGCTATAATGCACACCTTATACATTTTTTTTAAATATAAAAATAATGTGTTACTAAAGTTATATAAATTGTTCTGTGTATGTGATTTCAAAGTCTAGATTGGTCGGATTAACCCTTTAACTGCCGCATTCCTTAAAACTTGATTGTCAGAGGGTTACTGTAAATGCTTATGCCCGCTGGGCACAGTTTTCCCGATGCCACCGGGGTGGCGTTGCACTGATGGCTTGAGCCCGACATCGCTGCTTGCAGCTATATTTATTCTTATTCTTCCGCTTCTCCAAAATGAATCGCATTTTTGAGGGCTTAAACATGCTCAAAAAGTCATGAAACTTTGCACACGCGTAAAACCAGGTGAAAATTTTCGTCTGATATAGGATTCAGAAGAGTGTGTGGCAAAATGGCTCGACAGCGCCACCTATACGAAGAAAATCAACAGCCTTCGAGCTATGTTTCACGTACATGCACGAAAATTGGCACACATATGTAACACACCAATACCTACAAAAAAGACTCTTGGAGCAAAATTCTAAAACCAACAGGAAGTCGGTTATTTGTAATATTATGAGCAAATTTTGTGTAATTTTGGTCATTTCCATATGTTGTATTTTAACGAACTCCTCCTAGAGATTTCTTCAAATCAACACCAAATTTGGTATGCCTAATCTAAAGGCCTTTGCGATGTTAAATTGCGAAGATCTTGAGTTTTCGTTGAAGGGCGTGTCCGTGGCGGCCTGGCGAATTTCGATGATTCGCCATGAAAAATGAAGTTGCTATAACTCAGAGATACAATTTCCAATCTGCCCCAAACTTCACATGTTTGATGAGACTCCAAACCTGAACAGATTGACATGCCCATATTCAGTTATAGTCATAGCGCCACCTATTGGCAACAGGAAGTGACATATTTTACGCTGCGACGAACTACTCCTAGAAATTTTATGACATCAATGTCTTTTTTGTGGTCAGTCTAATCTAAAGGCCTGTGCGATGTTCAGTTGTGAAGATCTTGATTTTTCGTTAAAAGGCGTGTTCATGGCGCCGCGACGAAGTTCGATGTCTCGTCATGGGAATAAAAGATGTTATAACTCAGGCATAAAATGTTCGATCTTCCCCAAACTTCACATGTGTGATAAGAGTCCTGGCCTGAACAGATCTGAAGGCCAATATTCCACCGGGTGTGGCAGAATGGCTCTATAGCGCCACCTATACACTTTCAACAGAGTGCGCCTCGAGCTATGTTTCACGTACATGTACAAAAACTGGTACACACATGTAACTCACCGATATCTACAAAAAAGTCTCTTGGTACGAAATCCGGATCCCAACAGGAAGTCGGTTATTTTGAATTTTCCCTTCAAAATTGGTGTTGTTTTTGCCATTTTCAGGGGTTGTACTTTAACGAACTCCTCCTAGAGATTTATTCAGATCAATACCAAACTTGGTCAGTGTAATCTAAAGCCCTTTGCAATAATAAATTGCGAAGGACTTGAGGTTTCGTTAAAGGGCGGGTCCATGGCGGCCTGACAAATTTCGATGTTTCGCCATGAAAAAGGAAGTTACTGTAACTCAGACATACAATGTCCAATCTGCCCCAAACTTCAAATGTTGGATAAGACTCTTGACCTGAACAGATCTACATGCCAATATTCAGTTATAGTCATAGCGCCACCTATTGGCAACAGGAAGTTAAATATTTTACACTGCGACAAACTACTCCTAGAAATGTTATGACATCAATGTCTTTTTTGTGGTCAGTCTAATCTAAAGACCTGTGTGATGTTTAGTTGTGAAGATCTTGAATTTTTGTTAAAAGGCGTGTCCATGGCGCCGTGATGAAGTTCAATGTCTCGCCACGGGAATAAAAGATGTTATAACTCAGGCATAAAATGTCCGTTCTTGCCCAAACTTCACATGTGTGATAAGGGTCCTGGCCTAAACAGATCTGAAGGCCAATATTCCACAGAGTGTGGCAAAATGGCTCGATAGCGCCACCTATACACTTTCAACGGAGTGCGTATACACTTTAAACGGAGTGCGCCTCGAGCTATGTTTCACGTACATGTACAAAAATCGGTACACACATGTAACACACCAATATCTATGAAAAAGTCTCTTGGTACGAAATCCGAATCCCAACAGGAAGTCAGTTATTTAGAATTTTCTCTGCAAAATTAGTGTTGTTTTGGCCATTTTTAGGGGTTGGGCTTTAACAAACTCCTCCTAGAGATTTATTCAGATCAACACCAAACTTTGTCAGTGTAATCTAAAGCCTTTTGCGATCTCAAATTGCGAAGATCTTGAGGTTTCGTTAAAGGGCGTGTCCATAGCGGCCTGACAAATTTCGATGTTTCGACATGAAATAGGATGTTGTTGTAACTCAGGCATAAAATGTCCAATCCTCCCCAAACCTCTCATGTTCGATAAAAGTCCTGCCCTGAACACATCTGAAGGCCAATATTCCATTATAATGACAGTGCCACCTGCTGGCAACAGGAAGATTGGCACATATATGGAATAATAATTGATATATTCTACTTATATTTATGAGTTTAAACGCATATTTCTCACCGTTCACCTATTAACTAAAGCCACTCGCTGCCGGTGAGCCCGGGTGCGAGGGCCCGTTCATCGCTGCTTGCAGCTTTAATTAGGGCCCGAGCACCGATGGTGTGAGGACCCTCTTGGAATTTCTCCGTTTATTATTATTATTATTATTATTATTATTATTATTCTTCTTCTCCAAAATGAATCGCATTTTTGAGGGCCTAAACATGCTCGAAAAGTCATGAAACTTTGCACACACCTCAGAACTGGCGAAAATTTACGTCTGATATAGGTTTCAGAAGCGGGTGTGGCAAAATGGCTCAACAGCGCCACCTATACACGTTCAACGGTGTGCGCCTCGAGCTACGTTTCATGTACATGTATGAAAATCGGTATACACATGTAACTCTCCAATATCTACAAAAAAGTCTGTTGGAGCAAAATCCGAAACCCAACAGGAAGTCGGTTATTACTAATATTATGAGCAAATTTTGTGTCATTTTTGTCATTTCCATCCGTTGTATTTTAACGAACTCCTCCTAGAGATTCATTCAGATCAACACCAAATTTGGTATGCCTAATCTGAAGGCCTTTGCGATGTTAAATTGCGAAGCTTTTGAGTTTTCGTTAATGGGCGTGTCCGTGGCGGCCTGGCGAATTTCGATGATTCGCCATGAAACAGGAAGTTGCTATAACTCAGACATACAATGACCAATCTGCCCCAAACTTCACATGTTTGATGAGACTCCTGACCTGAACAGATTGACATGCCCATATTCAGTTATAGTCATAGCGCCACCTATTGGCAACAGGAAGTGACATATTTTACACTGCGATGAACTACTCCTAGAAATTTTATGACATCAATGTATTTTTTGTGGTCAGTCTAATCTAAAGCCCTGTGCGATGTTAAGTTGTGAAGATCTTGAGTTTTCGTTAAAAGGCGTGTCCATGGCGCCGTCACGAAGTTCGATGTCTCGCCATGGGAATAAAAGATGTTATAACTCAGGCATAAAATGTCCGATCTTCCCCAAACTTCACATGTGTGATAAGAGTCCTGGCCTGAACACATCTGAAGGCCAAAATTCCATCAGGTGTGGCAAAATGGCTCGATAGCGCCACCTATACACTTTCAACAGAGTGCGCCTCGAGCTATGTTTCACATACATGTACAAAAATCGGTATACACATGTAACATACCAATACCTACAAAAAAGTCTCTTGGTACGAAATCCGAATCCCAACAGGAAGTCGGTTATTTAGAATTTTCTCTGCAATATTGGCGTTGTTTTGCCATTTTCAGGGGTTGTACTTTAACGAACTCCTCCTAGAGATTTATTCAGATCAACACCAAACCTGGTCAGTGTAATCTTAAGCCCTTTGCGATGTTAAATTGCGAAGATCTTTAGATTTCGTTAAAGGGCGTGTCCATGGTGGCCTGACAAATTTCGATGTTTCGCCATGAAAAAGGAAGTTGCTGTAACTCAGACATACAATGTCCAATCTGCCCCAAACTTCACATGTTAGATAAAACTTCTGCCCTTAACAGATCTACATGCCCACTTTCAGTTATAGTCATAGCGCCACCTATTGGCAACAGGAAGTGACATGTTTTACGCTGCGAAAAACTACTCCTATAATTTTTTTGAGATTAACATATATTTTGTGGTCAGTCTAATCTAAAGGCCTGTGCAATGTTAACTTTTGGAGATCTTGAGTTTTTGTTAAAGGCCGTTTCCATGGCGCCATGACAAAATTTGATGTCTTGCCACAGCAAGAGAAGTTGTTGTAACTCAAGCATAAAATGTTCAATCTTCCCCAAACTTCACATGTTCGATAAGAGTCCTGTCCTGAACACATCTGAAGGCCAATATTCCATTATAATGATAGCGCCACCTGCTGGCAACGGTAAGATTGGCACATATATGGGATATACTTTGATATATTCCACTTATATTTAGGACATTAAATGCATTTTTCTCAACGTTCACCTTTTTACTAAAGCAACACGATGGCGGTGAGCCCGGGTGCGAGGGCCCGTTCATCGCTGCTTGCAGCTTTAATTATTCTTCTTCTTCTTCTTCTTCTTCTTCTCCCGAATGAATCGCATTTTTGAGGGCTTTAACATGCTCAAAAAGTCATGAAACTTTGCACACTCATCAAACCTGGTGAAAATTTTCGTCTGATATAGGATTCAGAAGAGGGTGTGGCAAAATGGCTCGACAGCGCCACCTATACCAAGAAAATCAACAGCCTTCCAGCTATGTTTCACGTACATGCACGAAAATTGGCACACATATGTAACACACCAATACCTACAAAAAAGACTCTTGGAGCGAAATTCTAAACCCAACAGGAAGTCGGTTATTTTTAATATTATGAGCATATTTTGTGTAATTTTGGTCATTTCCATGTGTTGTATTTTAACGAACTCCTCCTAGAGAGTTCTTCAAATCAACACCAAATTTGGTATGCCTAATCTAAAGGCCTTTGCGATGTTAAATTGCGAAGATCCTGACTTTTCGTTGAAGGGCGTGTCTGTGGCGGCCTGGCGAATTTCGATAATTCGCCATGAAAAATGAAGTTGCTATAACTCACACATACAATGACCAATCTGCCCCAAACTTCACATGTTTGATGAGACTCCGAACCTGAACAGATTGACATGCCCATATTCAGTTATAGTCATAGCGCCACCTATTGGCAACAGGAAGTGACATATTTTACGCTGCGACGAACTACTCCTAGAAATTTTATGACATCAATGTCTTTTTTGTGGTCAGTCTAATCTAAAGGCCTGTGCGATGTTCAGTTGTGAAGATCTTGAGTTTTCGTTAAAAGGCTTGTTCATGCCGCCGCGACGAAGTTCGATGTCTCGCCATGCGAATAAAAGATGTTATAACTCAGGCATAAGATGTCCGATCTTCCCCAAACTTCACATGTGTGATAAGAGTCCTGGCCTGAACACATCTGAAGGCCAATATTCCACCGGGTGTGGCAAAATGGCTCGATAGCGCCACCTATACACTTTCAACACAGTGCGCCTCGAGCTATGTTTCACGTACATGTAAAAAAAATCGGTATACACATGTAACACAGCAATACCTACAAAAAAGTATCTTGGCACGAAATCCGAATCCCAACAGGAAGTCGGTTATTTAGAATTTTCTCTGCAAAATTGGCGTTGTTTTTGCCATTTTCAAGGGTTGTACTTTAACGAACTCCTCCTAGAGATTTATTCAGATCAACAACAAACTTGGTCAGTGTAATCTTAAGCACTTTGCGATGTTAAATTGCGAAGATCTTGAGGTTTCGTTAAAGGGCGTGTCCATGGCGGCCTGACAAATTTCGATGTTTCGCCATGAAAAAGGAAGTTGCTGTAACTCAGACATACAATGTCCAATCTGCCCCAAACTTCACATGTTGGATAAGACTCTTGACCTGAACAGATCTACATGCCCACATTCAGTTATAGTCATAGCGCCACCTGTTGGCAACAGGAAGTGACATATTTTACACTGTGACAGACTATTTCTAGAAATTTTATGACATCAATGTCTTTTTTGTGATCAGTCTAATCTAAAGACCTGTGTGATGTTTAGTTGTGAAGATCTTGAGTTTTTGTTAAAAGGCGTGTCCATGGCGCCGTGACGAAGTTCGATGTCTCGCCATGGGAATAAAAGATGTTATAACTCAGGCATAAAATGTCCGATCTTCCCCAAACTTCACGTGTGTGATAAGGGTCCTGGCCTGAACATATATGAAGGCAAATATTCCATTGGGTGTGGCAAAATGGCTCGATAGCGCCACCTATACACTTTCAACGGAGTGCATATGCACTTTCAACGGAGTGTGCATCGAGCTATGTTTCACGTACATGTACAAAAATCAGTACACACATGTAACACACCAATACCTACAAAAAAGTCTCTTGGTACGAAATCCGAATCCCAACAGGAAGTCAGTTATTTAGAATTTTCTCTGCAAAATTGGTGTTGTTTTTGCCATTTTCAGGGGTTGTACTTTAACTAACTCCTCCTAGAGATTTATTCAGATCTTCACCAAACTTGGTCAGTGTAATCTAAAGGCCTTTGCATTGTTAAATTGCGAAGATCTTGAGGTTTCGTTAAAGGACGTGTCCATGGCGGCCTGACAAATTTTGATATATTGCGATGAAAAGGAAGTTGCTGTAACTCAGACATACAATGTCCAATCTGCGCCAAACTTCACATGTTAGTTAAGACTTCTGCCCTTAACAGATCAACATGCCCATATTCAGTTATAGTAATAGCGCCACCTGCTGGCAACAGGAAGTGACATGTTTTAGGCTGCGACAAACTACTCCTATAATTTTTTTGAGATTAACATATATTTTGTGGTCAGTCTAATCTAAAGGCCTGTGCAATGTTAACTTTTGGAGATCTTGAGTTTTTGTTAAAGGGTGTTTCCATGGCGCCATGACAAAATTTGATGTCTTGCCACAGCAAGAGAAGTTGTTGTAACTCAAGCATAAAATGTTCAATCTTCCCCAAACTTCACATGTTTGATAAAAGTCCTGGCCTGAACACATCTGAAGGCCAATATTCCATTATAATGATAGCGCCACCTGCTGGCAACAGGAAGATTGGCACATATATGGGATATACTTTGATATATTCAACTTATATTTAGGACATTAAATGCATATTTCTCAACGTTCACCTTTTTACTAAAGCCACACGATTGCTGTGAGCCCGGGTGCGAGGGCCCGTTCATCGCTGCTTGCAGCTTTAATTAGGGCTCAAGCCCGAAGGGGCGAAGAGCCCTATTGTTCCCCTAAGGATTATTCTTATTATTATTATTATTTTTTTTTTTTTTTTTTTTTAAACCTTCCGGGCATTTTTGGGGGCCTTAACATGCTCAAAAACTCTTGAAAATTGGCACACACATTGGAATCTGCGGCCATCAGGACGCCACAGAGACTGGGACCCGGGCGTGGCACATGGACTCTACAGCGCCCCCTGGAACACCTTCAGAAATCTTGAACCATAGCTCACACACACTTGCATGTATTTATATGAAACTCAGTACACTTCTAGATCTCATTGAGCTGAACAACTTTCGCGCTCTATGTCATAGGCTCCGCCCAACAGGAAGTCAGCTATTCAGGGCTGTTTAAAAAAAGCATGCTCTGGAATTTAATATACTTGTCATAGGTTTTTTACTTGATTGCCACGAAACTCGGTCAACATGATCTCAAGACATTGGGGATGAAAAATTGCGAGGGGATTTTTGATATCTCGAACGGTTTGCTCGTGGCGAGGCGTTGAAATTAGAGCAATAAATGAGAAACAGGAAATGCCTAATAACATCCACATACATTGCCTGAGTTTGATCAAACTTCATCGGTTTGTTCGCTGTATGATACCAATCGTATATATGTGACTATTAAGAGTCAACGTTATAGCACCACCAACTGGCAACAGGAAGTGTGTCATTTTTCAAATGCTTTGAATTCAGCATCTTATTTTTACTCGATTTGCTGCAAACTTCATCAGAATAATGACAAAACACGGCCGATGAAAATCTGTTGTGGGGATATTGATATCTAATATAGTGTTGCCATAGCAACATGTCAAACTTGAATATTCTGTTATGGTGAGTTTGAGGCAGACAACAAGCTCAGATTTACATGAAACTCAAAACACATATCAGTATTAGTGATAGCTAGACAATGGCAAAAGCTTTTAAAAGGGCGTGAAGGAGGCACTCTATAGCGCCACCTTTTGTCAAAAGTGGGGGGGTTAGTTTTAGCTACAGACGCCAAACTTGGTACATAAATTGTTCTTTTCAAGACGGACAACTTTCTAATTCACAGTCATCAGCTACGACCAACAGGAAGTCGGCTATTTTGATTTGAATATTTAAATTGAGCTCTGATTTAATGCATACTCCTCACAGGAAATGTTCACTATACTCACCAAACTTTGTCTACATGTTGAAAAAACATTGAGGAACTTAAATTGCGAACGGATTTTGGTTAGCTTGAACGGTTTTGTCGTGGTGATTTTTTTAAATGACAGTAAAAAGGGAATCATTAATTGTCTTGTATTTTTAAATTGCAGCTTCCAAACACTTAAAAAAAAAAAATTCATACAGAGATCAGATCATTCTGAGGACATATGCATAGTTTCATGACTTTACAACACTGTATGATTAAAAGAAAATTAAAAAACTGTCAGACATCTCAACTCACTCTGTCCCTCTGTTTGAGGAATGTATGTGTGCTGAATGAGTGTGTGTGTGTGTGTGTGTGTGTGTGTGTGTCTGTGAATGGGGGATGGGCATGAGCTGAGTGGCAGACACAATGAGAGAGAGAAAGAGATAGAGAGAGAGACTTAATCATCTCTTTAATCACCAGAAAAAAAAAAGTATTTTAAAAATATTTTTTGTTGCTGTTGCTAACATTGCTGTTTTCATTACAGCTTAAGAAATCTCTTAGGCCTTATCCTTTTCTGACAGTTTCAGGAATTAAAAACAAAATTCTAAAAATACTTATTTGTGCTGCAAATAATAATTTCAATCTCATTTGATACTGACCTATTCCATCCTGTGACATGACATTTATCTTAATTTACATAATCTCATGGATGTAACAGTAAAACTGTTCAGCTCGCAGATGAAGACTAAGCTGTAATGCAAGCAGAACTTTCACAAATGCTTGTTAATCATTTAAGGGATTTGATAACACTGTAAAATAATGTCTAATTTGTTAACATTAGTAAATGCATTGGTAACACTTTATAATAACTGCACTCATTAGTAAATAGTCAGTTCATGCTTTATAAAGTCTTGTCCCAACTTAAATGGTCATTAATAAGCAGCTTATAAATACAGCTATAAATAGCTTGATCTTGGTTTATAAGCACATTTATTAAAAAGGAGAGTAAAGGGTCAGTTATCTTCCTATGAAAAATAAAAAAATGAAAATAAACAAACAACAACACAGATTGATACAGAACTCAGAAATGTTATTGTGGATTTATGATCAAATCAGCCTGTAAATGAATCATACTCCTCCAAGAAGACACAAGTAGTTCACACCAAACTTTTTCAACATGATGCCAATATACTGAAGATGTTAAATTGCGAATGGGTTTAAGATACCTTAAATGGTGTGGCCATACCGATTTATTAAAGTAACATAAAAAAATACAATAGTTATTTTACTATATCTTTAACATTCTTCATTCCAACTCTTCATAATTTTTTATATACGTAGAAGTTATCATTTGAAAGAAGCACAGTAAGTTTCATAGCTTTATCATGTCCAGGAGCCAGCATAAAATTAAAACTATCATAACATATAAATCAAGCTTGCAATTCTTAGTACCAATAATGGCCACCAGATGGAGCTATAGGATTACTTTTAAATAATTATTGTAGAAACGAATATGATTTAAATCATTTATAGAAATCTTTCAAAGAAAAATATGTATTTTACTGATAAAATTACCCTCACTTAATTAGAATAATATGCTGAAGTATTGTGAAATACTGTGTATTAAGAATAATTCTTTATAGGCTTTATGGACAGATAAGTTTCGAGTGACTCTTGAAGGATCAGTACCACATCCTCTTTTACCACTGTTTAAAGAATTTATCTTACAGAACAGGTGCGAATGAATTTTGGATGGTGATTTTTTGAAATAACAGTAAAAAAGGAACCAGTAAATGTCTTTTATTTTTTTAAGTGCAGCTTCTAAACACTTCAACAAAATGTACACATAGAAGACAAGTCATGCTGAGGAAATATGCATAGTTTCATGACTATACAAAACTATATGGATGAGAGAAAATTAAAAAACTACCATACATCTGATGTCACTCTGTCCCTCTGTCACTGTAATGTGTGTGTGTGTGTGTTTGTGTGTTAAGTGTTTGTGTGTTAAGTGTGTGTGTGTTAAGTGTGTGTGCTGAGTTTGTGTGAATGTGTGGGAGAGGGGATGGGCTTGGTGTCAGAAAGAGAGAGAGAGAGAGAGAGAGAGAGAGGGAGGGAGACTTAATCATCTCTTTAATCACCAGCAGAAAAAAAATAAGCAATTTTGTGTTGTTGTTGTTGTTGTTTTTTCATCATTACAGCTTAAGAAATATCTTAGGCCTCAACATCAACTGTTGCTGCTTTATATAGCCTTCTCCCAAAATTAATAGTCATTAGTAAGCATTTTATAAATACAGCTATAATTAAATTGTTCATGGTTTATATGCACATTTATTTTGAGGAGATTAAAGGCTGTAATCTAACTAAAAAAAAAATAATAAAAAAAATAAATAAATAAACACAGAACTCAGAAACATTTATTTCAAGATGCAATAAAAGAAAACTACACTATATATATATATATATATATATACATATATATATATATATATATATATATATATATATATATATATATACATATATATATATATATATATATATATATATATATATATATATATATATATACAATTGCATAAGTTTATATTAATTTTTTTATCAAGTGTACAGCTAATAATAATAATAATAATAATAATAATAATAATGCATTTTATTTAAGGAGCCTTTCAAACCACTCAGAGTCACCGTACAGTACAACAAGTAACAACAGTAACAATATTAAAACAAAAAATAACAGCAAATAAAAATGTCAATAAAAAACCGCAATAATATTAGAATAGCACAACATATTGTGGAATACTATATTAAGACTTTATATATAGGCTTTATGAACAGATAGGTTTTGAGAGATTCTTGAAGTACTAGCATCACCTCCTCTTGTACGACGGTTTGAGGAAAATATCTTCCAGATAGTACCGCCGCTCCCTATATGCAGAATACGCAGTCTTCGTAGGGCACCAACTCCCAGAGGGGGCACCATCCCAGTAGCTCAAAAAAAAATAAAACATGCGCCATTCTCCCATCCGCGCTCCCGACCGCTCGGACATTTGCGGATGAATGTTTGTAATTGATGGATGGACATCTATGCCCGGGTAAAAGACATCAGCAATCCGGCACAGAGAAAAGAAAAATAAAGTAAAAAACAAAACAAAAACAGGCATAAATTTGGCTTGACATTGGACATTCGAGAGTCTCAATTTTAGGGACCTTCTCTAAAGTTACATGTGATATTGTTATACACTTTTCTAACATCAGTAGCATTTGAAGAGAATTACTTACAGTCATAAAAACAACTGTAATTGTTCATCTACGTGACAGCTATAATGCACAATTAAATTGAATGTTTGATATTTATTAAAACAAACTGTAAGTCATATATAAATTATGCTACTTTTTCACATGGACTCAATAGCATTTGAGGAGAAAGACTTGCAGTCATAAAACAATTTTAATGTGTTAATTTAGGTGTCAGCTACAATGCACACCTTATACATTTATATATATATATTAAAATAAAGTGTTACTAAAGTTATATATATTGTTCTGTGCATGTGATTTCAAAGTCTAGATGGGTCGGATTAACCCTTTAACTGCCGTATCCCTTAAAACTTGATTGCCAGAGGGTTACTGTAAATGCTTATGCCCGCTGGGCACAGTTTTCCCGATGCCACCGGGGTGGCGTTGCACTGACGGCTTGAGCCCGCCATCGCTGCTTGCAGCTATATTTATTATTCTTCTTCTTCTTCTTCTCCCGAATGAATCGCATTTTTGAGGGCTTTAACATGCTCAAAAAGTCATGAAACTTTGCACACGCGTCAAACCTGGTGAAAATTTTCGTCTGATATAGGATTCAGAAGAGGGTGTGGCAAAATGGCTCGACAGCGCCACCTATGCCAAGAAAATCAACAGCCTTCCAGCTATGTTTCACGTACATTCACGAAAATTGGCACACATATGTAACACACCAATACCTACAAAAAAGACTCTTGTAGCGAAATTCTAAACCCAACAGGAAGTCGGTTATTTTTAATATTATGAGCATATTTTGTGTAATTTTGGTCATTTCCATGTGTTGTATTTTAACCCCTTTGCGTGCAAACATCGCTGACGGCCCCAGTTTATTATTGTTTCACTTTCACAGCACATTAAATATCACTGTCTTACTTCATCTGGACAAACTGTGCATCAATGGAAAGTTTAAAGACTCAAGCTTCGATATTTGACCAATATTTTGATAAAACATTGTTGCAGTGACAGATATTTAGTGATTTATGTCAGGAGTGCAAAATAATAAATCCGTATTATGCCACATTTTGAATAGAAATTCACAACTCACTCATATTCAGTCACGTCAAGAGCGGTTTATTTGTGTTCACATAGACTCACTGAACAGCGTCAATAAGGATTTATAGACCAAAGATGCATATCTGCGGAGATATATGGATATATTTACTGATGTTTACTTCATATTTCTTCAGACAGAATCGTCATTTCTATTCATTTTCCACGGATTTACGCGATCAGATGATAAACAGCCTCTCCCAGCGATCTCTGTGTGCGTGCAGTAGTCACAGCTCGTGCGGTGTGTGACTCAGACTCTGATTGGGTCTTTCAAACGTCAATCTTAGAGTTTCATATCTGGACACCGCCCCATCGTGTCACATGCTTCCTGCACACTTCCTGGTAGTTATCTGGCCAAAACAACACTGAAACACCTCTGTACACACAAAATATCCGAATAATAAACCCGCGATTACGATAGTAAAGCTTGGTATGAGAATTTCTTGAGATCTGGGGCGTTTTTATAAAAAAAATTGAAAATGTACATCGGAAATGCTAACTTGTGCAGCGATGAAAAAGGCTACAAATAACATATTTTTACAACAGTAAACGACCAAATTCCACCCCTGATCGCTAAAGGAAG
This sequence comes from Carassius gibelio, assembly GCF_023724105.1. Classification (NCBI taxonomy): domain Eukaryota; kingdom Metazoa; phylum Chordata; class Actinopteri; order Cypriniformes; family Cyprinidae; genus Carassius; species Carassius gibelio. The sequence continues at coordinate 48,382,928 of NC_068398.1, forward strand.
TTATTATAAACACTCGATCGGGGTTTAAAGTGAGTTTTGAGTAAAAGTGTACTAATAATTTCATAAATTGTCAGATGTAGCTTGATGCTAACGTTAGCACCAATGCTACTAATAGCAGGTGCTTTTCTTCTTCATAATGCATTTTTGTCTCAATAATTCACGTAAGGTCGTAAGAAAATGTTTTGTTGTATTTTTATAGTAAGACTTTTGATAAATAAGGGCTAAATGCAAAGAGAGACTGAAGTGAGATCGCTGCTTTGTTGCTTTGTAAAGCCTGAAAAACCACAATCAAGGCTAATAAAGGTGGAATAAAAACAAAAGAATAATGATAAAAGAATAATGCGGATAATGTGTCATACTTGGCGGAGGTGTGAAAGAACCGTTTGGTGAGAACAATACAATCATGATTTGGGCAGTTTTCAACAGTGAAACATACACAAAGAGCACAGGAAAGTTTACATGTGAGATCTTACAGAGATGACAAGGGCCATAAATCAATCTGATTAGCCTTCTCTAAAAACACACATGACATGGCCTTAGAAAATATTTCATAAAATTCACAGTTTTACAGATTCGATTATGAAATTTTTTATGAAGTCTTGGAAGACTTGTGGCCTTAGCTACACTGTGTTTTCAAACTCATTTCCTACATCAACATTTTTTTAAATACATTTAAACATATGTTTTTAATATTTTTATTTTTGAGCTTATATATCTCTATTATCATAACAGTCTGAGTGATTCTGATTCCTGAACAGTAAACTTTAAAGTGTCAGCTTTGTGAACAAAGGTTGATTATGTTTCTAGTCAGAAAGAATCATGAGCAGAAACCTTTTTATTTTGGGTATGTAATTTCGGTCTCCATGCCAAAAAAGGGGGGTTACTAGTAAGGGGTTAACGAACTCCTCCTAGAGATTTCTTCAAATCAACACCAAATTTGGTATGCCTAATCTAAAGGCCTTTGCGATGTTAAATTGCGAAGATCTTGAGTTTTCGTTGAATGGCGTGTCCGTGGCGGCCTGGCGAATTTCGATGATTCGCCATGAAAAATGAAGTTGCTATAACTCACACATACAATGTCCAATCTGCCCCAAACTTCATATGTTTGATGAGACTCCGAACCTGAACAGATTGACATGCCCATATTCAGTTATAGTCATAGCGCCACCTATTGGCAACAAGAAGTGACATATTTTACGCTGCGACGAACTACTCCTAGAAATTTTATGACATCAATGTCTTTTTTGTGGTCAGTCTAATCTAAAGGCCTGTGCGATGTTCAGTTGTGAAGATCTTGAGTTTTCATTAAAAGGCTTGTTCATGGTGCCGCAACGAATTTCGATGTCTCGCCATGGGAATTAAAGATGTTATAACTCAGGCAAAAAATGTCCGATCTTCCCCAAACTTCACATATGTGATAAGAGGCCTGGCCTGAACAGATCTGCAGGCCAATATTCCACCGGGTGTGGCAGAATGGCTCTATAGCGCCACCTATACACTTTCAGCGGAGTGCGCCTCGAGTTATGTTTCACGTACACCAAACTTGGTCAGTGTAATCTAAAGCCATTTGCGATGTTAAATTGCGAAGGACTTGAGGTTTCGTTAAAGGGCGTGTCCATGGCGGCCTCACAAATTTCGATGTTTCGCCATGAAAAAGAAAGTTGCTGTAACTCAGACATATAATGTCCAATCTGCCCCAAACTTCACATGTTGGATGAGAATCTTGACTTGAACAGATCTACATGCCCATATTCAGTTATAGTCATAGCGCCACCTATTGGCAACAGGAAGTGACATATTTTACACTGCGACGAACTACTCCTAGAAATTTTATTACATCAATGTATTTTTTGTGGTCAGTCTAATCTAAAGACCTGTGTGATGTTTAGTTGTGAAGATCTTGAGTTTTTGTTAAAAGGCATGTCCATGGTGCCGTGACGAAGTTCGATGTCTCGTCATGGGAATAAAAGATGTTATAACTCAGGCATAAAGTGTCCGATCTTCCCCAAACTTCACATGTGTGATAAGAGTCCTGGCCTGAACACATCTGAAGGCCAATATTCCATTGGGTGTGGCAAAATGGCTCGATAGCGCCACCTATAAACTTTCAACGGAGTGCATATACACATTCAATGGAGTGCGCCTCGAGCTATTTTTCACGTACATGTACAAAAATCGGTACACACATGTAACACACCAATACCTACAAAAAAGTCTCCTGGTACGAAATCCGAATCCCATCAGGAAGTCGGTTATTTAGAATTTTCTTGGCAAAATTGGCGTTGTTTTTGCCATTTTTGCCAAGGAAGTTGCTTTAACTCAGACATACAATGTCCAATCGGCCCCAAACTTCACATGTTAGATAAGACTTCTGCCCTTAACAGATCTACATGCCCATATTCAGTTATACTCATAGCGCCACCTGCTGGCAACAGGAAGTTACATGTTTTATGCTGCGACAAACTACTCCTAGAATTTTTTTTAGATTCATGTATTTTTTTGTGGTCAGTCTATGAGTTTAAATGCATGTTTCTCACCGTTCACCTATTTACTAAAGCCACTCGCTGCCGTTGAGCCCGTGTGCGAGGGCCCGTTCATCGCTGCTTGCAGCTTTAATTAGGGCCCGAGCACCGATGGTGTGAGGACCCTCTTGGAATTGCTCCGTTTATTATTATTATTATTATTATTATTATTATTATTATTATTATTATTATTATTCTCCAAAATGAATCGCATTTTTGAGGGCCTAAACATGCTCGAAAAGTCATGAAACTTTGCACACACCTCCGAACTGGTGAAAATTTACGTCTGATATGGGTTTCAGAAGTGGGTGTGGCAAAATGGCTCAACAGCGCCACCTATACACGTTCAACGGTGTGCGCCTCGAGCTAGGTTTCATGTACATGTATGAAAATCGGTATACACATGTAACTCTCCAATACCTACAAAAAAGTCTCTTGTAGCAAAATCCGAAACCCAACAGGAAGTCGGTTATTTCTAATATTATGAGCAAATTTTGTGTCATTTTTGTCATTTCCATGCCTTGTATTTTAACGAACTCCTCCTAGAGATTCATTCAGATCAACACCAAATTTGGTATGCCTAATCTAAAGGCCTTTGCGATGTTAAATTGCGAAGCTTTTGAGTTTTCGTTGAAAGGCCTGTGTGTGGCGGCCTGGCGAATTTCGATGATTCGCCATGAAACAGGAAGTTGCTATAACTCAGACATACAATGACCAATCTGCCCCAAACTTCACATGTTTGATGAGACTCCTGTCCTGAACAGTTTGACACGACCATATTCAGTTATAGTCATAGCGCCACCTATTGGCAACAGGAAGTGACATATTTTACGCTGCGACAAACTACTCCTAGAAATTTTTGACATCAATGTCTTTTTTGTGGTCAGTCTAATCTAAAGGCCTGTGTGATGTTAAATTGTGAAGATCTTGAGTTTTTGTTAAAGGGCGTGTCCATGACGGCGTGACAAAGTTCGATGTCTTGCCATGGGAATAAAATATGTTATAACTCAGACATAAAATGTCCGATCTTCCCCAAACTTCACATGTGTGATAAGAGTCCTGGCCTGAACACATCTGAAGGCCATTATTCCAACGGGTGTGGCAAAATGGCTCAATAGCGCCACCTATACACATTCAACGGAGTGTGCCTCGAGCTATGTTCCACGTACATGTACAAAAATCGGTACATATATGTAACAGTCCAATACCTACAAAAAAGTCTCTTGGTACGAAATCCGAATCCCAACAGGAAGTCGGTTATTTAGAATTTTCTCTGCAAAATTGGCGCTCTTTTTGCCATTTTCAGGGGTTGTACTTTAACGAACTCCTCCTAGAGATTTATTCAGATCAACAGCAAACTTGGTCAGTTAAATCTAAAGGCCTTTATGATGTTAAATTGCGAAGATCTTGAGGTTTCGTTAAAGGGCGTGTCCATGGCGGCCTTACAAATTTCGATGTTTTGCCATGAAAAAGGAAGTTGCTGTAACTCAGTCATACAATGTCCAATCTGCCCCAAACTTCAAATGTTAGATAAGACTTCTGCCCTTAACAGATCTACATGCCCATATTCAGTTATAGTCATAGCGCCACCTGCTGGCAACAGGAAGTGACATGTTTTACAGTGTAACTCAGACATACAATGTCCAATCTGCCCCAAACTTCACATGTTAGATAAGACTTCTGCCCTTAACAGATCTACATGCCCATATTCAGTTATAGTCATAGCGCCACCTGCTGGCAACAGTAAGTGACATGTTTTACGCTGCGACAAACTACTCCTAGAAATAGTATTACATTAATGTTTTTTTTGTGGTCAGTCTAATCTAAAGGCCTGTGAAATGCTAAATTATGGAGATCTTGTTTTTTTTTTTAAAGGGCGTGTCCATGGCGTCATGACAAAATTTGCTGTCTCGCCACAGTAAAGGAAGTTGTTGTAACTCAGGCATAAAATGTTCGATCTTCCCCAAACTTTACATGTTTGATAAGAGTCCTGCCCTGAACACAACTGAAGGCCAATATTCCATTATAATGATAGCGCCACCTGCTGGCAACAGGAAGATTGGCACATATATGGAATAACTTTGATATATTCCACTCATATTTATGAGTTTAAATGCATATTTCTCACCGCTCACCTATTTACTAAAGCCACTCGAGGCCGGTGAGCCCGGGTGCGAGGGCCCGTTCATCGCTGCTTGCAGCTTTAATTATTATTATTATTATTATTATTATTATTAGGGCCCGAGCACCGATGGTGTGAGGACCCTCTTGGAATTGCTCCGTTTATTATTATTATTATTATTATTATTATTATTATTAGGGCCCGAGCACCGAGGTGCGAGGACCCTCTTGTATCTGCTTTGTTTATTATTATTATTATTCTTCTTCTTCTTCTCCCGAATGAATCGCATTTTTGAGGGCTTTAACATGCTCAAAAAGTCATGAAACTTTGCACACGCGTCAAACCTGGTGAAAATTTTCGTCTGATATAGGATTCAGAAGAGGGTGTGGCAAAATGGCTCGACAGCGCCACCTATACTAAGAAAATCAACAGCCTTCCAGCTATGTTTCACGTACATGCACGAAAATTGGCACACATATGTAACACACCAATACCTACAAAAAAGACTCTTGGACCAAAATTCTAAACCCAACAGGAAGTCGGTTATTTTTAATATTATGAGCAAATTTTGTGTAATTTTGGTCATTTCCATGTGTTGTATTTTAATGAACTCCTCCTAGAGATTTCTTCAAATCAGCACCAAATTTGGTATGCCTAATCTAAAGTCCTTTGCGATGTTAAATTGCGAAGATCTTGAGTTTTTGTCGAAGGGCGTGTCCGTGGCGGCCTGGCGAATTTCGATGATTCGCCACGAAAAATGTAGTTGCTTTAACTCACACATACAATGTCCAATCTGCCCCAAACTTCACATGTTTGATGAAACTCTGAACCTGAACAGATTGACATGCCCATATTCAGTTATAGTCATAGCGCCACCTATTGGCAACAGGAAGTGTCATATTTTACGCTGCGACGAACTACTCCTAGAAATTTTTTGACATCAATGTCTTTTTTGTGGTCAGTCTAATCTAAAGGCCTGTGCGATGTTCAGTTGTGAAGATCTTGAGTTTTCGTTAAAAGGCATGTCCACGGCACCATGGCGAAGTTCGATGTCTCGCCATGTGAATAAAAGATGTTATAACTCAGGCATAAAATGTCCAATCTTCCCCAAACTTCACATGTGTGATAAGAGTCCTGACCTGAACAGATCTGCAGGCCAATATTCCACCGGGTGTGGCAGAATGGCTCGATAGCGCCACCTATACACTTTCAACGGAGTGTGCCTCGAGCTATGTTTCACGTACATGTACAAAAATTGGTACACACATGTAACTCACCAATATCTACAAAAAAGTCGCTTAGTACGAAATCCGAATCTCAACAGGAAGTCGGTTATTTTGAATTTTCCCTGCAAAATTGGTGCTGTTTTTTCCATTTTCAGGGGTTGTACTTTAACTAACTCCTCCTAGAGACTTATTCAGATCAACACCAAACTTGGTCAGTGTAATCTAAAGCCATTTGCGATGTTAAATTGCGAAGGACTTGAGGTTTCGTTAAAGGGCGTGTCCATGGCGGCCTGACAAATTTCGATGTTTCGCCATGAAAAAGGAAGCTGCTGTAACTCAGACATACAATGTCCAATCTGCCTCAAACTTCACATGTTAGATAAGACTTCTGCCCTTAACAGATCTACATGCCCATATTCAGTTATAGTCATAGCGCCACCTGCTGGCAACAGGAAGTGTCAATGTTTTACACTGCAAATAACTACTCCAAGAAATTTTATGACATCAACATTTTATTTTGGTCAGTCTAATCTAAAGTTCTTTGCAATGTTAAATTGTGGAGATCTTGAGATTTTGTTAAAGGGTGTGTCCATGGCGCCATGACAAAATTTGATGTCTCGCCATAGGAAGAGAAGTTGTTGTAACTCAGGCATTAAATGTTCAATCTTCCCCAAACTTCACATGTTCGATAAGAGTCCTGGCCTGAACACATCTGAAGGCCAATGTTCCATTATAATGATAGCGCCACCTGCTTACAACAGGAAAATTGGCAGATATATGGAATAAACTTTGACATATTCCACTTATATTTCTGAGTTTAAATGCATATTTCTCACCGTTCACAGATCTACTAAAGCCACTTACTGCCTGTGAGCCCGGGTGCGAGGGCCCGTTCATCGCTGCTTGCAGCTTTAATTAGGGCCCGAGCACCGATGGTGTGAGGACCCTCTTGGAATTGCTCCGTTTATTAGGGCCCGAGCACCGATGGTGTGAGGACCCTCTTGGAATTGCTCCGTTTATTATTATTATTATTATTATTATTATACTTCTCCAAAATGAATCGCATTTTTGAGGGCCTAAACATACTCAAAAAGTCATGAAACTATGCACACACCTCAGAACTGGCGAAAATTTACATCTGATATGGGTTTCAGAAGTGGGTGTGGCAAAATGGCTCGACAGCGCCACCTATACACGTTCAACGGTGTGCGCCCCGAGCTATGTTTCACGTACATGTATGAAAATCGGTACACATGTGTAACTCTCCAGTACCTACAAAAAAGTCTCTTAGAGCAAAATTCTAAACCCAACAGGAAGTCGGTTATTTTTAATATTATGAGCAAATTTTGTGTCATTTTTGCCATTTCCATGCGTTGTATTTTAACGAACTCCTCCTAGAAACTTATTCAGATCAACACCAAGTTTGGTATGCCTAATCTAAAGGCCTTTGCGATGTTAAATTGCGAAGCTTTTGAGTTTTCGTTAATGGTCGTGTCCGTGGCGGCCTGGCGAATTTCGATGATTCGCCATGAAACAGGAAGTTGCTATAACTCAGACATACAATGACCAATCTGCCCCAAACCTCACATGTTTGATGAGTCTCCTGACCTGAACAGATTGACATGCCCATATTCAGTTATAGTCATAGCGCCACCTACTGGCAACAGGAAGTGACATATTTTACACTGCGATGAACTACTCCTAGAAATTTTATGACATCAATGTATTTTTTGTGGTCAGTCTAATCTAAAGGCCTGTGCGATGTTAAGTTTTGAAGATCTTGAGTTTTCGTTAAAAGGCGTGTCCATGGCGCCGTCACGAAGTTCGATGTCTCGCCATGGGAATAAAAGATGTTATAACTCAGGCATAAAATGTCCGATCTTCCCCAAACTTCACATGTGTGATAAGAGTCCTGGCCTGAACACATCTGAAGGCCAAAATTCCATCAGGTGTGGCAAAATGGCTCGATAGCGCCACCTATACATTTTCAACAGAGTGCGCCTCGAGCTATGTTTCACGTACATGTACAAACATCGGTATACACATGTAACACACCAATACCTACAAAAAAGTCTCTTGGTACGAAATCCGAATCCCAACAGGAAGTCGGTTTTTTAGAATTTTCTCTGCAAAATTGGCGTTGTTTTTGACATTTTCAGGGGTTGTACTTTAACGAACTCCTCCTAGAGATTTATTCAGATCAACACCAAACTTGGTCAGTTAAATCTTAAGGCCTTTGAGATGTTAAATTGTGAAGATCTTGAGGTTTCGTTAAAGGGCGTATCCATGGTGGCCTGACAAATTTCGATGTTTCGCCATGAAAAGGAAGTTGCTGTAACTCAGACATACAATGTCCAATCTGCCCCAAACTTCACATGTTAGATAAGACTTCTGCCCTTAACAGATCTACATGCCCATTTTCAGTTATAGTCATAGCGCCACCTGCTGGCAACAGGAAGTGACATGTTTTAGGCTGCGACAAACTACTCCTAGAATTTTTTTGAGATTAAAGTATTTTTTGTAGTCAGTCTAATCTAAAGGCCTGTGCAATGTTAACTTGTGGAGATCTTGAGTTTTTGTTAAAGGGCGTGTCCATGGCGCCATGACAAATTTTGATGTCTCGCCACAGTAAGAGAAGTTGTTGGAACTCAGGCATAATTTGTTCGATCTTCCCCAAACTTCACATGTTCGATAAGAGTCCTGCCCTAAACACATTTGAAGGCCAATATTCCATTATAATGAGAGCACCACCTGCTGGCAAAAGGAATATTGGCACATATATGGAGTAAACTTTGATATATTCCACTTATGATTTATGAGTCTTATGAGTGAGATGTTCTTCTTCTTCTTCTTCTTCTTCTTCTTCTCCCGAATTAATCGCATTTTTGAGGGCTTTAACATGCTCAAAAAGTCATGAAACTTTGCACACGCATCAAACCTGGTGAAAATTTTCGTCTGATATAGGATTCAGAAGAGGGTGTGGCAAAATGGCCCGACAGCGCCACCTATACTAAGAAAATCAACAGCCTTCCAGCTATGTTTCACGTACATGCACGAAAATTGGCACACATATGTAACACACCAATACCTACAAAAAAGACTCTTGGACCAAAATTCTAAACCCAACAGGAAGTCGGTTATTTTAATATTATTAGCAAATTTTGTGTAATTTTGGTCATTTCCATGTGTTGTATTTTAACGAACTCCTCCTAGAGATTTCTTTAAATCAACACCAAATTTGGTATGCCTAATCTAAAGTCCTTTGCGATGTTAAATTGCGAAGATCCTGACTTTTCGTTGAAGGGCGTGTCCGTGGCGGCCTGGCGAATTTCGATGATTCGCCACGAAAAATGAAGTTGCTATAACTCACACATACAATGTCCAATCTGCCCGAAACTTCACATGTTTGATGAAACTCCGAACCTGAACAGATTGACATGCCCATATTCAGTTATAGTCATAGCGCCACCTATTGGCAACAGGAAGTGACATATTTTACGCTGCGACGAACTACTCCTAGAAATTTTATGACATCAATGTCTTTTTTGTGGTCAGTCTAATCTAAAGGCCTGTGCGATGTCCAGTTGTGAAGATCTTGAGTTTTCGTTAAAAGGCTTGTTCTTGGCGCCGCGACGAAATTCGATGTCTCGCCATGGGAATAAAAGATGTTATAACTCAGGCATAAAATGTCCGATCTTGATCAAACTTCACATGTGTGATAAGTGTCCTGGCCTGAACAGATCTGAAGGCCAATATTCCATTGGGTGTGGCAAAATGGCTCGATAGCGCCACCTATACACTTTCAACGGAGTGCGTCTCGAGCTATGTTTCATGTACATGTACAAAAATCGGTACACACATGTAACACACCAATATCTACGAAAAAGTCTCTTGGTACAAAATCCGGATCCCAACAGGAAGTCAGTTATTTAGAATTTTCTCTGCACAATTGGCGTTGTTTTTGCCATTTTCAGGGGTTGTACTTTAGCAAACTCCTCCTAGAGATTTATTCAGATCAACACCAAACTTGGTCAGTTAAATCTTAAGGCCTTTGAGATGTTAAATGGTGAAGATCTTGAGGTTTCGTTAAAGGGCGTGTCCATGGTGGCCTGACAAATTTCGATGTTTCGCCATGAAAAGGAAGTTGCTGTAACTCAGACATACAATGTCCGATCTGCCCCAAACTTCACATGTTAGATAAGACTTCTGCCCTTAACAGATCTACATGCCCATTTTCAGTTATAGTCATAGCGCCACCTGCTGGCAACAGGAAGTGACATGTTTTAGGCTGCGACAAACTACTCCTAGAATTTTTTTGAGATTAAATTATTTTTTGTAGTCAGTCTAATCTAAAGGCCTGTGCAATGTTAACTTGTGGAGATCTTGAGTTTTTGTTAAAGGGCGTGTCCATGGCGCCATGACAAATTTTGATGTCTCGCCACAGTAAGAGAAGTTGTTGGAACTCAGGCATAATTTGTTCGATCTTCCCCAAACTTCACATGTTCGATAAGAGTCCTGCTCTAAACACATTTGAAGGCCAATATTCCATTATAATGAGAGCACCACCTGCTGGCAAAAGGAATATTGGCACATATATGGAGTAAACTTTGATATATTCCACTTATATTTATGAGTTTAAATGCATATTTCTCACCGTTCACCTAATTAATAAAGCCACTCGCTGGCGGTGAGCCCGGGTGCGAGGGCCCGTTCATCGCTGCTTGCAGCTTTAATTAGGGCCCGAGCACCGATGGTGTGAGGACCCTCTTGGAATTGCTCCGTTTATTATTATTATTATTATTATTATTATTATTATTATTATTATTATTATTATTATTCTTCTCCAAAATGAATCGCATTTTTGAGGGCCTAAACATGCTCGAAAAGTCATGAAACTTTGCACACACCTCAGAACTGGCGAAAATTTACGTCTGATATGGGTTTCAGAAGTGGGTGTGGCAAAATGGCTCAACAGCGCCACCTATACACGTTCAATGGTGTGCGCCTCGAGCTACGTTTCATGTACATGTATGAAAATCGGTATACACATGTAACTCTCCAATACCTACAAAAAAGTCTCTTGGAGCAAAATCCGAAACCCAACAGGAAGTCGGTTATTACTAATATTATGAGCAAATTTTGTGTCATTTTTGTCATTTCCATGCGTTGTATTTTAACGAACTCCTCCTAGAGATTCATTCAGATCAACACCAAATTTGGTATGCCTAATCTGAAGGCCTTTGCGATGTTAAATTGCGAAGCTTTTGAGTTTTCGTTAATGGGCGTGTCCGTGGCGGCCTGGCGAATTTCGATGATTCGCCATGAAACAGGAAGTTGCTATAACTCAGACATACAATGACCAATCTGCCCCAAACTTCACATGTTTGATGAGTCTCCTGACCTGAACAGATTGACATGCCCATATTCAGTTATAGTCATAGCGCCACCTATTGGCAACAGGAAGTGACATATTTTACACTGCGATGAACTACTCCTATAAAGTTTATGAAATCAATGTATTTTTTGTGGTCAGTCTAATCTAAAGGCCTGTGCGATGTTAAGTTGTGAAGATCTTGAGTTTTCGTTAAAAGGCGTGTCCATGGCGCCGTCACGAAGTTCGATGTCTCGCCATGGGAATAAAAGATGTTATAACTCAGGCATAAAATGTCCAATCTTCCCCAAACTTCACATGTGTGATAAGAGTCCTGGCCTGAACACATCTGAAGGCCAAAATTCCATCAGGTTTGGCAAAATGGCTCGATAGCGCCACCTATACACTTTCAACAGAGTGCGCCTCAAGCTATGTTTCACGTACATGTACAAAAAATCGGTATACACATGTAACACACCAATACCTACAAAAAAGTCTCTTGGTACGAAATCCGAATCCCAACAGGAAGTCGGTTATTTAGAATTTTCTCTGCAAAATTGGCGTTGTTTTTGCCATTTTTAGGGGTTGTACTTTAACGAACTCCTCCTAGAGATTTATTCAGATCAACACCAAACCTGGTCAGTGTAATCTTAAGCCCTTTGCGATGTTAAATTGCGAAGATCTTTAGATTTCGTTAAAGGGTGTGTCCATGGCGGCCTGACAAATTTCGATGTTTCGCCATGAAAAAGGAAGTTGCTGTAACTCAGACATACAATGTCCAATCTGCCCCAAACTTCACATGTTAGATAAAACTTCTGCCCTTAACAGATCTACATGCCCACATTCAGTTATAGTCATAGCGCCACCTATTGGCAACAGGAAGTGACATGTTTTACGCTGTGACAAACTACTCCTAGAAATTTTTTGACATCAATGTCTTTTTTGTGGTCAGTCTAATCTAAAGGCCTGTGCGATGTTAACTTTTAGAGATCTTGAGTTTTTGTTAAAGGGCGTTTCCATGGCGCCATGACAAAATTTGATGTCTTGCCACAGCAAGAGAAGTTGTTGTAACTCAAGCATAAAATGTTCAATCTTCCCCAAACTTCACATGTTTGATAAGAGTCCTGGCCTGAACACATCTGAAGGCCAATATTCCATTATAATGATAGCGCCACCTGCTGGCAACAGTAAGATTGGCACATATATGGGATATACTTTGATATATTCCACTTATATTTAGGACATTAAATGCATATTTCTCAATGTTCACCTTTTTACTAAAGCCACACGATGGCGGTGAGCCCGGGTGCGAGGGCCCGTTCATCGCTGCTTGCAGCTTTAATTATTATTATTATTATTATTATTATTCTTCTTCTCTAAGATGAATCGCATTTTTGAGGGCCTAAACATGCTCGAAAAGTCATGAAACTTTGCACACACCTCAGAACTGGCGAAAATTTACGTCTGATATGGGTTTCAGAAGTGGGTGTGGCAAAATGGCTCAACAGCGCCACCTATACACGTTCAACGGTGTGCGCCTCGAGCTACGTTTCATATACATGTATGAAAATCGGTATACACATGTAACTCTCCAATACCTACAAAAAAGTCTCTTGGAGCAAAATCCGAAACCCAACAGGAAGTCGGTTATTTCTAATATTATGAGCAAATTTTGTGTCATTTTTGTCATTTCCATGCGTTGTATTTTAACGAACTCCTCCTAGAGATTAATTCAGATCAACACCAAATTTGGTATGCCTAATCTAAAGGCCTTTGCGATGTTAAATTGCGAAGCTTTTGAGTTTTCGTTTAAGGGCCTGTGTGTGGCGGCCTGGCGAATTTCGATGATTCGCCATGAAACAGGAAGTTGCTATAACTCAGACATACAATGACCAATCTGCCCCAAACTTCACATGTTTGATGAGACTCCTGTCCTGAACAGTTTGACATGACCATATTCAGTTATAGTCATAGCGCCACCTATTGGCAACAGGAAGTGACATATTTTACGCTGCGACAAACTACTCCTAGAAATTTTTGACATCAATGTCTTTTTTGTCGTCAGTCTAATCTAAAGGCCTGTACGATGTTAAATTGAGAAGATCTTGAGTTTTCGTTAAAGGGCGTGTCCATGGCGCCATGTCAAAGTTCGATGTCTCGCCATGGGAGTAGAAGTTGTTGTAACTCAGTCATAAAATATCAGATCTTGCCCAAACTTCAAATGTTTGATAAGAGTACTGACCTGAACACATCTGTAGGCTAATATTCCATTGGGTGTGGCAAAATGGCTCGATAGCGCCACCTATAAATTTTGAATGGAGTGTGCCTCGAGCTACATGTCATATACATGTACGAAAATCGGTAAACATATGTAACACACCAATAGCTACAAAAAAGTCTCTTGGTACGAAACCCGAATCCCAACAGGAAGTCGGTTATTTTTAATTTTCCCTGCAAAATTGGTGTTGTTTTTGTCATTTTCAGGGGTTGTATTTTAACGAACTCCTCCTAGAGATTTATTCAGATCAACACCAAACTTGGTCAGTGTAATCTAAAGCCCTTTGCCATGTTAAATTGCGAAGGAATTGAGGTTTCGTTAAAGGGCGTGTCCATGGCGGCCTGACAAATTTCGATGATTCGCCATGAAAAATGATGGTGCTATAACTCACACATACAATGTCCAATCCGCCCCGAACTTCACATTTTTGATAAGACTCTACACCTGAACAGATCTACATGCCAATATTCAGTTATAGTCATAGCGCCACCTATTGGCAACTGGAAGTGACATATTTTACACTGTGACAAACTACTCCTAGAAATTTTATGACATCAATGTCTTTTTTGTGGTCAGTCTAATCTAAAGACCTGTGTGATGTTCAGTTGTGAAGATCTTGAGTTTTTGTTAAAAGGCATGTCCATGTCGCCATGACGAAGTTCGATGTCTCGCCATGGGAATAAAAGATGTTATTACTCAGGCATAAAATGTCCGATCTTGCCCAAACTTCACATGTGTGATAAGGGTCCTGGCTTGAACACATCTGAAGGCCAATATTCCATTATAACGATAGCGCCACCTGCTGGCAACAGGAAGATTGGCACACATATGGAATAAACTTTGATATATTGCACTTATATTTATGAGTTTAAATGCATATTTCTCAATGTTCACCTTTTTACTAAAGCCACACGATGGCGGTGAGCCCGGGTGCGAGGGCCCGTTCATCGCTGCTTGCAGCTTTAATTATTAGGGCTCAAGCCCAAAGGGCGAGAGGCCTATTGTTTTCCTTAGGATTATTTTTTATTATTATTATTATTATTATTATTTTTTTCCAACGTCTCGGGGGCTTTTGGGGCCCTTAACGTGCTTAAAAAGTCTTGAAAATTGGCACACAGATTGGAACCTCCGGCCATTAGGGCCGGGCAGAGACTGATACACGGGCGTGGCACAGGGACTCTACAGCGCCCCCTGGAATATGGAGGGCCATATATCATACATTCTTGCTCGTAGACGTATGAAACTCGGTACACATATAAATCTCATCAATCCAAACAACTTTTGTATTGCATATCATGGGCTCCGCCCAACAGGAAGTTGGCTATTTAGGGTTTAGTATTCAAATTTTTCGTCAAAGTTGTGGGGGCTTTTGGGGTCCTTAACATACTCAAAAACTCTTGAAAATTTGCGCACACTTTGGAATCTGTGGCCTTTAGGAGCCTGCAGAGGCTGGGACCCGGGCGTGGCACAGGGGCTCTACGGCGCCCCCTGGAACACAGTCAGAAATGTTGATGTATAGCTCACACATACTTGCACATATTCATATGAAACTCAGTACACATATAGATCTCATCGTGCCGAACAACTTTCGTATTGCATGTCATAGGCTCCACCCAACAGGAAGTCAGCTATTTAGAGTTATGTAAAAAGCGCATGCTCTGGAATTTGAAATACTTGTCATAGGTTTTTTTCTCGATTGCCGCCAAACTCGGTCAACATGATCTCAAGACACTGGGGATGAAAAATTGCCAGTGGATTTTTGATATCTCGAACGGTTTGCTCGTGGCGAGGCGTTGAAATTATGGCGAGAAATTAGAAACAGGAAGTGTCTAATACCATCCACATACATTTCCTGATTTTAATCAAACTTTATCAGATTATTCGTTGTATGATGTCGATCGCATATATGTGACTATTAGGAGTCAAAGTTATAGCGCCACCAACTGGCAGAAGGAAGTGTGTCATTTTCAAAATGATTTGAATTCAGCATCTTATTATTACTCGATTTGCTTCAAACTTCATCAGAATAATGTTAAAACACAGCTGATATAAATCTGCAAGGGGGATATTGATATCTAAAAAATTGTTGGCGTGGCAACATGTCAAACTGGAATACTTCTCAGGTGATTTTGAGGCAAATAACATACTTAGAATTTCACAAAACTCTGAACACACATCAGTATTTCTGATAGGAACTTAAATTGTGAATGGATTTTGGATAGCTTGAATGGTTTTGCCGTGGTGATTTTTTTAAATGACCTTACAAAGGGAATCATTATTGTATTTTTAAATTGCAGCTTCCAAACACGTCAAAGAATTTTTTCATACAGATGAAAAAGTCATTCTGAGGAAATATGCATAGTTTCACGACTTTACAACACTGTATGGATAACAGAAAATTAAAAAAACTGTCAGACATCTCATCTCACGCTGTCCCTCTGTTTGAGAATATGTGCTTCAGACTTCCATTGTCTGAGAGAAATAGCGCCCCTACAGGTTCAATTCCCGGACTTTTACTTTCACTTTTAAATCGGTTAAAAATACAAACAAATACTTAGATTTAATTCACACTGACAAGCTAAACCAACATATCTGATTATTACCGGTTCAGGGCTCATGGATAAATTATTTCTGGCCAGAGATACGTGAGAAATAGGAGAGATGAATCACCGCTGTGATCACGAGCGTCTGGAGTAAAGAGCTCAGAGAAAACGAATTTATTCCTGTTTTAAAGCTTTTAAAAATAAATTATTACAGCGATATCACACAATCAACCAATTAGAACACACCAAGAGCTAAATTCAGATGTTTTTGAACTGTTTGTGTGAAAATGAAATATTTGTGGCTGCCTATCTGAAATCACCGCCTCCGATCAGCGCGTACAGTGTCCAGCTCAAAACAAACGAATTTATTCTTGTTTAAGAGCTTTTTTAAATAAAATATTACCACAAATGCACACAATAAACCCATTGTAACACAACAAGAGCTAAATGCAGGTGTTTGTGACCTGTTTAAGTGTGCAAGACTATTTGAAAGCGCGACTGGCAGAATAACATATCTCTCGAGCTGCAGGATTCTGGCTTTCGTCGTACGAACGAACACATAACGGACAAGATTATTTCAAAATACATAATAGCTTGGCGACTATAAACGAAAACAGCCACGTGAACATAAACTGGATCTACTGGATTTGAATATTAAAGTGACCACATTTACCACTTGCTTCTGTCTTCAATTTTAATCTATATAAAAAAGGAAACTCATTCGACTTGGCTGCTTTTTTAATGTGTGCGTATTTATTTATTTATCTTTTTATACATTTTGTATAATTTCATAGTTTGTGTATTACAATTATAAAAACAAAAATAAAATTAGCCACTCACATAGAAATAGCTTAGGCCTTAACCTTTTTCTGACAGTTTTAGGGATTTTTAAAAATCCTAAAAAAACCTTATTTGTGCTGCAAATAATAATTTCAAACTCATTTGATACTGACCTATGACATCCTGTGACATTATATTTATTTTAATTTACATAATCTCATGGATGTAACAGTAAATCTGTTCAGCTCACAGATCAATACTAAGCTGTAATACAAGCAGAACTTTCACAAATGCTTATGAGTCATTTAAGGATTTGATAACACTGTAAAATAATGTCTAATTTGTTAACATTAGCAAATTCATTGATAACACTTTATAATAACTGCACTCATTATTAAATAGTCAGTTCATGCTTTATAAAGCCTTGTCCCAATATTAATAGTCAGTAGTAAGCAGTTTATAAATACAGCTATAAATAGCTTGTCCTTGGTTTATAAGCACATTTATTAAAAATGAGAGTAAGTTATCTTCCTATGAAAAATAAAAGATAAAAATAAACAAACAACAACACAGATTGATACAGAACTCAGAAATTTTATTGTGGATTTATTATAAAGCCTGCAAATGAATTCATACTCCTCCTCATACTACTCCATACTCCTTTTTCAACATGATGCCAATATACTGAGATGTTAAATTGTGAATGGGTTTAGGATAGCTTAAATGGTGTTGCCATAGAGATTTATTAAAGTAACATAAAAAAATACAATAGTTATTTTACTATATCTTTACAATTTTTCATTCTAAATCTTCATAATTTTTTATATAAGTAGAAGTCCTCATTTGAAGGAAGCACAGTAAGTTTCATAGCTTTATCACTTTCAAGAGCCAGCATAAAATTAAAACTATCATAACATATAAATCAAGCTTGCAATTCTTAGTACCAATAATGGCCACCAGAGGGAGCTATAGGATTACTTTTAAATAATTATTGTAGAAACGAGTATGATTTAAATCATTTATAGAAATCTTTCAAAAAAAAAATGAATTGTATATATTTTACTGATAAAATGACCCTCACTTAATTAGAATAACAAGCTGAAGTATTGTGAACTGTATATTAAGAATAATTCTTTATAAGCTTTATGGACAGATACGTTTTGAGTGACTCTTGAAGGTTCAGCACCACATCCTCTTTTATCACTGTTTAAAGAATTTATCTTACAGAATAGGTGTGAATGAATTTTGGATAGCTTGAATGATTTTGCGTGGTGATTTTTTGAAATAACAGTAAAAAAGTAACCAGTAAATGTCTTTTATTTTTTTAAAGTGCAGCTTCTAAACACTTCAAAAAAATGTACACATAGCAGACAAGTCATTCTGAGGAAATATGCATAGTTCCATGACTATACAACATTATATGGATGATAGAAAATTAAAAAACTATCATACATCTGATGTCACTCTGTCCCTCTGTCACTGTGGTTAATGTGTGTGTGTGTGTGTGTGTGTTTGTGTGTGTGTTAAGTGAATTAGGTGTGAAACTATCAGGGAGCATTTAGTCTCCAGCGCCAACATTTTACAGAACTGCCACTTTCCTGGAGTCTCAGAATTACAATGTGCCAGGTTCTGAGAGATCTAAGATTCCAAAAAATGATTTAATTAGAATACTATGAAGTATTGTGAAATACTATATATTAAGACTTTATATATATATAGGCTTAATTAACAGATTAGAGTGACTCGTGAAGGACCAGCACCACCTCCTCTTGTCCGATGGTTTGAGGAATATATCTTCCAGAATATGGGATTAAGATTTAGGAGCTCATTTTTATTCCACCTCCTTTCCTGAAAGTCTGTCTTGCAGAATTGACTAAAAATTAATCTTCACATTAATTCCTAATTATTTTGCAATTCTTTTTGTCAGTTCTTCTTGACCTGTTTTTCTCTTCCAGCTTTCCTGGACTATTGTATAGCACTCATAAATGATTAAATAAAAAATAATGGTAGTTATTAAGATTTATATGGTTTGGAATTGGTAAAATGTGCTTGGAAAAAAATCACAATAAAACAATGTTTTAATGTTTAATTTGGAATATTAACTGACATGAATGAATGCTATATAAATATTGTTCATGTTAACATAATGTTTATAAATGAAATCTTATTGTAAAGTGTTACTAAAGTTATATATATATATATATATATATATATATATATATATATATATTGTTCTGTGAATGTGATTTTAAAGTCTAGATGATTCGGATTAACCCTTTAACTGCCATATCATTTAAAACCTCACTGCCAGAGGGATATTGTGAATGCATGTGCCCGCTGGGCACAGTTTACCTGATGCCACCGGGGTGGCGATGGCATTGGTGGCTTGAGCCCGCCATCGCTGCTTGCAGCTATATTTATTATTATTATTCTTCTTCTCCAAAATGAATCGCATTTTTGAGGGCCTAAACATGCTCGAAAAGTCATGAAACTTTGCACACACCTCAGAACTGGCGAAAATTTACGTCTGATATGGGTTTCAGAAGTGGGTGTGGCAAAATGGCTCAACAGCGCCACCTATACATGTTCAACGGTGTGCGCCTCGAGCTACGTTTCATGTACATGTATGAAAATCGGTATACACATGTAACTCTCCAATACCTACAAAAAAGTCTCTTGGAGCAAAATCCGAAACCCAACAGGAAGTCGGTTATTACTAATATTATGAGCAAATTTTGTGTCATTTTTGTCATTTCCATGCGTTGTATTTTAACGAACTCCTCCTAGAGATTCATTCAGATCAACACCAAATTTGGTATGCCTAATCTGAAGGCCTTTGCGATGTTAAATTGCGAAGCTTTTGAGTTTTCGTTAATGGGCGTGTCCGTGGCGGCCTGGCGAATTTCGATGATTCGCCATGAAACAGGAAGTTGCTATAACTCAGACATACAATGACCAATCTGCCCCAAACTTCACATGTTTGATGAGACTCCTGACCTGAACAGATTGACATGCCCATATTCAGTTATAGTCATAGCGCCACCTATTGGCAACAGGAAGTGACATATTTTACACTGCGATGAACTACTCCTAGAAATTTTATGACATCAATGTATTTTTGTGGTCAGTCTAATCTAAAGGCCTGTGCGATGTTAAGTTGTGAAGATCTTGAATTTTCGTTAAAAGGCGTGTCCATGGCGCCGTCACGAAGTTCGATGTCTCGCCATGGGAATAAAATATGTTATAACTCAGGCATAAAATGTCCGATCTTCCCCAAACTGCACATGTGTGATAAGAGTCCTGGCCTGAACACATCTGAAGGCCAAAATTCCTTCAGGTGTGGCAAAATGGCTCGATAGCGCCACCTATACACTCTCAACAGAGTGCGCCTCGAGCTATGTTTCACGTACATGTACAAAAATCGGTATACACATGTAACACAGCAATACCTACAAAAAAGTATCTTGGTACGAAATCCGAATCCCAACAGGAAGTCGGTTATTTAGAATTTTCTCTGCAAAATTGGCGTTTTTTTGCCATTTTCAGGGGTTGTACTTTAACGAACTCCTCCTAGAGATTTATTCAGATCAACACTAAACCTGGTCAGTGTAATCTTAAACCCTTTGCGATGTTAAATTGCGAAGATCTTTAGATTTCGTTAAAGGGTGTGTCCATGGCGGCCTGACAAATTTCGATGTTTCGCCATGAAAAAGGAAGTTGCTGTAACTCAGACATACAATGTCCAATCTGCCCCAAACTTCACATGTTAGATAAAACTTCTGCCCTTAACAGATCTCCATGCCCACATTCAGTTATAGTCATAGCGCCACCTATTGGCAACAGGAAGTGACATGTTTTACGCTGCGACAAACTACTCATATAATTTTTTTGAGATTAACATATATTTTGTGGTCAGTCTAATCTAAAGGCCTGTGCAATGTTAACTTTTGGAGAAGTTGAGTTTTTGTTAAAGGGCGTTTCCATGGCGCCATGACAAAATTTGATGTCTTGCCACAGCAAGAGAAGTTGTTGTAACTCAAGCATAAAATGTTCAATCTTCCGCAAACTTCACATGTTTGATAAGAGTCCTGGCCTGAACACATCTGAAGGCCAAAATTCCATTATAATGATAGCGCCACCTGCTGGCAACGGTAAGATTGGCACATATATGGGATATACTTTGATATATTCCACTTATATTTAGGACATTAAATGCATATTTCTCAATGTTCACCTTTTTACTAAAGCCACACGATGGCGGTGAGCCCGAGTGCGAGGGCCCGTTCATCGCTGCTTGCAGCTTTAATTATTATTATTATTCTTCTTCTCCAAAATGAATCGCATTTTTGAGGGCCTAAACATGCTCGAAAAGTCATGAAACTTTGCACACACCTCAGAACTGGCGAAAATTTACGTCTGATATGGGTTTCAGAAGTGGGTGTGGCAAAATGGCTCAACAGCGCCACCTATACACGTTCAACGGTGTGCGCCTCGAGCTACGTTTCATGTACATGTATGAAAATCGGTATACACATGTAACTCTCCAATACCTACAAAAAAGTCTCTTGGAGCAAAATCCAAAACCCAACAGTAAGTCGGTTATTACTAATATTATGAGCAAATTTTGTGTCATTTTTGTCATTTCCATGCGTTGTATTTTAACGAACTCCTCCTAGAGATTCATTCAGATCAACACCAAATTTGGTATGCCTAATCTGAAGGCCTTTGCGATGTTAAATTGCGAAGCTTTTGAGTTTTCGCTAATGGGCGTGTCCGTGGCGGCCTGGCGAATTTCGATGATTCGCCATGAAACAGGAAGTTGCTATAACTCAGACATACAATGACCAATCTGCCCCAAACTTCACATGTTTGATGAGACTCCTGACCTGAACAGATTGACATGCCCATATTCAGTTATAGTCATAGCGCCACCTACTGGCAACAGGAAGTGACATATTTTACACTGCAATGAACTACTCCTAGAAATTTTATGACATCAATGTATTTTTTGTGGTCAGTCTAATCTAAAGGCCTGTGCGATGTTAAGTTGTGAAGATCTTGAGTTTTCGTTTAAAGGCGTGTCCATGGCGCCATCACGAAGTTCGATGTCTCGCCATGGGAATAAAAGATGTTATAACTCAGGCATAAAATGTCCGATCTTCCCCAAACTGCACATGTGTGATAAGAGTCCTGGCCTGAACACATCTGAAGGCCAAAATTCCATCAGGTGTGGCAAAATGGCTCGATAGCGCCACCTATACACTTTCAACAGAGTGTGCCTCGAGCTATGTTTCACGTACATGTACAAAAATCGGTATACACATGTAACACACCAATACCTACAAAAAAGTCTCTTGGTACGAAATCCGAATCCCAACAGGAAGTCGGTTATTTAGAATTTTCTCTGCAAAATTGGCGTTGTTTCTGCCATTTTCAGGGGCTGTACTTTAACGAACTCCTCCTAGAGATTAATTCAGATCAACACCAAACCTGGTCAGTGTAATCTTAAGCCCTTTGCAATGTTAAATTGCGAAGATCTTTAGATTTCGTTAAAGGGCGTGTCCATGGCGGCCTGACAAATTTCGATGTTTCGCCATGAAAAAGGAAGTTGCTGTAACTCAGACATACAATGTCCAATCTGCCCCAAACTTCACATGTTAGATAAAACTTCTGCCCTTAACAGATCTACATGCCCACATTCAGTTATAGTCATAGCGCCACCTATTGGCAACAGGAAGTGACATGTTTTACGCTGCAACAAACTACTCCTATAATTATTTTGAGATTAACATATATTTTGTGGTCAGTCTAATCTAAAGGCCTGTGCAATGTTAACTTTTGGAGATCTTGAGTTTTAGTTAAAGGGCGTTTCCATGGCGCCATGACAAAATTTGATGTCTTACCACAGCAAGAGAAGTTGTTGTAAATCAAGCATAAAATGTTCAATCTTCCCCAAACTTCACATGTTTGATAAGAGTCCTGGCCTGAACACCTCTGAAGGCCAATATTCCATTATAATGATAGCGCCACCTGCTGGCAACGGTAAGATTGGCACATATATGGGATATACTTTGATATATTCCACTTATATTTAGGACATTAAATGCATATTTCTCAACGTTCACCTTTTTACTAAAGCCACACGATGGAGGTGAGCCCGGGTGCGAGGGCCCGTTCATCGCTGCTTGCAGCTTTAATTATTATTATTATTATTATTATTATTATTATTATTATTCTTCTTCTCCAAAATGAATCGCATTTTTGAGGGCCTAAACATGCTCGAAAAGTCATGAAACTTTGCACACACCTCCGAACTGGCGAAAATTTACGTCTGATATGGGTTTCAGAAGTGGGTGTGGCAAAATGGCTCAACAGCGCCACCTATACACGTTCAACGGTGTGCGCCTCGAGCTACGTTTCATGTACATGTATGAAAATTGGTGTACACATGTAACTCTCCAATATCTACAAAAAAGTCTCTTGGAGCAAAAACCAAAACCCAACAGGAAGTCGTTTATTTCTAATATTATGAGCAAATTTTGTGTCATTTTTGTCATTTCCATGCGTTGTATTTTAACGAACTCCTCCTAGAGATTCATTCAGATCAACACCAAATTTGGTATGCCTAATCTAAAGGCCTTTGCGATGTTAAATTGCGAAGCTTTTGAGTTTTCGTTGAAGGGCCTGTGTGTGGGGGCCTGGCGAATTTCGATGATTCGCCATGAAACAGGAAGTTGCTATAACTCAGACATACAATGACCAATCTGCCCCAAACTTCACATGTTTGATGAGACTCCTGACCTGAACAGTTTGACACGACCATATTCAGTTATAGTCATAGCGCCACCTATTGGCAACAGGAAGTGTCATATTTTATGCTGCGAAGAACTACTCCTAGAAATTTTATGACATCAATGTCTTTTTTGTGGTCAGTCTAATCTAAAGGCCTGTGTAATGTTAAATTATGAAGATCTTGAGTTTTCGTTAAAGGGCGTGTCCATGGCGCCGTGACAAAGTTCAAAGACTCGCGAAGGGAATAAAAGTTGTTGTAACTCAGGCATAAAATGTCCGATCTTCCCCAAACTTCACTTGTTTGATCAGAGTCCTGACCTGAACACATCTGAAGGACAATATTCCATCGGGTGTGGCAAAATGGTTCAATAGCGCCACCTATACACTTTCAACAGAGTGCGCCTCGAGCTATGTTTCACGTGCATGTACGAAAATCGGTACAAACATGTAACACACCAATACCTACAAAAAAGTCTCTTGGTACGAAATCCGAATCCCAACAGGAAGTCGGTTATTTCGAATTTTCTCTGCAAAATTGGCGTTGTTTTGGTCATTTTCAGGGGTTGTACTTTAACGAACTCCTCCTACAGATTTATTCAGATCAACACCAAACTTGGTCAGTTAAATCTAAAGGCCTTTGCGATGTTAAATTGCGAAGATCTTGAGGTTTCGATAAAGGGCGTGTCCATGGCGGCCTGATAAAATTTGATATTTCGCCATGAAAAAGGAAGTTGCTGTAACTCAGACATACAATGTCCAATCTGCCCCAAACTTCACATGGTAGATAAGATTTCTACCCTTAACAGATCTACATGCCCATATTCCATTATAGTCATAGCGCCACCTGCTGGAAACAGGAAGTGTCATGTTTTACGCTGCGACAAACTACTCCTAGAAATGTTTTGACATTAATGTATTTTTTGTGGTCAGTCTAATCTAAAGGCCGGTGCAATGTTAAATCGTGGAGATCTTGAGTTTTTGTTAAAGTGCGTGTCCATGGCGCCATGACAAAATTTGATGTCTCGCCACAGCAAGAGAAGTTGTTGTAACTCAGGCATAAAATGTTCGATCTTCCCCAAACTTCACATGTTCGATAAGAGTTCTGGCCTGAACACATCTGAAGGCCAATTTTCCATTATAATGATAGCGCCATCTGTTGCCAACAGGAAGATTGGCACATATATGGAGTAAACTTTGATATATTCCACTTATATTTATGACTTTAAATGCATTTTTCTCACCGTTCACCTTTTTACTAAAGCCACTCGCTGGCGGTGAGCCCGGGTGCGAGGGCCCGTTCATCGCTGCTTGCAGCTTTAATTATTATTATTAGGGCCCGAGCACCGATGGTGTGAGGACCCTCTTGGAATTGCTCCGTTTATTATTATTATTATTATTATTATTATTATTATTATTCTTCTCCAAAATGAATCGCATTTTTGAGGGCCTAACCATGCTCGAAAAGTCATGAAACTTTGCACAATCCTCAGAACTGGCGAAAATTTACGTCTGATATGGGTTTCAGAAGTGGGTGTGGCAAAATGGCTCAACAGCGCCACCTATACACGTTCAACGGTGTGCGCCTCGAGCTACGTTTCATGTACATGTAAGAAAATCGGTATACACATGTAACTCTCCAATACCTACAAAAAAGTCTCTTGGAGCAAAATCCGAAACCCAACAGGAAGTCAGTTATTACTAATATTATGAGCAAATTTTGTGTCATTTTTGTCATTTCCATGCGTTGTATTTTAACGAACTCCTCCTAGAGATTCATTCAGATCAACACCAAATTTGGTATGCCTAATCTGAAGGCCTTTGCGATGTTAAATTGCGAAGCTTTTGAGTTTTCGTTAATGGGCGTGTCCGTGGCGGCCTGGCGAATTTCGATGATTCGCCATGAAACAGGAAGTTGCTATAACTCAGACATACAATGACCAATCTGCCCCAAACTTCACATGTTTGATGAGACTCCTGACCTGAACAGATTGACATGCCCATATTCAGTTATAGTCATAGCGCCACCTACTGGCAACAGGAAGTGACATATTTTACACTGCAACGAACTACTCCTAGAAATTTTATGACATCAATGTATTTTTTGTGTTCAGTCTAATCTAAAGGCCTGTGCGATATTAAGTTGTGAAGATCTTGAGTTTTCGTTTAAAGGCGTGTCCATGGCGCCGTCACGAAGTTTGATGTCTCGCCATGGGAATAAAAGATGTTATAACTCAGGCATAAAATGTCCGATCTTCCCCAAACTTCACATGTGTGATAAGAGTCCTGGCCTGAACAGATCTGCAGGCCAATATTCCACCGGGTGTGGCAGAATGGCTCTATAGCGCCACCTATACACTTTCAACGGAGTGCGCCTCGAGCTATGTTTCACGTACATGTACAAAAATTGGTACACACATGTAACACTCCAATACCTACAAAAAAGTCTCTTGGTACGAAATCCGGATCCCAACAGGAAGTCGGTTATTTAGAATTTTCCCTTAAAAATTGGTGTTGTTTTTGCCATTTTCAGGGGTTGTACTTTAACGAACTCCTCCTAGAGATTTATTCAGATCAACACCAAACTTGGTCAGTGTAATCTAAAGCCCTTTGCGATAATAAATTGCGAAGGACGTGAGGTTTTGTTAAAGGCCGGGTCCATGGTGGCCTGACAAATTTCGATGTTTCGCCATGAAAAAGGAAGTTGCTGTAACTCAGACATACAATGTCCAATCTGCCCCAAACTTCACATGTTGGATAAGACTCTTGACCTGAACAGATCTACATGCCAATATTCAGTTATAGTCATAGCGCCACCTATTGGCAACAGGAAGTTACATATTTTACACTGTGACAAACTACTCCTAGAAATTTTATGACATCAATGTCTTTTTTGTGGTCAGTCTAATCTAAAGACCTGTGTGATGTTTAGTTGCGAATATCTTGAGTTTTTGTTAAAAGGTGTGTCCATGGCGCCATGATGAAGTTCGATGTCTCGCCATGGGAATAAAAGATGTTATAACTCAGGCATAAAATGTCCGATCTTGCCCAAACTTCACTTGTGTGATAAGGGTCCTGGCCTGAACAGATTTGAAGGCCAATATTCCATCGAGTGTGGCAAAATGGCTCAATAGCGCCACCTATACACTTTCAACAGAGTGCGTATACACTTTAAACGGAGTGCGCCTTGAGCTATGTTTCACGTACATGTACAAGAATCGGTACACACATGTAACACACCAATATCTACGAAAAAGTCTCTTGGTACGAAGTCTGAATCCCAACAGGAAGTCAGTTATTTGGAATTTTCTCTACAAAATTAGTGTTGTTTTGGCCATTTTCAGGGGTTGTACTTTAACGAACTCCTCCTAGATATTTATTCAGATCAACACCAAACTTGGTCAGTGTAATCTAAAGCCTTTTGCGATCTTAAATTGCGAAGATCTTGAGGTTTCGTTAAAGGGCGTGTCCATGGTGGCCTGACAAATTTCATTGTTTCGCCATGAAATAGGATGTTGTTGTAACTCAGGCATAAAGTGTCCAATCCTCCCCAAACCTCACATGTTCGATAAAAGTCCTGCCCTGAACACATCTGAAGGCCAATATTCCATTATGATGATAGCGTCACCTGCTGGCAACAGGAAGATTGGCACATATATGGAATAAACATTGATATATTCTACTTATATTTATGAGTTTAAACGCATATTTCTCACCGTTCACCTATTAACTAAAGCCACTCGCTGCCGGTGAGCCCGGGTGCGAGGGCCCGTTCATCGCTGCTTGCAGCTTTAATTAGGGCCCGAGCACCGAAGGTGTGAGGACCCTATTGTATCTGCTCTGTTTATTATTATTATTATTATTTTTCTTCTCCCCAATGAATCGCGTTTTTGAAGGCCTAAACATACTCAAAAAGTCAGGAAAATTTGCACACACCTCCGAACTGGTGAAAATTTACGTCTGATATGGGTTTCAGAAGTGGGCGTGGCAAAATGGCTCGACAGCGCCACCTATACATGTTCAGCGGTGTGCGCCTCGAGCTACGTTTCACGCACATGTCTGAAAATCGGTAAACACATGTAAGACACCAAGACCTACAAAAAAGACTCATGGAGCAAAATTCTAAACCCAACAGGAAGTTGGTTATTTTTAATATTATGAGCAAATTTTTTGTCATTTTTGCCATTTCCATGCATTGTATTTTAACGAACTCCTCCTAGAGATTAATTCAGATCAACACCAAATTTGGTATGCCTAATCTAAAGGCCATTGAGATGTTAAATTGCGAAGATCTTGAGTTTTCGTTGAAGGGCGTGTCCGTGGCGGCCTGGCGAATTTTGATGATTCGCCATGAAAAATGAAGTAGCTATAACTCAGACATACAATGTCCAATCAGCCCCAAACTTCACATGTTTGATGTGACTCCAAACCTGAACAGATTGACATGCCCATATTCAGTTATAGTCATAGAGCCACCTATTGGCAACAGGAAGTGACATATTTTACGCTGTGATGAACTACTCCTAGAAATTTTTTGACATCAATGTCTTTTTTGTGGTCAGTCTAATCTAAAGGCCTGTGCGATGTTCAGTTGTGAAGATCTTGAGTTTTCGTTAAAAGGCGTGTCCACGGCGCCATGGCAAAGTTCGATGTCTCGCCATGGGAATAAAAGATGTTATAACTCAGGCATAAAATGTCCGATCTTCCCCAAACTTCACATGTGTGATAAGAGTCCTGGCCTGAACACATCTGAAGGCCAATATTCCATCGGGTATGGCAAAATGGCTCTATAGCGCCACCTATACACTTTCAACGGAGTGTGCCTCGAGCTATGTTTCACGTACATGTACAAAAATCGGTACACACATGTAACACACCAATACCTACAAAAAAGTCTATTGGTACGAAATCCGAATCCCAACGGGAAGTCGGTTATTTAGAATTTTCTCTGCAAAATTGGCATTGTTTTTGCCATTTTCAGGGGTTGTACTTTAACGAACTCCTCCTAGAGATTTATTCAGATCAACACCAAACTTGGTCAGTGTAATCTAAAGGCCTTTGTGATGTTAAATTGCGAAGATCTTGAGGTTTCGTTAAAGGGCGTGTCCATGGTGGCCTGCCAAATTTCGATGTTTCGCCATGAAAAAGGAAGTTGCTGTAACTCAGACATACAATGTCCAATCTGCCCCAAACTTCACATGTTAGATAAGACTTCTGCCCTTAACAGATCTACATGCCCATTTTCAGTGATAGTCATAGCGCCACCTGCTGGCAACAGGAAGTGACATGTTTTAGGCTGCGACAAACTACTCCTAGAATTTTTTTGAGATTAAAGTATTTTTTGTATTCAGTCTAATCTAAAGGCCTGTGCAATTTTAACTTGTGGAGATCTTGAGTTTTTGTTAAAGGGCGTGTCCATGGCGCCATGACAAATTTTGATGTCTCGCCACAGCAAGAGAAGTTGTTGTAACTCAGGCATAATTTGTTCGATCTTCCCCAAACTTCACATGTTCGATGGGAGTCCTGCCCGGAACACATTTGAAGGGCCATATTCCATTATAATGATAGCACCACCTGCTGGCACCAGGAAGATTGGCACATGTGGAATAAATGTTGATATTTTCCACTTATATTTATGAGTTTGAATGCATATTTCTCACCGTTCACCAATTTTCTAAGGCCACTCACTGCCGTTGAGCCCGGGTGCGAGGGCCCGTTCATCGCTGCTTGCAGCTTTAATTAGGGCTCAAGCCTGGAGGGCGAGAGCCCTATTGTTTTCCTTAGGATTATTTGTTATTATTATTATTATTATTATTATTTTTCTTCAAGGTTTCGGGGGCTTTTGGGGCCCTTAACATGCTTAAAAAGTCTTGAAAATTGGCACACACATTGGAACCTGCGGCCATTAGGGCCGGGCAGAGACTGATACACGGGCGTGGCACAGGGGCTCTACAGCGCCCCCTGGAATACTGAGGGCCATATATCATACATACTTGCACGTAGACGCACGAAACTCGGTACACATGTAGATCTCATCAAACCAAACAACTTTCGTACTGCATGTCATAGGCTCCGCCCAACAGGAAGTTGGATATTTAGGGTTTAGTATTCATATTTTTCGTCAAAGTTGTGGGGGCTTTTGGGGTCCTTAACATACTGAAAAACTCTTGAAAATTTGCGCACACTTTGGAATCTGTGGCCTTTAGGAGCCTGCAGAGGCTGGGACCCGGGCGTGACACAGGGGCTCTACGGCGCCCCCTGGATCACAGTCAGAAATGTTGATGCATAGCTCACACATACTTGCACATATTAATATCAAACTCAGTACACATATAGATCTCATCGTGCTGAACAACTTTCGTATTGCATGTCATAGGCTCCGCCCAACAGGAAGTCAGCTATTTAGAGTTATGTAAAAAGTGCATGCTCTGGAATTTGAAATACTTGTCATAGGGTTTTTTGCCGATTGACACCAAACTCGGTCAACATGATCTCAAGACATTGGGGATGAAAAATTGCCAGGGGATTTTTGATATCTCAAACGGTTTGCTCGTAGCGAGGCATTGAATTTATGGCGAGAATTGAGAAACAGGAAGTGTCTAATACCATCCACATACATTTCCTAATTGTAATCAAACTTCATCAGATTATTCATTGTATGATGTCGATCGCATATATGTGACTATTAGGAGTCAAAGTTATAGCGCCACCAACTGGCAGCAGGAAGTGTGTCATTTTCAAAATGCTTTGAATTCAGCATCTTATTTTTACTCGATTTGCTTCAAACTTCATCAGAATAATGTTAAAACACAGTCGATATAAATCTGCTGGGGGGATATTGATATCTAAAAATATTGTTGCCGTGGCAACATGTCAAACTGGAATACTTCTCAGGTGATTTTGAGGCATATAACATGCTTAGAATTTCATCAAACTCAGAACACATATCAGTATTAGTGACAGCTAGACACTGGCAAAAGTTCATAAGAGGGCGTGGAAGAGGCACTCTATAGCGCCACCTTTTGTCAAAAGTGGGGGGGTTAGTTTTAGCTACAGACACCAAACTCAGTACAAAAATTGTTCTTATCAAGACGGACAACTTTCTAATTCACAGTCATTAGCTACGACCAACAGGAAGTCAGCTATTTTGATTTGAATGTGGATTGTTTTTTACATTTAGCTGTGAATTAATGCATACTGCTCAGAGGAGAGTAACACTATAAACACCAAACTTTGTCTACATGTTGAAAAAACATTGAGGAACTTAAATTGTGAATGGGTTTTGGATAGCTTGGATGGTTTTGTCGTGGTGATTTTTTTAAATGACAGTAAAAATGGAATTATTAATTTTCCTGCATTTTTAAATTCCAAACACTTCAAAACCTTTTTTCATACAGAAAAGAAAGTTATTCTGAGTAAATATGCATAGTTTCATGACTTTACAACACTGTATGGATAACAGAAAATTAAAAAACTCTCAGACATCTCATCTCACTCTGTCCCTCTGTTTGAGTGTGTGTGCTTAGACTTCCATTGTCTGAGAGAAATAGCGCCCCTACAGGTGCATATCCTGAACTAAAAAAGGGAGGAAACTCTCTTTTGGTTTCACTTTTAAATCGGTTAAAATACAAAATAATCCTTGGATTTAATTCACACTGACAAGCTAAACCAACATATATGATTATTACCAGGTCAGGGCTCATTAATAATGGATGTGTGGTCAGTGATACGTGAGAAACACGAGAGATGAATCACCGCTCTGAGCAGGAGCGTGTGGAATGATGAGCTCAGAAAAAACTAGTTTATTCTTGTTTTATAGCTATTAAAAATAAAGTATTGCAGCGATATCACACAATTCACCAATTAGAACACACCGAGAGCTAAATTAAGATGTTTTTGAACTGTTTGTGTGAAAATTAAATATTTGCGGCTGCCTATCTGAAATCACTGCCTCCGATCAGCGCGTACAGTGTCACAAGTTCAAAACAAACGAATTTATTCTTGTTTAAGAGCTTTTTAAAATAAATTATTGCCATAAATGCACACTATACACCCATTATAACACAACACGAGGTAAATAGGTGTTTGTGACACGTTTATGTGTGCAAGACTATTTGAAAGCGCGACTGGCAGAATAACATATATCTCTCGAGCTGCAGGATTCTGCCTTTTGTCGTAAGAACGAACACATCACGGACAAGATTATTTCAAAATACATAATAGCTTGGCTAATATAAACGAAAACAGCCACGTGAACATAAACTGTTGAGAAATAAATCTGAAGTGGATCTACTGGATTTTAATATTAACTGACCGCATATACCTGCTTCTGTCTTCAATTTTAATCTATATAAAAAATTAAACTCATTAATCTTGGCTGCTTTTTTAATGTGTGTAGGTATTTATTTATTATTTTGCTCTAACAAGACTTAATCTATATTTAATTAAATCAATTACATTTTATTTTATATTTGATTTGTCCATTTCTGCATCTAAACGCCTAAAAACCTAAAACATGCTCTATTATATTATTGTTAGCAATTTCTTTATCGTCCAATTTATCTGGTGTACACACTTTTATTTTCATAATAAACTTGTTTGTTAGATTATACACAGTTACAGTGATATAATAAATATTAACAGGTTTTATTCAAGCTGTTTAGAATGATTGCCGTAGGCTAATTTTTTAAATGTAAATCCATACAGCTATAAATAGCTTGTTCTTGGTTTATAAGCACATTTATTAAAAAGGAGAGTAAAGGGTCAGTTATCTTCCTATGAAAAATAAAAAAATAAAAATAAAAAAACAACAACACAGATTGATACAGAACTCAGAAATGTTATTGTGGATTTATGATAAACTCAGCCTGTAAATGAATTCATTCTCCTCCAAGAAGTCAGAAGTAGTTCACACCTGTTTTACTGTTTTAACATGAAGCCATATACTGAAGATGTTCAGTTTCGAATGGGTTTAGGATACCTTAAATGGTGTGGCCATAGCGATTTATTAAAGTAACATAAACAAAATACAATAGTTATTTTACTATATCTTTAAAATTTTTAATTCCAACTCTTCATAATTTTTTATATACGTAGAAGTCATCATTTGAAGGAAGCACAGTAAGTTTCATAGCTTTATCATTTTCAAGAGCCAGCATAAAATTAAAACTATCATAACATATAAATCAAGCTTGCAATTCTTAGTACCAATAATGACCACCAGATGGAGCTAT
Source organism: Carassius gibelio (assembly GCF_023724105.1). NCBI lineage: Eukaryota > Metazoa > Chordata > Actinopteri > Cypriniformes > Cyprinidae > Carassius > Carassius gibelio. The sequence goes on from NC_068398.1 coordinate 48,415,792, forward strand.
AGGATTACTTTTAAATAATTATTGTAGAAACAAGTATGATTTAAATCATTTATAGAAGTCTTTCAAAGAAAAATAATATGTATTTTATATATTTTACTGATAAAATGACCCTCACTTAATTAGAATAACAAGCTGAAGTATTGTGAACTGTATATTAAGAATAATTCTTTATAGGCTTTATGGACAGATACGTTTTGAGTGACTCTTGAAGGATCAGCACCACATCCTCTTTTACCACTGTTTAAAGAATGTATCTTACAGAACAGGTGCGAATGAATTTTGAATAGCTTGAATGGTTTTGTCGTGGTGTTTTTTTGAAATAACAGTAAAAAAGTAACCAGTAAATGTCTTTTATTTTATGTTTTTTTAAGTGCAGCTTCTAAACACTTCAAAAAAATGTACACATAGGAAATATGTGAAATATGCATAGTTTCATGACTATACAACACTATATGGATGATAGAAAATTAAAAAACTATCATACATCTGATATCACTCTGTCCCTCTGTCACTGTGGGTAATGTGTGTGTGTGTGTGTTAAGTGAATTAGGTGGGAAACTATCAGGGAGCATTTAGTCTCCAGTGCCAACATTTTACAGAACTGCCACTTTCCTGGAGTCTCAGAATTACAATGTGTCAGGTTCTGAGAGATCTAAGATTCCAAAAAATGATTTAATTAGAATACCATGAAGTATTGTGAAATACTATATATTAAGACTTTATATATAGGCTTTATGAACAGATTATAGTGACTCGTGAAGGACCAGCACCACCTCCTCTTGTCCGATGGTTTGAGGAATATATTTTCCTGAATCCGGGATTAAGATTTAGGAGCTCATTTTTATTCCACCTCCTTTACTGAAAGGCTGTCTTGCAGAATTGACTAAAAATTAATCTTCACATTAATTCCTAATTATTTTGCAATTATTTTTGTCAGTTCTTCTTGACCTGTTTTTTTTTTCTTCTTCTTTTCTGACCTCATGAACCAGTCAGCATTTTTGTACAATGGTCAAGTCTTAACTTATCCATTTCTGTATTGCATTTGTGTTTGATATTTCTCATGGGTATTTCATAATTTTCGACTTTGAGTTAAAACAGTTTGAGTTAAAACTCTTTTTTAGCGCATTTCATCTGTAAAAGAAAACATGCCTAATAATTCTGCACACATGAATATAAGGAGTTTTTCTCTTCCAGCTTTCCTGGACTATTGTATAGCACTCATAAATTATTAAATAAAAAATAATGGTAGTTATTAAAGGTTCTGTAGGGAACTTTTGTAAAAAAATATTTTTTACATATTTATTAAACCTGTCATTATGTCCTGACAGTAGAATATGAGACATATAATCTGTGAAAAAAATCAAGCTCCTCTGGCTCCTCCCAGTGGTCCTATTGCCATTTGCAGAAAGTCATGCGCTCCCGGTAAAAAACAACCAATCAGAGCTGCGGTCCGTAACTTTGTTTGTGTTCAAAATGTAGAAAAATGAACATAATAAGCGAGTATACCATGAATCCATTTTCCAAACCGTGTTTTTAGCTTGTCCTGAATCACTGGGGTACACCTATAATAAGTGTTTATATTCGGACTATTTTAGATTGCTTCGGGGATACCGTGGCGGAGTAACCCAGTACCTTTGTGATTCTTCATAGACATAAACAGAGAGAAGTAGCTCCAGCTACAATGTTCTTCCGCAAGACGCGAGCAGTTCTGTTTATTAACTGCTAGAGCGTCAAAAGTTCCCTACCGCAGCTTTAAGATTGATATGGTTTGGAATTGGTACAATGTGCTTGGAAACAAATCACAATAAAACAATGTTTTAATGTTTAAGTTTGGAATATTAACTGACATGAATGAATGCTATATAAATATTGTTCATGTTAACATAATGTTTATAAATGAAATCTTATTGTAAAGTGTTACTAAATATATATATATATATATATATATATATATATATATATATATATATATATATATATATATATATATATATATATATATTGTTCTGTGAATGTGATTTTAAAGTCTAGATGATTCGGATTAACCCTTTAACTGCCATATCATTTAAAACCTCACTGCCAAAGGGATATTGTGAATGCATTTTACCTGATGCCACCGGGGTGGCGATGGCATTGGTGGCTTGAGCCCGCCATCGCTGCTTGCAGCTATATTTATTATTATTATTATTCTTCTCCAAAATGAATCGCATTTTTGAGGGCCTAAACATGCTCGAAAAGTCATGAAACTTTGCACACACCTCAGAACTGGCGAAAATTTACGTCTGATATGGGTTTCAGAAGTGGGTGTGGCAAAATGGCTCAACAGCGCCACCTATACACGTTCAACGGTGTGCGCCTCGAGCTACGTTTCATGTACATGTATGAAAATCGGTATACACATGTAACTCTCCAATACCTACAAAAAAGTCTCTTGGAGCAAAATCCGAAACCCAAAAGAAAGTCGGTTATTACTAATATTATGAGCAAATTTTGTGTCATTTTTGTCATTTCCATGCGTTGTATTTTAACGAACTCCTCCTAGAGATTCATTCAGATCAACACCAAATTTGGTATGCCTAATCTGAAGGCCTTTGCGATGTTAAATTGCGAAGCTTTTGAGATTTCGTTAATGGGCGTGTCCGTGGTGGCCAGGCAAATTTCGATGATTCGCCATGAAACAGGAAGTTGCTATAACTCAGACATACAATGACCAATCTGCCCCAAACTTCACATGTTTGATGAGACTCCTGACCTGAACAGATTGACATGCCCATATTCAGTTATAGTCATAGCGCCACCTATTGGCAACAGGAAGTGACATATTTTACACTGCGATGAACTACTCCTAGAAATTTTATGAAATCAATGTATTTTTTGTGGTCAGTCTAATCTAAAGGCCTGTGCGATGTTAAGTTGTGAAGATCTTGAGTTTTCGTTAAAAGGCGTGTCCATGACGCCGTCACGAAGTTCGATGTCTCGCCATGGGAATAAAATATGTTATAACTCAGGCATAAAATGTCCGATCTTCCCCAAACTGCTCATGTGTGATAATAGTCCTGGCCTGAACACATCTGAAGGCCAAAATTCCAACAGGTGTGGCAAAATGGCTCGATAGCGCCACCTATACACTTTCAACAGAGTGCGCCTCGAGCTATGTTTCACGTACATGTACAAAAATCGGTATACACATGTAACACACCAATACCTACAAAAAAGTCTCTTGGTACGAAATCCGAATCCCAACAGGAAGTCGGTTATTTAGAATTTTCTCTGCAAAATTGGCGTTGTTTTTGCCATTTTCAGGGGTTGTACTTTAACGAACTCCTCCTAGAGATTTATTCAGATCAACACCAAACCTGGTCAGTGTAATCTTAAGCCATTTGCGATGTTAAATTGCGAAGATCTTTAGATTTCGTTAAAGGGCGTGTCCATGGCGGCCTGACAAATTTCGATGTTTCGCCATGAAAAAGGAAGTTGCTGTAACTCAGACATACAATGTCCAATCTGCCCCAAACTTCACATGTTAGATAAAACTTCTGCCCTTAACAGATCTCCATGCCCACATTCAGTTATAGTCATAGCGCCACCTATTGGCAACAGGAAGTGACATGTTTTACGCTGCGACAAACTACTCCTATAATTTTTTTGAGATTAACATATATTTTGTGGTCAGTGTAATCTAAAGGCCTGTGCAATGTTAACTTTTGGAGATCTTGAGTTTTTGTTAAAGGGCGTTTCCATGGCGCCATGACAAAATTTGATGTCTTGCCACAGCAAGAGAAGTTGTTGTAACTCAAGCATAAAATGTTCAGTCTTCCCCAAACTCCACATGTTTGATAAGAGTCCTGGCCTGAACACATCTGAAGGCCAATATTCCATTATAATGATAGCGCCACCTGCTGGCAACGGTAAGATTGGCACATATATGGGATATACTTTGATATATTCCACTTATATTTAGGACATTAAATGCATATTTCTTAACGTTCGCCTTTTTACTAAAGCCACACGATGGCGGTGAGCCCGGGTGCGAGGGCCCGTTCATCGCTGCTTGCAGCTTTAATTAGGGCTCAAGCCTGGAGGGCGAGAGCCCTATTGTTTTCCTTAGGATTATTTTTTATTATTATTATTATTTTTTTCCAACGTTACGGGGGCTTTCGGGGTCCTTAACATGCTCGAAAACTCTTGAAAATTGGCACACACCTTGGAACCTGCGGCCATTAGGGCTGGGCAGAGACAGATATACGGGCGTGGCACAGGGGCTCTACAGCGCCCCCTGGAATACTGAGGGCCATATATCATACATACTTGCACGTAGACACACGAAACTCGGTACACATGTAGATCTCATCAAACCAAACAACTTTCGTACTGCATGTCATAGGCTCCGCCCAACAGGAAGTTGGTTATTTAGGGTTTAGTATTCATATTTTTCATCAAAGTTGTGGGGGCTTTTGGGGTCCTTAACATACTCAAAAACTCTTGAAAATTTGCGCACACTTTGGAATCTGTGGCCTTTAGGAGCCTGCAGAGGCTGGGACCCGGGCGTGGCACAAGGGCTCTACGGCGCCCCCTGGATCACAGTCAGAAATGTTGATGTATAGCTCACACATACTCACACATATGCATATGAAACTCAGTACACATATAGATCTCATCGTGCCGAACAACTCTCGTATTGCATGTCATAGGCTCCGCCCAACAGGAAGTCAGCTATTTAGAGTTATGTAAAAAGCGCATGCTCTGGATTTTGAAATACTTGTCATAGGTTTTTTTGCAGATTGCCACCAAATTCGGTCAACATGATCTCAAGACATTGGGGATGAAAAATTGCCAGGGGATTTTTGATATCTCTAACGGTTTGCTCGTGGCGAGGTGTTGAAATTATGGCGAGAAATGAGAAACAGGAAGTGTCTAATACCATCCACATACATTTCCTGATTTTAATCAAACTTCATCAGATTATTCTTTGTATGATGTCGATCGCATATATGTGACTATTAGGAGTCAAAGTTATAGCGCCACCAACTGGCAGCAGGAAGTGTGTCATTTTCAAAATGCTTTGAATTCAGCATCTTATTATTACTCAATTTGCTTCAAACTTCATCAGAATAATGTTAAAACACAGCCTATATAAATCTGCTGGGGGGATATTGATATCTAAAAATATTGTTGCCGTGGCAACATGTTAAACTGGAATACTTCTCAGGTGATTTTGAGGCATATAACATGCTTAGAATTTCATCAAACTCAGAACACATATCAGTATTTATGATAACTAGACACTGGCAAAAGTTCATAAGAGGGCGTGGAAGAGGCACTCTATAGCGCCACCTTTTGTCAAAAGTGGGGGGGTTAGTTTTAGCTACAGACACCAAACTCGGTACAAAAATTGGTCTCATCAAGACGGACAACTTTCTAATTCACAGTCATCAGCTACGATCAACAGGAAGTCAGCTATTTTGATTTGAATGTGGATTTTTTTTTTTACATTTAGCTGTGAATTAATGCATACTGCTCAGAGGAGAGTAACACTATACACACCAAATCTTGTCTACATGATGCCAAAACATTTTAAACAACTTAAATTGCCAATAGATTTTTGATAGCTTGAACGGTTTTGTCTCTGTGATTTTTTTTAAATGACATTAAAAATGGAATTATTAATTTTCCTGCATTTTTTAATTCCAAACACTTCAAAACCTTTTTTCATACAGACAAAAAGTCATTCTGAGTAAATATGGATAGTTTCACGACTTTACAACACTGTATGGGTAACAGAAAATTAAAAAACTGTCAGACATCTCATCTCACTTCTGTCCCTCTGTTTGAGTGTATGTGCTTAGACTTCCATTGTCTGAGAGAAATTGCGCCCCTACAGGTGCAATTGCCGGAGTTTTAGTTTCTCTTTTAAATCAGTTAAAATACAAATAAATACTTAGATTTAATTCACACTGACAAGCTAAACCAACATATATGATTATTACCGGGTCAGGGCTCATTAATAATGGATGTGTGGTCAGTGATACGTGAGAAACAGGAGAGATTAATCACCGCTCTGAGCAGGAGCGTGTGGAATGACGAGCTCAGAAAAAACGAGTTTATTCTTGTTTCATAGCTATTAAGAATAAAGTATTGCAGCGATATCACACAATTCACAAATTAGAACACACCAAGAGCTAAATTAAGATGTTTTTGAACTGTTTGTGTGAAAATTAAATATTTGTGGCTGCCTATCTGAAATCACCGCTCCGATCAGCGCGCACAGTGCCACAAGTTCAAAACTAACAAATTTATTCTTGTTTAAGAGCTTTTTAAAATAAAATATTGCCATAAATGCACACAATACACACATTATAACACAACAAGAGCTAAATACAGGTGTTTGTGACCCGTTTAAGTGTGCAAGACTATTTGAAAGCGCGACTGGCAGAATAACATATCTCTCGAGCTGCAGGATTCTGCCTTTCGTCGTACGAACGAACACATCACGGACAAGATTATTTCAAAATACATAATAGCTTGGCGAATATAAACGAAAACAGCCACGTGAACATAAACTGTTGAGAAATAAATCTGAAGTGGATCTACTGGATTTGAATATTAAGTGACCGCATATACCAGCTGCTTCTGTCTTCAATTTTAATCTATATATATAAAAAAGGAGACTCATTTGTCTTGGCTGCTTTTTTAATGTAGCGTATTTATTTATTTACTTTTTTATACATTTTGTATAATTTCATAGTTTATGTATTACCATTATAAAAACAAAAATAAATTTAGCCACTCACATAGAAATATCTTAGGCCTTATCCTTTTCTGACAGTTTTAGGGATTTTAAAAAATCCTAAAAAACCTTATTTGTGCTGCAAATAATAATTTCAAACTCATTTGATACTGACCTATGACATCCTCTGACATGCTATTTATTTGAATTTACATAATGTCATGGATGTAACAGTAAATCTGTTCAGCTCACAGATGAAGACTAAGCTGTAATGCAAGCAGAACACTTATAAATCATTTAAGGATTTGATAACACTGTAAAATAATGTCTTATTTGCTAACATTAGTAAATGCATTGGTGACACTTTATAATAACTGCACTCATTAGTAAATAGTCAGTTCGTGCTTTATAAAGTCTTGTCCCAACATTAATAGTCATTAGTAAGCAGCTTATAAATACAGCTATAAATAACTTTTTCTTGGTTTATAAGGACATATTTTAAAAAGGAGAGTAAAGGGTCAGTTATCTTCCTAAGAAAAATAAAAATAAACAAACACAACACAGATTGATACAGAAATATTTATTTCAATATGCAATAAAAGGAAACTGTACACTTGAATTATATATATATATATATATATATATATATATATATATATATATATATATATATATATATACATATATATATATATATATATATATATATATATATATGTGTGTGTGTTGGTATGTGGGAAGCACAGTTTTTGAGTGCACTGTAGACTTGCTCTACAGGTGGATTCTGGTTGTATGCAGTCCATAAGGTTTGGCTTTGTGTGTACATATGAACAAGGAGAGGACACAAGACGTTTGAGATCATTTTTAATGGAGTTCAAGTAATAAAGAAAGACATTTGTTATGCATCTACATCCGTCTGCATGGACTCTGTTTGTACGTGTTTTAAACTTGCTAACCCCTATTATCAACGGCATTGGAAAGCCAATGCACACACACACACACAGACACATGTATATATATATATATATATATATATATATATATATATATATATATATATATATATATATATATATATATATTAGGGGTGTAACGGTTCACAAAATTCACGGTTCGGTTCGATACGATACACTGATGTCACGGTTCGGTTCGGTTCGATACGTTTTAGATACAGCAAAATGTAAAAACATCTCAACTTTTCAGAATGCCGCAAGCGCACCGCGGGTCATGTGACAAGAACCAACCAATCAGCTTCATCCTTTCCCGTAACAACGTTGAGAGCTCAGCCAAGATGAAGGAACAGCTGATCATAGTTGTATATGGATTGCAATTTTGAAATAAATTCAGTAGCAGAGCTACTGCAAGCGATTTTTAGAGCTGCAAATCCATTTATCCTTCGCTGAAATTTCCGCGTCTCATGGAGAGAGCACGTCATTGTTGCTTAGCAAAGACAGACGCCTCATGAGCGCTTCTGCCCGAGCGCTTTGGAAAGGAGGAGAAAGACGCGCTTAGCGTTTTCCATGCGTTTTTAGGAGCGATATGTGAACGGCCCCTAAGGCGCTCGCTCACTCAGCACGCGCTGAAGGCTCGTTGCAAAATGTCTAATGCATTTAACAGACCAGAAATATAAGATCCTAAAATAACCAATAGGTCTGGTGTTTGGGTTGGATTCCCTGTAAGCTATAGTGTCTAAATGCTGCAGGGATAGTTTGCTGCGTGCATGTTTCTCCTTTTTTTCGTCTTTTCCCAGATAGTACTGACGCATATATCCCAGATATTCCCGCTGTTTTTTTTTTGTTTTTTTTTTTTGTAATCCCGCTGGTGTACCCTGTCATGTTGCAGATGCGACATACAGTTGTTTTTTTATCCACCACTCTCTTGCCATCACCATTATAGCTTAAAGGGAATCCAAAGTGCACCCAAACACCAGACCTGTTGGTTATTGGGGGATCTTCTCATTTCTAGTCTGTTAAACGCATTGGCTATTTTGCAACGAGCCTTCAGCGCGTACTGAGTGAGCGAGCGCCTGCTGAGTAGCCTAACATAAACATATAAGATGGTGTTTTTTTCTTCTTCGGGAGTGTCAGGGGCGTTGCCTGTTACGTTGTTTGGGTTATTGGGCTACCTTGTTGAACGCATATCATTATATTTCTTTCTCTCTCTTTTTTTTTTTTTTTCAAATATAATTAATTACTCCAACGAACCGTTCGGTATACATAATGCGTACCGCGTACCGAACCGAAAGCGTCGTACCGAACGGTTCAATACGAATACGCGTATCGTTACACCCCTAATATATATATATATATAAATTTTTTTTTTTTTTTTTTTTTTTTATCAAGTGTACAGCTGTACAGTTTCTTTTTATCCATCTTGAAAAAATATTTCTGTGTTCTGTATCCCTCTGTGTTGTGTTTGACTTTTTAGTTTGGTAGATGAATGTTCCTTTAAATCTCATTTGTGAATGATTTAAATGTATAAATAGTCTTTGCTTTAGATGAGCTCACAAAGGACTGTCACCATTAGGACTCCCTATGCATAGGGCCCGGGATCTTGTGCAGCGCCCCTGCTGACAACTAGAATAACGTTATAATACTTAAAGTATGAAAATACAATGATTGAACTTTATAGCTCAAGAACAAAACATTTATAGCTGTATTTATGAACTGTTTAATAATGCCTATTAAAGGAGTGCTATTATTATTTTTCAAATTTAGTTATACTGTAATGTTGTTGTTTCAGCATAAAAAAAAAGTTCTGCAAAGTTACTAAGCTGAAAGTCCAATTCAAAAGGAGATATTTTAACAAAAAACACTTTTTAAAAACTATAATGAACAAATTGTTTGGACTACAACAAATATTGTCCTGGATTTGTGATTTCACAAATATGGACGAATGGGATGAGAATTGGTTGAGCTGCACTATAGAAAGCAACGAGTGTGATACATATGTAGTTGACCATGAAGCCTGGAAGAGAAAAACAAAACTCCTTATATTCAGGTGTGAAGAATTATTAGGCATTTTTTCCTTTACTGATAAAATAAGCCCAAAAAAGAGGTTTAACTCAGATTGAAAAATGTGTTACTAAAGTTATATATATTGTTCTGTGAATGTGATTTCAAAGTCTAGATGATTCGGATTAACCCTTTAACTGCCGTATCCCTTAAAACCTGACTGCCAGAGTGCTATTGTGAATGCATGTGCCCGCTTGGCACAGTTTACCTGATGCCACAGGGGTGGTGTTGCACTGATGGCTTGAGCCCGCCATCGCTGCTTGCAGCTATATTTAGGGCTCAAGCCTGGAGGGCGAGAGCCCTATTGTTTTCCTTAGGATTATTTTTTATTATTATTATTATTATTATTATTATTTTCTAACGTTACGGGGGCTTTTGGGGTCCTTAACATGCTCGAAAACTCTTGAAAATTGGCACACAGATTGGAACCTGCGGCCATTAGGGTCGGGCAGAGACTGATACACGGGCGTGGCACAGGGGCTCTACAGCGCCCCCTGGAATACTGAGGGCCATATATCATACATACTTGCACGTAGACACATGAAACTCGGTACACATGTAGATCTCATTAAACCAAACAACTTTCGTACTGCATGTCATAGGCTCCGCCCAACAGGAAGTTGGCTATTTAGGGTTTATTATTCATATTTTTGGTCAAAGTTGTGGGGGCTTTTGGGGTCCCTAACATACTCAAAAACTCTTGAAAATTTCCACACACTTTGGAATCTGTGGCCTTTAGGAGCCTGCAGAGGCTGGGACCCGGGCGTGGCACAGGGGCTCTACGGCGCCCCCTGGAACACAGTCATAAATGTTGATGTATAGCTCACACATACTTGCACATATTCATATGAAACTCAGTACACATATAGATCTCATTGTGCCGAACAATTTTCGTATTGCATGTCATTGGGCTCCGCCCAACAGGAAGTCAGCTATTTAGAGTTATGTAAAAAGCGCATGCTCTGGAATTTGATATACTTGTCATAGGTTTTTTACTCGTTTACCACCAAACTCGGTCAACATGATCTCAAGACATTGGGGATGAAAAATTGCCAGGGGATTTTTGATATCTCGAACGGTTTGCTCGTGGCGAGGCGTTGAAATTATGGCGAGAATTGAGAAACAGGAAGTGTCTAATACCGTCCACATACATTTCCTAATTTTAATCAAACTTCATCAGATTATTCATTGTATGATGTCGATTGCATATATGTGACTATTAGGAGTCAAAGTTATAGCGCCACCAACTGGCAGCAGGAAGTGTGTCATTTTCAAAATGCTTTGAATTCAGCATCTTATTTTTACTCGATTTGCTTCAAACTTCATCAGAATAATGTTAAAACACAGCCGATATAAATCTGCAAGGGGGATATTGATATCTAAAAATATTGTTGCCGTGGCAACATGTCAAACTGGAATACTTCTCAGGTGATTTTGAGGCATATAACATACTTAGAATTTCATCAAACTCAGAACACATATCAGTATTAGTGACAGCTAGACACTGGCACAATTTCATAAGAGGGCGTGGAAGAGGCACTCTATAGCGCCACCTTTTGTCAAAAGTGGGGGGGTTAGTTTTAGCTACAGACACCACACTCAGTACAAAAATTGTTCTTATCAAGACGGACAACTTTCTAATTCACAGTCATCAGCTACGACCAACAGGAAGTCGGCTATTTTGATTTGAATGTGGATTGTTTTTTACATTTAGCTGTGAATTAATGCATACTGCTCAAAGGAGAGTAACACTATACACACCAAACTTTGTCTACATGTTGAAAAAACATTGAGGAACTTAAATTGTGAATGGGTTTTGGATAGCTTGGATGGTTTTGTCGTGGTGATTTTTTTAAATGACAGTAAAGATGGAATTATTAATTTTCCTGCATTTTTAAATTCCAAACACTTCAAAACCTTTTTTCATACAGAAAAAAAAGTTATTCTGAGTAAATATGCATAGTTTCATGACTTTACAACACTGTATGGATAACAGAAAATTAAAAAACTGTCAGACATCTCCTCTCACTCTGTCCCTCTGTTTGAGTGTGTGTGCTTAGACTTCCATTGTCTGAGAGAAATAGCGCCCCTACAGGTGCAGTTACCGGACTTAAAAAGGGAGGAGACTGTCTTTTGGTTTCACTTTTAAATCGGTTAAAATACAAATAAATACTTGGATTTAATTCACACTGACAAGCTAAACCAACATATATGATTATTATCAGGTCAGGGCTCATTAATAATTGATGTGTGGTCAGTGATACGTGAGAAACACGAGAGATGAATCACCGCTCTGAGCAGGAGCGTGTGGAATGACGAGCTCAGAAAAAACGAGTTTATTCTTGTTTTATAGCTATTAAAAATAAAGTATTGCAGCGATATCACACAATTCACCAATTAGAACACACCAAGAGCTAAATTAAGATGTTTTTGAACTGTTTGTGTGAAAATGAAATATTCGCGGCTGCCTATCTTGAAATCACTGCCTCCGATCAGCGCGCACAGTGTCACAAGTTCAAAACTAACGAATTTATTCTTGTTTAAGAGCTTTTTTAAATAACTTATTGCCATAAATGCACACAATACATCCATTATAACACAACACGAGCTAAATATAGGTGTTTGTGACCCGTTTAAGTGTGCAAGACTATTTGAAAGCGCGACTGGCAGAATAACATATATCTCTCGAGCTGCAGGATTCTGCCTTTCGTCGTAAGAACGAACACATCACGGACAAGATTATTTCAAAATACATAATAGCTTGGCTAATATAAACGAAAACAGCCACGTGAACATAAACTGTTGAGAAATAAATCTGAAGTGGATCTACTGGATTTTAATATTAAGTGACCGCATATACCTGCTTCTGTCTTCAATTTTAATCTATATAAAAAATTAAACTCATTAATCTTGGCTGCTTTTTTAATGTGTGTAGGTATTTATTTATTATTTTGCTCTAACAAGACTTAATCTATATTTAATTAAATCAATTACATTTTATTTTACATTTGATTTGTCCATTTCTGCATCTAAACGCCTAAAAACCTAAAACATGCTCTATTATATTATTGTTAGCAATTTCTTTATCGTCCAATTTATCTGGTGTACACACTTATATTTTCATAATAAACTTGTTTGTTAGATTATACACAGTTATAGTGGTCTATAATAAATATTAACAGGTTTTATTCAAGCTGTTTAGAATGATTGCGTAGGCTAATTTTTTAAAATGTAAATAAAAAAAATAAATAAATAAATAAAAAACATTGGAAAAGAATAACTGTTGTACATTTTTATACATTTTGTATAATTTCATAGTTTATGCATTATAGTTATAAAAACAAATAAATTTAGCCACTCACATAGAAATCTTAGGCCTTATCCTTTTCTGACAGTTTTAGGGATTTTTAAAAATCCTAAAAAACCTTATTTGTGCTGCAAATAATAATTTCAAATTAATTTGATACTGACCTCTGACATCCTGTGACATGATATTTATTTGAATTTACATAATCTCATGGATGTAACAGTAAATCTGTTCAGCTCACTGATCAAGACTAAGCTGTAATGCAAGCATAACTTTCACAAATACTTGTAGGTCAATAAAATCATTACAAAACACTTACAAATCATTGAAAGGATTTATTAACACTGTAAAATAATGTCTAATTTGTTAACATTAGCAAATGCATTGATAACACTTTATAATAACTGCACTCATTAGTAAATAGTCAGTTCATGCTTCATAAAGCCTTGTCCCAATATTAATAGTCAGTAGTAAGCAGTTTATAAATACAGCTATAAATAGCTTGTTCTTGGTTTATAAGCACATTTATTAAAAAGGAGAGTAAAGGGTCAGTTATCTTCCTATGAAAAATAAAAATAAACAAACAACAACACAGATTGATACAGAACTCAGAAATGTTATTGTGGATTTATGATAAAATCAGCCTGTAAATGAATTAATTCTCCTCTAAGAAGACATAAGTAGTTCACACCAAACTGTTTTAACATGAAGCCATATACTGAAGATGTTAAATTTCGAAAGGGTTTAGGATACCTTAAATGGTGTGGCCATAGTGATTTATTAAAGTAACATAAAAAATACAATAGTTATTTTACTATATCTTTAACATTTTTAATTCCAACTCTTCATAATTTTTTATATACGTAGAAGTCATCATTTGAAGGAAGCACAGTAAGTTTCATAGCTTTATCATTTTCAAGAGCCAGCATAAAATGAAAACTATCATAACATATAAATCAAGCTTGCAATTCTTAGTACCAATAATGGCCACCAGATGGCGCTATAGGATTACTTTTAAATAATTATTGTAGAAACAAGTATGATTTAAATCATTTATAGAAATCTTTCAAAGAAAAATAATATGAATTTTATGTATTTTACTGATACAATGACCCTCACTTAATTAGAATATCAAGCTGAAGTATTGTGAACTGTATATTAAGAATAATTCTTTATAGGCTTAGGGACAGATATGTTTTGAGTGACTCTTGAAGGATCAGCACCACATCCTCTTTTACCACTGTTTAAAGAATGTATCTTACAGTACAGGTGCGGATGAATTTTGAATGGCTTGAATGGTTTTGTCGTGGTGATTTTTTTGAAATAGCAGTGAAAAAGTAACCAGTAAATGTCTTTTATTGTTTTAAAGTGCAGCTTCTAAACACTTTTTACACAAAATTTACACATAGAAGACAAGTCATTCTGAGGAAATATGCATAGTTTCATGACTATACAACACTATATGGATGATAGAAAATTAAAAAACTATCATACATCTGATGTCACTCTGTCCCTCTGTCACTGTGGGTAATGTGTGTGTGTGTGTGTGTGTGTGTGTGTGTTAAGTGAATTAGGTGTGAAACTATCAGGGAGCATTCAGTCTCCAGCGCCAACATTTTACAGAACTGCCACTTTCCTGGAGTCTCAGAATTACAATGTGTCAGGTTCTGAGAGATCTAAGATTCCAAAAAATTATTTAATTAGAATACCATGAAGTATTGTGAAATACTATATATTAAGACTTATATATATATATATATATATATATATATAAGACTATATATAGGCTTTCTGAACCGATTAGAGTGACTCGTGAAGGACCAGCACCACCTCCTCTTGTCCGATGGTTTGAGGAATATATCTTCCAGAATCCGGGATTAAGATTTAGGAGCTCATTTTTATTCCACCTCCTTTCCTGAAAAGTCTGTCTTGCAGAATTGACTAAAAATTAATCTTCACATTAATTCCTAATTATTTTGCAATTCTTTTTGTCAGTTCTTCTTGACCTGTTTTTTTTTCTTCTTCTTCTTTTCTGACCATTCAGCATTTTTGTACAATGGTCAAGTCTTAACTTTCCTTAACTTAATCCATTTCTGTATTGCATTTGTGTTTTATATTTCTCATGGGTATTTCATAATTTTCGACTTTGAGTTAAAATAGTTTGAGTTAAAACTCTTTTTTAGTGCATTTCATCTGTAAAAGAAAACATGCCTAATAATTCTGCACATGAATATAAGGAGTTTTTCTCTTCCAGCTTTCCTGGACTATTGTATAACACTCATAAATTATTAAATAAAAAATAATGGTAGTTATTAAGATTGATATGGTTTGGAATTGGTAAAATGTGCTTGGAAAAAAATCACAAAACAATGTTTTAATGTTTAAGTTTGGAATATTAACTGACATGAATGAATGCTATATAAATATTGTTCATGTTAACATAATGTTTATAAATGAAATCTTATTGTAAAGTGTTACTAAATATATATATATATATATATATATATATATATATATATTGTTCTGTGAATGTGATTTTAAAGTCTAGATGATTCGGATTAACCCTTTAACTGCCATATCCTTTAAAACCTCACTGCCAGAGGGATATTGTGAATGCATGTGCCCGCTGGGCACAGTTTACCTGATGCCACCGGGGTGGTGATGGCACTGGTGGCTTGAGCCCGCCATCGCTGCTTGCAGCTATATTTAGGGCCCGAGCACCGAGGTGCGAGGACCCTCTTGTATCTGATTTGTTTTTTATTATTAGGGCCCGAGCCAATGGGCGCAGGGCCCTATTGTTCCCCTAAGGATTATTCTTATTATTTTTATTTTTTATGAACCTTCCGGGGGTTTTTGGGGGCCTTAACATAGTCAAAAACTCTTGAAAATTGGCACACACATTGGAACCTGTGGCCATCAGGACGCCGCAGAGGCTGGGACCCGGGCGTGGCACAGGGGCCCTACAGCGCCCCCTGGAACACAGTCAGAAATCTTGAACCATAGCTCACAAATGCTTGCATGGATTTAAATGAAACTTAGTACACTTATAGATCTCATTAAGCCGAACAACTTTTGCGCTCTATGTCATAGGCTCCGCCCAACAGGAAGTCAGCTATTCAGGGCTGTTTAAAAAAAGTATGCTCTGGAATTTGAAATACTCCTCTGAGGTTTTCCATCCGTTCGTCACAAAACTTGGTGAACATGATCTCAAGACATTGAGGATGAAAAATTGCGAGGGGATTTTTGATATCTCGAACGGTTCGTCTGTGGTGAGGCGTTGAAGTTAGGGCAAAAAATTAGAAACAGGAAGTGCCTAAAAACATCCACATACATTTCCTGAGATTCATCAAACTTCATTGGTTTGTTCACTGTAATATGTTACTTGCATATATGTAACTATAAGGTGTATAAAGTTACAGCGCCACCAACTGGCAGCAGGAAGTGTGTCATTTTCAAAATGCTTTGAATTCAGCGTCTTATTTTACTCGATTTGCTTCAAACTTCAGCAGAATAATGATAAAACATAGCCGATGCAAATCTGTTGTGGGTATACTGATATCTAATATAGTGTTGCCATGGCAACGTGTCAAACTAGAATATTCTGTTATGGTGATTTTGAGGCAGACAACAAGCTAAGATTTACATTAAACTCAGAACACATATCAGTATTAATGATATCTAGACAATGGCAAAAGCTTTTAAAAGGACGTGAAGGAGGCACTCTATAGCGCCACCTTTTGTCAAAAGTGGGGGGGTTAGTTTTAGCTAAAGACACCAAACTTGGTACATAAATTGTTCTTATCAAGACGGACAATTTTCCAATTCACAGTCATAAGCTACGACCAACAGGAAGTCAGCTATTTTGATTTGAATATGTATTTTTGGGCAAATTCCGATGTGAATTAATGCATACTCCTCACAGGGGAAATGTACTATACACACCAAACTTTGTCTACATGTTGAAAAAACATTGTGGAACTTAGTTTGCGAATGGATTTTGGATAGCTTGAACGGTTTTGCCGTGGTGATTTTTTAAAATATCATTAAAAAGGGAAACATTAATTGTCTTGTATTTTTAAATTGCAGCTTCCAAACATTTCAAAACCATTTTTTCATTTAGAGAACATGCGATTCTGAGGAAATATGCAT
The DNA here is from genome assembly GCF_023724105.1 of Carassius gibelio. Classification (NCBI taxonomy): domain Eukaryota; kingdom Metazoa; phylum Chordata; class Actinopteri; order Cypriniformes; family Cyprinidae; genus Carassius; species Carassius gibelio. The sequence goes on from NC_068398.1 coordinate 48,432,989, forward strand.
AGTTTCACGACTTTACAACACTGTATGATTAAAAGAAAATTATAAAACTGTCAGACATCTGATCTCACTCTCTGGCATTCTCTCTGTGTGAGGGAAAGGAGGGGGAGGGGGAGGGGTAGGGGTGCTTGAGGGCCTGCCTGACAGAGAGAGAGAGAGAGTTAACATCTCTTTAATCGCCAGAAAAAAAACTGTAATTGTGTATTGTTGATTTTTTTTCATCATTACAGCTTAAGAAATCTCTCTATCATTTTCTGTCAGTTTTAGGGACGAAAAAAAACCTAATACAATTTGTAGGGCTCAGACAAAATGATTTTATATAATTAGGTTAAGAATTATGTTAATTGCTAAATAAAAAAAGATTTTAAAAATACATACACAATGACTTGTATATATTTTTTTTATTCTGATAATAATTTTAAACTTATTTGATAATGACCTATGACAGACATTCTGTGACGTGACATGACATGACATGACATGACCTGAATTTACACAATCTTGCTGATTTAACAGTAAAACAGTTCAGCTCACAGATAAAGACTAAACTGTAATGCAGGCAAACATATTTTACAAATGCTTATAGATCAATAAATTCGTTAAAAATGCTTTTTCACAAAGTGCATAATAATAATAGTTGATATTCTGATGACATTTTTTTTCCAAGCACATTTTACCAAATTCAAATCACATGACTAATACACAATAATCACAATACTATAGATTTGGTATTTCATGATTTATGAGTGATATATATATAATTGTCTTCGAAGGCTGGAAGTGAAAAGCTCATATTCAGGAGTGCTGAATTTTTAGGCATGTCTTCTTGTCATGCATTGGTCATAGAGCTCATTGTAGCGATGCTTCAGGTGTTGAAATAGATTTGTTATACATTATACAGGTTCACTGTTTGCAGAGTGTATACAGTATGTGTATGTGGTGCAGACGCAGAAGCGAGAGCATGTTATTTAACGCAAAAACACATTAAAATAATGCGCGAGCATGATTCTCTCCGCTTGCATGCACATTTCCTTTACTTTGTCACAAAACACGTCCTCTGATACATGCTACTTTTGCTCGGAGAACGTGCGCACACTTAAAACCTGTTTCCTCTGCTCAAACTGTGTCATGTGCACTCACAACTCTCTCTATGCTCATGCACTAGATATTCATTCTTTTCACACCTTTCTACTTCTAACCTTTTCTGTTCACATCTTTTACCATGTGCAGTGTGAATGCTCTGATCCATTAACATGGGCTCTGAAAAAAATATGCATTACAGATAGAGCTCGTGAACCTGGCCTTGCATAGGCATATGCACAGTCTGTCCTGTTCTCGCGCTCCATTTAGGAACGCTTCATTCGGACTGGTTCAGATAGCAACACCAAACGTGCAGTGTGTAATACCTATCATGGCCACCACCAGATGGAGCTATAGGATTACTTTTAAATAATTGTTTTAGAAACTGTATACTGCATTTAAATCATTTATAAAAATCTTTCAAAGTAAAATAATATGTTTTTTAAAAAGCTAATGAATTTTACTGGTAATATAGTTTTATATAATAATTTCAGAAATGTTTATAGATCAATAAAAGTATTTTTAAAAATGGTTATAGATCATGAAAAGTGTTTTGCAACAATTTATAATAAGCTCTCTTTGGTTTACATTAGTTAATGCATTAACTAACATGAACTAACAATTAACAATCTATTTTTCAGATCATTTATTAATCTTTTTTTATGTTAGTTATTCCTATCATTAAAAATATTATTGTTTATGTTATTTCACAGTACATTAACTAATCTTAAAATAAAAATGTAATAAAAAAAAAATATTATTAATAATGTATTAAAATATTTTAACTAAGCTTTAATTAACATTTATATGAACACTTATATTGAAAGAGACTGATATGGAAGTAATTTTTACTTTTAAAAACCGCATGTAAGACACAGTTAACAAATGCAGTGAACAGATGAAAGGACAGAACAACAAAGATATATAGTGCCCCCTTTTGGCAACAGAAAGTGTCATATTTTACGCTGTGACAAACTACTTCTAGAATTTTTTTGACTTTTTTGTGGTAAGTCTATCTTGAGTTTTTGTTAAAAGTCGTTTCCATGCCGCCATGACAAAACTGATGTCTCGCCATAGAAAGAGAAATTGTTGTAACTCAGGCATAAAATATTCGATCTTCCCCAAACATCAAATGTTCGATAAGAGTCTTGGCCTGAACACATCTGAAGGAAAATTTTCCATTATAATGATAGCGCCACCTGCTGGCAAAAGGAAGATTGGCACATATAAATGACCATAAATGGCATATTCCGCTTATATTTACGACTTTAAATGCATATTTCTCGCTGTTCGCCTTTTTTACTAAAGCCGCTTGCTGGCGGTGAGCCCGGGGGCAAGGGCCCGATCATCGCTGCTTGCAGCTTTAATTAGGGCCCGAGCACCGAAGGTGTGAGGACCCTATTGTATCTGCTCCGTTTATTATTAGGGCTCAAGCCCAAAGGGCGAGAGGCCTATTGTTTTCCTTAGGATTATTTTTTATTATTATTATTATTATTATTATTATTATTTTTTTCCAACGTCTCGGGGGCTTTTGGGGCCCTTAACGTGCTTAAAAAGTCTTGAAAATTGGCACACAGATTGGAACCTGCGGCCATTAGGGCTGGGCAGAGACTGATACACGGGCGTGGCACAGGGGCTCTATAGCGCCCCCTGGAATATGGAGGGCCATATATCATACATTCTTGCTCGTAGACGAATGAAACTCCGTACACATATAAATCTCATCAATCCAAACAACTTTTGTATTGCATATCATAGGCTCCGCCCAACAGGAAGTTGGCTATTTAGGGTTTAGTATTCAAATTTTTCGTCAAAGTTGTGGGGGCTTTTGGGGTCCTTAACATACTCAAAAACTCTTGAAAATTTGCGCACACTTTGGAATCTGTGGCCTTTAGGAGCCTGCAGAGGCTGGGACCCGGGCGTGGCACAGGGGCTCTACGGCGCCCCCTGGAACACAGTCAGAAATGTTGATGTATAGCTCACACATACTTGCACGTATTAATATGAAACTCAGTACACATATAGATCTCATCGTGCCGAACAACTTTCGTATTGCATGTCATAGGCTCCACCCAACAGGAAGTCAGCTATTTAGAGTTATGTAAAAAGCGCATGCTCTGGAATTTGAAATACTTGTCATAGGTTTTTTTCTCGATTGCCGCCAAACTCGGTCAACATGATCTCAAGACACTGGGGATGAAAAATTGCCAGGGGATTTTTGATATCTCAAACGGTTTGCTCGTGGCGAGGCGTTGAAATTATGGCGAGAAATGAGAAACAGGAAGTGTCTAATACCATCCACATACATTTCCTGATTTTAATTAAACTTCATCAGATTATTCGTTGTATGATGTCGATCGCATATATGTGACTATTAGGAGTCAAAGTTATAGCGCCACCAACTGGCAGAAGGAAGTGTGTCATTTTCAAAATGATTTGAATTCAGCATCTTATTATTACTCGATTTGCTTCAAACTTCATCAGAATAATGTTAAAACACAGCTGATATAAATCTGCAAGGGGGATATTGATATCTAAAAAATTGTTGGCGTGGCAACATGTCAAACTGGAATACTTCTCAGGTGATTTTGAGGCAAATAACATACTTAGAATTTCACAAAACTCTGAACACACATCAGTATTTCTGATAGGAACTTAAATTGTGAATGGATTTTGGATAGCTTGAATGGTTTTGCCGTGGTGATTTTTTTAAATGACCTTACAAAGGGAATCATTATTGTATTTTTAAATTGCAGCTTCCAAACACGTCAAAGAATTTTTTCATACAGATGAAAAAGTCATTCTGAGGAAATATGCATAGTTTCACGACTTTACAACACTGTATGGATAACAGAAAATTAAAAAAACTGTCAGACATCTCATCTCACTCTGTCCCTCTGTTTGAGTGTGTGTGCTTAGACTTCCATTGTCTGAGAGAAATAGCGCCCCTACAGGTTCAATTCCCGGACTTTTACTTTCACTTTTAAATCGGTTAAAAATACAAACAAATACTTAGATTTAATTCACACTGACAAGCTAAACCAACATATCTGATTATTACCGGTTCAGGGCTCATGGATAAATTATTTCTGGCCAGAGATACGTGAGAAATAGGAGAGATGAATCACCGCTGTGATCACGAGAGTCTGGAGTAAAGAGCTCAGAGAAAACGAATTTATTCCTGTTTTAAAGCTTTTAAAAATAAATTATTACAGCGATATCACACAATCAACCAATTAGAACACACCAAGAGCTAAATTAAGATGTTTTTGAACTGTTTGTGTGAAAATGAAATATTTGCAGCTGCCTATCTGAAATCACCGCCTCCGATCAGCGCGTACAGTGTCCAGCTCAAAACAAACGAATTTATTCTTGTTTAAGAGCTTTTTTAAATAAATATTACCACAAATGCACACAATAAACCCATTGTAACACAACAAGAGCTAAATGCAGGTGTTTGTGACCTGTTTAAGTGTGCAAGACTATTTGAAAGCGCGACTGGCAGAATAACATATCTCTCGAGCTGCAGGATTCTGGCTTTCGTCGTACGAACGAACACATCACGGACAAGATTATTTCAAAACACATAATAGCTTGGCGACTATAAACGAAAACAGCCACGTGAACATAAACTGGATCTACTGGATTTGAATATTAAAGTGACCACATTTACCACTTGCTTCTGTCTTCAATTTTAATCTATATAAAAAAGGAAACTCATTCGACTTGGCTGCTTTTTTAATGTGTGCGTATTTATTTATTTATCTTTTTATACATTTTGTATAATTTCATAGTTTGTGTATTACAATTATAAAAACAAAAATAAAATTAGCCACTCACATAGAAATAGCTTAGGCCTTAACCTTTTTCTGACAGTTTTAGGGATTTTTAAAAATCCTAAAAAAACCTTATTTGTGCTGCAAATAATAATTTCAAACTCATTTGATACTGACCTATGACATCCTGTGACATTATATTTATTTTAATTTACATAATCTCATGGATGTAACAGTAAATCTGTTCAGCTCACAGATCAATACTAAGCTGTAATACAAGCAGAACTTTCACAAATGCTTATGAGTCATTTAAGGATTTGATAACACTGTAAAATAATGTCTAATTTGTTAACATTAGCAAATTCATTGATAACACTTTATAATAACTGCACTCATTATTAAATAGTCAGTTCATGCTTTATAAAGCCTTGTCCCAATATTAATAGTCAGTAGTAAGCAGTTTATAAATACAGCTATAAATAGCTTGTCCTTGGTTTATAAGCACATTTATTAAAAATGAGAGTAAGTTATCTTCCTATGAAAAATAAAAGATAAAAATAAACAAACAACAACACAGATTGATACAGAACTCAGAAATGTTATTGTGGATTTATGATAAAGCCTGCAAATGAATTCATACTCCTACTCATACTACTCCATACTCCTTTTTCAACATGATGCCAATATACTGAGATGTTAAATTGTGAATGGGTTTAGGATAGCTTAAATGGTGTTGCCATAGAGATTTATTAAAGTAACATAAAAAATAAAATAGTTATTTTACTATATCTTTACAATTTTTCATTCTAAATCTTCATAATTTGTTATATAAGTAGAAGTCATCATTTGAAGGAAGCACAGTAAGTTTCATAGCTTTATCACTTTCAAGAGCCAGCATAAAATTAAAACTATCATAACTTATAAATCAAGCTTGCAATTCTTAGTACCTATAATGGCCACCAGAGGGAGCTATAGGATTACTTTTAAATAATTATTGTAGAAACGAGTATGATTTAAATCATTTATAGAAATCTTTAAAAAAAAAATGAATTGTATATATTTTACTGATAAAATGACCCTCACTTAATTAGAATAACAAGCTGAAGTATTTTGAACTGTATATTAAGAATAATTCTTTATAGGCTTTATGGACAGATACGTTTTGAGTGACTCTTGAAGGATCAGCACCACATCCTCTTTTACCACTGTTTAAAGAATTAATCTTACAGAACAGGTGTGAATGAATTTTGGATAGCTTGAATGGTTTTGCCGTGATGTTTTTTGAAATAATAGTAAAAAAGGAACCAGTAAAAAAAAGTGCAGCTTCTAAACACTTCAAAAAAATGTACACATAGAAGACAAGTCATTCTGAGGAAATATGCATAGTTTCATGACTATACAACATTATATGGATGACAGAAAATTAAAAAACATACATCTGATGTCACTCTGTCCCTCTGTCACTGTGTGTGTGTGTTTGTGTGTGTTTTAAGTGAATTAGGTGTGAAACTATCAGTGAGCATTTAGTCTCCAGCGCCAACATTTTACAGAACTGCCACTTTCCTGGAGTCTCAGAATTACAATGTGCCAGGTTCTGAGAGATCTAAGATTCCAAAAAATTATTTAATTAGAATACCATGAAGTATTGTGAAATACTATATATTAAGACTTTATATATAGGCTTAATGAACAGATTAGAGTGACTCGTGAAGGACCAGCACCACCTTCTCTTGTCCGATGGTTTGAGGAATATATCTTCCAGAATCTGGGATTAAGATTTAGGAGCTCATTTTTATTCCACCTCCTTTCCTGAAAGTCTGTCTTGCAGAATTGACTAAAAATTAATCTTCACATTAATTCCTAATTCTTTTGCAATTCTTTTGTCAGTTCTTCTTGACCTGTTTTTCTCTTCCAGCTTTCCTGGACTATTGTATAGCACTCATAAATGATTAAATAAAAAATAATGGTAGTTATTAAGATTGATATGGTTTGGAATTGGTAAAATGTGCTTGGAAAAAAATCACAATAAAACAATGTTTTAATGTTTAAGTTTGGAATATTAACTGACATGAATGAATGCTATATAAATATTGTTCATGTTAACATAATGTTTATAAATGAAATCTTATTGTAAAGTGTTACTAAAGTTATATATATATATATATATATATTGTTCTGTGAATGTGATTTTAAAGTCTAGATGATTCGGATTAACCCTTTAACTGCCATATCAAGTTCAAGTTCTAGTTCAAGTTCAATTTATTTGTATAGCGCATTTACAACAGCCTCCTGGCTGACCAAAGTGCTTTAACATAAGAGCAAGAATATTACACATACATAAAAATAGACCAGACAAAAAATTTAAAACCACCCATTTCAAAATGTAGCATAACACAGTAGTCAGTACACTAAGGAAAATAAAAAAGGTTTTAGCAAAGATTTAAAAATAGACAAGGAAGGGGCCAGTCTGATCTCTAAAGGCAGGGTATTCCAGAGTCGTGGCCCAGCCACTGCAAATGCACGCTCCCCTCTACGCTCCCCTCTATCCTTTAAAACCTCACTGCCAGAGGGATATTGTGAATGCATGTGCCCGCTGGGCACAGTTTACCTGATGCCACCGGGGTGGTGATGGCATTGGTGGCTTGAGCCCGCCATCGCTGCTTGCAGCTATATTTATTATTATTATTATTATTCTCCCCAATGAATCGTGTTTTTGAAGGCCTAAACATACTCAAAAAGTCAGGAAAATTTGCACACACCTCAGAACTGGCGAAAATTTACGTCTGATATGGGTTTCAGAAGTGGGCGTGGCAAAATGGCTCGATAGCGCCACCTATACACGTTCAGCGGTGTGCGCCTTGAGTTACGTTTCACGCACATGTCTGAAAATCGGTAAACACATGTAAGACACCAAGACCTACAAAAAAGACTCTTGGAGCAAAATTCTAAACCCAACAGGAAGTTGGTTATTTTTAATATTATGAGCAAATTTTTTGTAATTTTTGCCATTTCCATGCATTGTATTTTAACGAACTCCTCCTAGAGATTAATTCAGATCAACACCAAATTTGGTGTGCCTAATCTAAAGGCCATTGAGATGTTAAATTGCGAAGATCTTGAGTTTTCGTTGAAGGGCGTGTCCGTGGCGGCCTGGCGAATTTCGATGATTCGCCATGAAAAATGAAGTAGCTATAACTCAGACATACAATGTCCAATCAGCCCCAAACTTCACATGTTTGATGTGACTCCAAACCTGAACAGATTGACATGCCCATATTCAGTTATAGTCATAGCGCCACCTATTGGCAACAGGAAGTGACATATTTTACGCTGTGATGAACTACTCCTAGAAATTTTTTGACATCAATGTCTTTTTTGTGGTCAGTCTAATCTAAAGGCCTGTGCGATGTTCAGTTGTGAAGATCTTGAGTTTTCGTTAAAAGGCGTGTCCACGGCGCCATGGCAAAGTTCGATGTCTCGCCATGGGAATAAAAGATGTTATAACTCAGGCATAAAATGTCCGATCTTCCCCAAACTTCACATGTGTGATAAGAGTCCTGGCCTGAACACATCTGAAGGCCAATATTCCATCGGGTGTGGCAAAATGGCTCGATAGCGCCACCTATACACTTTCAACGGAGTGTGCCTCGAGCTATGTTTCACGTACATGTACAAAAATCGGTAAACACATGTAACACACCAATACCTACAAAAAAGTATCTTGGTATGAAATCCGAATCCCAACAGGAAGTCGGTTATTTAGAATTTTCTCTGCAAAATTGCCGTTGTTTTTGCCATTTTCAGGGGTTGTACTTTAACGAACTCCTCCTAGAGATTTATTCAGATCAACACCAAACTTGGTCAGTGTAATCTAAAGGCCTTTGTGATGTTAAATTGCGAAGATCTTGAGGTTTCGTTAAAGGGCGTGTCCATGGCGGCCTGACAAATTTCGATGTTTCGCCATGAAAAAGGAAGTTGCTGTAACTCAGACATACAATGTCCAATCTGCCCCAAACTTCACATGTTGGATAAGACTCTTGACCGGAACAGATCTACATGCCAATATTCAGTTATAGTCATAGCGCCACCTATTGGCAACAGGAAGTTACATATTTTACACTGCGACAAACTACTCCTAGAAATTTTATGACATCAATGTCTTTTTTGTGGTCAGTCTAATCTAAAAACCTGTGTGATGTTTAGTTGTGAAGATCTTGAGTTTTTGTTAAAAGGTGTGTCCATGGCGCCGTGATGAAGTTTGATGTCTCGCCATGGGAATAAAAGATGTTATAACTCAGGCATAAAATGTCCGATCTTGCCCAAACTTCACTTGTGTGATAAGGGTCCTGGCCTAAACAGATCTGAAGGCCAATATTCCATCGAGTGTGGCAAAATGGCTCGATAGCGCCACCTATACACTTTCAACGGAGTGCGTATACACTTTAAATGGAGTGCGCCTCGAGCTATGTTTCACGTACATGTAGAAAAATCGGTACACACATGTAACACACCAATATCTACGAAAAAGTATCTTGGTACGAAATCCGAATCCCAACAGGAAGTCAGTTATTTAGAATTTTCTCTGCAAAATTAGTGTTGATTTGGTCATTTTCAGGGGTTGGACTTTAACGAACTCCTCCTAGAGATTTATTCAGATCAACACCAAACTTGGTCAGTGTAATCTAAAGCCTTTTGCGATCTTAAATTGCAAAGATCTTGAGGTTTCGTTAAAGGGCGTGTCCATGGCGGCCTGACAAATTTCGATGTTTCGCCATGAAATAGGATGTTGTTGTAACTCAGGCATAAAATGTCCAATCCTCCCCAAACCTCACATGTTCGACAAAAGTCCTGCCCTGAACACATCTGAAGGCCAATATTTCACTATAATGATAGCGCCACCTGCTGGCAACAGGAAGATTGGCACATATATGGAATAAACATTGATATATTCTACTTATATTTATGAGTTTAAACGCATATTTCTCACCGTTCACCTATTAACTAAAGCCACTCGCTGCCGGTGAGCCTGGGTGCGAGGGCCTATTCATCGCTGCTTGCAGCTTTAATTATTCTTCTTCTTCTTCTTCTTCTTCTTCTTCTCCCGAATGAATCGCATTTTTGAGGGCTTTAACATGCTCAAAAAGTCATGAAACTTTGCACACTCATCAAACCTGGTGAAAATTTTCGTCTGATATAGGATTCAGAAGAGGGTGTGGCAAAATGGCTCGACAGCGCCACCTATACCAAGAAAATCAACAGCCTTCCAGCTATGTTTCACGTACATGCACGAAAATTGGCACACATATGTAACACACCAATACCTACAAAAAAGACTCTTGGAGCGAAATTCTAAACCCAACAGGAAGTCGGTTATTTTTAATATTATGAGCATATTTTGTGTAATTTTGGTCATTTCCATGTGTTGTATTTTAACGAACTCCTCCTAGAGAGTTCTTCAAATCAACACCAAATTTGGTATGCCTAATCTAAAGGCCTTTGCGATGTTAAATTGCGAAGATCCTGACTTTTCGTTGAAGGGCGTGTCCGTGGCGGCCTGGCGAATTTCGATGATTCGCCATGAAAAATGAAGTTGCTATAACTCACACATACAATGACCAATCTGCCCCAAACTTCACATGTTTGATGAGACTCCGAACCTGAACAGATTGAAGTGCCCATATTCAGTTATAGTCATAGCGCCACCTATTGGCAACAGGAAGTGACATATTTTACGCTGCGATGAACTACTCCTAGAAATTTTATGACATCAATGTCTTTTTTGTGGTCAGTCTAATCTAAAGGCCTGTGCGATGTTCAGTTGTGAAGATCTTGAGTTTTCGTTAAAAGGCTTGTTCATGGCGCCGCGACGAAGTTCGATGTCTCGCCATGCGAATAAAAGATGTTATAACTCAGGCATAAGATGTCCGATCTTCCCCAAACTTCACATGTGTGATAAGAGTCCTGGCCTGAACAGATCTTCAGGCCAATATTCCACCGGGTGTGGCAGAATGGCTCTATAGCGCCACCTATACACTTTCAACGGAGTGCGCCTCGAGCTATGTTTCACGTACATGTACAAAAATTGGTACACACATGTAACACTCCAATACCTACAAAAAAGTCTGTTGGTACGAAATCCGGATCCCAACAGGAAGTCGGTTATTTTGAATTTTCCCTTCAAAATTGGTGTTGTTTTTGTCATTTTCAGGGGTTGTATTTTAACGAACTCCTCCTAGAGATTTATTCAGATCAACACCAAACTTGGTCAGTGTAATCTAAAGCCCTTTGCCATGTTAAATTGCGAAGATCTTGAGGTTTCGTTAAAGGGCGTGTCCATGGCGGCCTGACAAATTTCGATGTTTCGCCATGAAAAAGGAAGTTGCTGTAACTCAGACATACAATGTCCAATCTGCCCCAATCTTCACATGTTGGATAAGACTCTTGACCTGAACAGATCTACATGCCAATATTCAGTTATAGTCATAGCGCCACCTATTGGCAACAGGAAGTTACATATTTTACACTGCGACAAACTACTCCTAGAAATTTTATGACATCAATGTCTTTTTTGTGGTCAGTCTAATCTAAAGACCTGTGTGATGTTTAGTTGTGAAGATCTTGAGTTTTTGTTAAAAGGTGTGTCTATGACGCCGTGATGAAGTTCGATGTCTCTCCATGGGAATAAAAGATGTTATTACTCAGGCATAAAATGTCCGATCTTGCCCAAACTTCACTTGTGTGATAAGGGTCCTGGCCTGAACAGATCTGAAGGCCAATATTCCATCGAGTGTGGCAAAATGGCTCAATAGCGCCACCTATACACTTTCAACGGAGTGCGTATACACTTTAAACGGAGTGCGCCTTGAGCTATGTTTCACGTACATGTACAAAAATCGGTACACACATGTAACACACCAATATCTACGAAAAAGTCTCTTGGTACGAAGACCGAATCCCAACAGGAAGTCAGTTATTTCGAATTTTCTCTGCAAAATTAGTGTTGTTTTGGCCATTTTCAGGGGTTGTAATTTAACGAACTCCTCCTAGATATTTATTCAGATCAACACCAAATTTGGTCAGTGTAATCTAAAGCCTTTTGCGATCTTAAATTGCGAAGATCTTGAGGTTTCGTTAAAGGGCGTGTCCATGGCGGCCTGACAAATTTCATTGTTTCGCCATGTAATAGGATGTTGTTGTAACTCAGGCATAAAATGTCCAATCCTCCCCAAACCTCACATGTTCGATAAAAGTCCTGCCCTGAACACATCTGAAGGCCAATATTCCATTATAATGATAGCGCCACCTGCTGGCAACAGGAAGATTGGCACATATATGGAATAAACATTGATATATTCTACTTATATTTATGAGTTTAAACGCATATTTCTCACCGTTCACCTATTAACTAAAGCCACTCGCTGCCGGTGAGCCCGGGTGCGAGGGCCCGTTCATCGCTGCTTGCAGCTTTAATTAGGGCCCGAGCACCGATGGTGTGAGGACCCTCTTGGAATTGCTCCGTTTATTATTATTATTATTATTATTAGGGCCCGAGCACCGATGGTGTGAGGACCCTCTTGGAATTGCTCCGTTTATTATTATTATTATTATTATTATACTTCTCCAAAATGAATCGCATTTTTGAGGGCCTAAACATACTCAAAAAGTCATGAAACTTTGCACACACCTCAGAACTGGCGAAAATTTACATCTGATATGGGTTTCAGAAGTGGGTGTGGCAAAATGGCTCGACAGCGCCACCTATACACGTTCAACGGTGTGCGCCTCGAGCTATGTTTCACGTACATGTATGGAAATCGGTACACATGTGTAACTCTCCAGTACCTACAAAAAAGTCTCTTAGAGCAAAATTCTAAACCCAACAGGAAGTCGGTTATTTTTAATATTATGAGCAAATTTTGTGTCATTTTTGCCATTTCCATGCATTGTATTTTAACGAACTCCTCCTAGAGACTTATTCAGATCAACACCAAGTTTGGTATGCCTAATCTAAAGGCCTTTGCGATGTTAAATTGCGAAGATTTTGAGTTTTCATCGAAGGGCGTGTCCGTGGCGGCCTGGCGAATTTCGATGATTCGCCATGAAACAGGAAGTTGCTATAACTCAGACATACAATGACCAATCTGCCCCAAACTTCACATGTTTGATGAGACTCCTGACCTGAACAGATTGACATGCCCATATTCAGTTATAGTCATAGCGCCACCTATTGGCAACAGGAAGTGACATATTTTACACTGCGATGAACTACTCCTAGAAATTTTATGACATCAATGTATTTTATGTGGTCAGTCTAATCTAAAGGCCTGTGCGATGTTAAGTTGTGAAGATCTTGAGTTTTCGTTAAAAGGCGTGTCCATGGCGCCATCACGAAATTCGATGTCTCGCCATGGGAATAAAAGATGTTATAACTCAGGCATAAAATGTCCGATCTTCCCCAAACTGCACATGTGTGATAAGAGTCCTGGCCTGAACACATCTGAAGGCCAAAATTCCATCAGATGTGGCAAAATGGCTCGATAGCGCCACCTATACACTTTCAACAGAGTGCGCCTCGAGCAATGTTTCAAGTACATGTACAAAAATCGGTATACACATGTAACACACCAATACCTTCAAAAAAGTCTCTTGGTACGAAATCCGAATCCCAACAGGAAGTCGGTTATTTAGAATTTTCTCTGCAAAATTGGCGTTGTTTTTGCCATTTTCAGGGGTTGTACTTTAACGAACTCCTCCTAGAGATTTATTCAGATCAACACCAAACCTGGTCAGTGTAATCTTAAGCCCTTTGCAATGTTAAATTGCGAAGATCTTTAGATTTCGTTAAAGGGCGTGTCCATGGCGCCCTGACAAATTTCGATGTTTCGCCATGAAAAAGGAAGTTGCTGTAACTCAGACATACAATGTCCAATCTGCCCCAAACTTCACATGTTAGATAAAACTTCTGCCCTTAACAGATCTACTTGCCCACATTCAGTTATAGTCATAGCGCCACCTATTGGCAACAGGAAGTGACATGTTTTACACTGCGACAAAATACTCCTGTAATTTTTTTGAGATTAACATATATTTTGTGGTCAGTCTAATCTAAAGGCCTGTGCAATGTTAACTTTTGGAGATCTTGAGTTTTTGTTAAAGGGCGTTTCCATGGCGCCATGACAAAATTTGATGTCTTGCCACAGCAAGAGAAGTTGTTGTAACTCAAGCATAAAATGTTCAATCTTCCCCAAACTTCACGTTTGATAAGAGTCCTGGCCTGAACACATCTGAAGGCCAATATTCCATTATAATGATAGCGCCACCTGCAGTCAACGGTAAGATTGGCACATATATGGGATATACTTTGATATATTCCACTTATATTTAGGACATTAAATGCATATTTCTCACTGTTCACCTTTTTACTAAAGCCACTCGCTGGCGGTGAGCCCGGGTGCGAGGGCCCGTTCATCGCTGCTTGCAGCTTTAATTATTATTATTAGGGCCCGAGCACCGATGGTGTGAGGACCCTCTTGGAATTGCTCCGTTTATTATTATTATTATTATTATTATTATTATTATTATTATTATTATTATTATTCTTCTTCTCCAAAATGAATCGCATTTTTGAGGGCCTAAACATGCTCGAAAAGTCATGAAACTTTGCACACACCTCAGAACTGGCGGAAATTTACGTCTGATATGGGTTTCAGAAGTGGGTGTGGCAAAATGGCTCAACAGCGCCACCTATACACGTTCAACGGTGTGCGCCTCGAGCTATGTTTCATGTACATGTATGAAAATCGGTATACACATGTAACTCTCCAATATCTACAAAAAAGTCTCTTGGAGCAAAATCCGAAACCCAACAGGAAGTCGGTTATTACTAATATTATGAGCAAATTTTGTGTCATTTTTGTCATTTCCATGCGTTGTATTTTAACGAACTCCTCCTAGAGATTCATTCAGATCAACACCAAATTTGGTATGCCTAATCTGAAGGCCTTTGCGATGTTAAATTGCGAAGCTTTTGAGTTTTCGTTAATGGGCGTGTCCGTGGCAGCCTGGCGAATTTCGATGATTCGCCATGAAACAGGAAGTTGCTATAACTCAGACATACAATGACCAATCTGCCCCAAACTTCACATGTTTGATGAGACTCCTGACCTGAACAGATTGACATGCCCATATTCAGTTATAGTCATAGCGCCACCTATTGGCAACAGGAAGTGACATATTTTACACTGCGATGAACTACTCCTAGAAATTTTATGACATCAATGTATTTTTTGTGGTCAGTCTAATCTAAAGCCCTGTGCGATGTTAAGTTGTGAAGATCTTGAGTTTTCATTAAAAGGCATGTCCATGGCGCCGTCACGAAGTTCGATGTCTCGCCATGGGAATAAAAGATGTTATAACTCAGGCATAAAATGTCCGATCTTCCCCAAACTTCACATGTGTGATAAGAGTCCTGGCCTGAACACATTTGAAGGCCAAAATTCCATCAGGTGTGGCAAAATGGCTCGATAGCGCCACCTATACACTTTCAACAGAGTGCGCCTCGAGCTATGTTTCACGTACATGTACAAAAATTGGTACACACATGTAACACACCAATGCCTACAAAAAAGTCTCTTGGTACGAAATCCGAATCCCAACAGGAGGTCGGTTATTTAGAATTTTCTCTGCAATATTGGCGTTGTTTTTGCCATTTTCAGGGGTTGTACTTTAACGAACTCCTCCTAGAGATTTATTCAGATCAACACCAAACCTGGTCAGTGTAATCTTAAGCCCTTTGCGATGTTAAATTGCGAAGATCTTTAGATTTCGTTAAAGGGCGTGTCCATGGTGGCCTGACAAATTTCGATGTTTCGCCATGAAAAAGGAAGTTGCTGTAACTCAGACATACAATGTCCAATCTGCCCCAAACTTCACATGTTAGATAAAACTTCTGCCCTTAACAGATCTACATGCCCACATTCAGTTATAGTCACACCGCCACCTATTGGCAACAGGAAGTGACATGTTTTACGCTGCGACAAACTACTCCTATAATTGTTTTGAGATTAACATATATTTTGTGGTCAGTCTAATCTAAAGGCCTGTGCAATGTTAACTTTTGGAGATCTTGAGTTTTTGTTAAAGGGCGTTTCGATGGCGACATGACAAAATTTGATGTCTTGCCACAGCAAGAGAAGTTGTTGTAACTCAAGCATAAAATGTTCAATCTTCCCCAAACTTCACATGTTCGATAAGAGTCCTGGCCTGAACACATCTGAAGGCCAATATTCCATTATAATGATAGCGCCACCTGCTGGCAACGGTAAGATTGGCACATATATGGGATATACTTTGATATATTCCACTTATATTTAGGACATTAAATGCATATTTCTCAATGTTCACCTTTTTACTAAAGCAACACGATGGCGGTGAGCCCGGGTGCGAGGGCCCGTTCATCGCTGCTTGCAGCTTTAATTATTATTATTATTCTTCTTCTCCAAAATGAATCGCATTTTTGAGGGCCTAAACATGCTCGAAAAGTCATGAAACTTTGCACACACCTCAAAACTGGTGAAAATTTACGTCTGATATGGGTTTCAGAAGTGGGTGTGGCAAAATGGCTCAACAGCGCCACCTATACACGTTCAACGGTGTGCGCCTCGAGCTACGTTTCATGTACATGTATGAAAATCGGTATACACATGTAACTCTCCAATACCTACAAAAAAGTCTCTTGGAGCAAAATCCGAAACCCAACAGGAAGTCGGTTATTACTAATATTATGAGCAAATTTTGTGTCATTTTTGTCATTTCCATGCGTTGTATTTTAACGAACTCCTCCTAGAGATTCATTCAGATCAACACCAAATTTGGTATGCCTAATCTGAAGGCCTTTGCAATGTTAAATTGCGAAGCTTTTGAGTTTTCGTTAATGGGCGTGTCCGTGGCGGCCTGGCGAATTTCGATGATTCGCCATGAAACAGTAAGTTGCTATAACTCAGACATACAATGACCAATCTGCCCCAAACTTCACATGTTTGATGAGTCTCCTGACCTGAACAGATCGACATGCCCATATTCAGTTATAGTCATAGCGCCACCTATTGGCAACAGGAAGTGACATATTTTACACTGCGATGAACTACTCCTAGAAATTTTATGACATCAATGACTTTTTTGTGGTCAGTCTAATCTAAAGGCCTGTGCGATGTTAAGTTGTGAAGATCTTGAGTTTTCGTTAAAAGGCGTGTCCATGGCGCCGTCACGAAGTTCGATGTCTCGCCATGGGAATAAAAGATGTTATAACTCAGGCATAAAATGTCCGATCTTCCCCAAACTTCACATGTGTGATAAGAGTCCTGGCCTGAACATATCTGAAGGCCAAAATTCCATCAGGTGTGGCAAAATGGCTCGATAGCGCCACCTATACACTTTCAACAGAGTGCGCCTCGAGCTATGTTTCACGTACATGTACAAAAATCGGTATACACATGTAACACACCAATACCTACAAAAAAGTCTCTTGGTACAAAATCCGAATCCCAACAGGAAGTCAGTTATTTAGAATTTTCTCTGCAAAATTGGCGTTGTTTTTGCCATTTTCAGGGGTTGTACGTTAACGAACTCCTCCTAGAGATTTATTCAGATCAACACCAAACCTGGTCAGTGTAATCTTAAGCCCTTTGCGATGTTAAATTGCGAAGATCTTTAGATTTCGTTAAAGGGCGTGTCCATGGTGGCCTGACAAATTTCGATGTTTCGCCATGAAAAAGGAAGTTGCTGTAACTCAGACATACAATGTCCAATCTGCCCCAAACTTCACATGTTAGATAAAAGTTCTGCCCTTAACAGATCTACATGCCCACATTCAGTTATAGTCATAGCGCCACCTATTGGCAACAGGAAGTGACATGTTTTACGCTGCGACAAACTACTCCTATCATTTTTTTGAGATTAACATATATTTTGTGGTCAGTCTAATCTAAAGGCCTGTGCAATGTTAACTTTTGGGGATCTTGAGTTTTTGTTAAAGGGCGTTTCCATGGCGCCATGACAAAATTTGATGTCTTGCCACAGCAAGAGAAGTTGTTGTAACTCAAGCATAAAATGTTCAATCTTCCCCAAACTTCACATGTTTGATAAGAGTCCTGGCCTGAACACATCTGAAGGCCAATATTCCATTATAATGATAGCGCCACCTGCTGGCAACAGTAAGATTGGCACATATATGGGATATACTTTGATATATTCCACTTATATTTAGGACATTAAATGCATATTTCTCAACGTTCACCTTTTTACTAAAGCAACACGATGGCGGTGAGCCCGGGTGCGAGGGCCCGTTCATCGCTGCTTGCAGCTTTAATTAGGGCCCGAGCACCGATGGTGTGAGGACCCTATTGGAATTGCTCCGTTTATTATTATTATTATTATTATTATTCTTCTCCAAAATGAATCGCATTTTTGAGGGCCTAAACATGCTCGAAAAGTCATGAAACTTTGCACACACCTCCGAACTGGTGAAAATTTACGTCTGATATGGGTTTCAGAAGTGGGTGTGGCAAAATGGCTCAACAGCGCCACCTATACACGTTCAACAGTGTGCGCCTCGAGCTAGGTTTCATGTACATGTATGAAAATCGGTATACACATGTAACTCTCCAATACCTACAAAAAAGTCTCTTGGAGCAAAATCCGAAACCCAACAGGAAGTCGGTTATTTCTAATATTATGAGCAAATTTTGTGTCATTTTTGTCATTTCCATGCGTTGTATTTTAACGAACTCCTCCTAGAGATTCATTCAGATCAACACCAAATTTGGTATGCCTAATCTAAAGGCCTTTGCGATGTTAAATTGCGAAGCTTTTGAGTTTTCGTTGAAGGGCCTGTGTGTGGCGGCCTGGCGAATTTCGATGATTCGCCATGAAACAGGAAATTGCTATAACTCAGACATACAATGACCAATCTGCCCCAAACTTCACATGTTTGATGAGACTCCTGTTCTGAACAGTTTGACACGACCATATTCAGTTATAGTCATAGTGCCACCTATTGGCAACAGGAAGTGACATATTTTACGCTGCGACAAACTACTCCTAGAAATTTTTGACATCAATGTCTTTTTTGTGGTCAGTCTAATCTAAAGGCCTCTGTGATGTTAAATTGTGAAGATCTTGAGTTTTCGTTAAAGGGCGTGTCCATGACGGCGTGACAAAGTTCGATGTCTTGCCATGGGAATAAAATATGTTATAACTCAGACATAAAATGTCCGATCTTCCCCAAACTTCACATGTGTGATAAGAGTCCTGGCCTGAACACATCTGAAGGCCATTATTCCAACGGGTGTGGCAAAATGGCTCAATAGCGCCACCTATACACATTCAACGGAGTGTGCCTCGAGCTATGTTCCACGTACATGTACAAAAATCGGTACATATATGTAACAGTCCAATACCTACAAAAAAGTCTCTTGGTACGAAATCCGAATCCCAACAGGAAGTCGGTTATTTAGAATTTTCTCTGCAAAATTGGCGCTCTTTTTGCCATTTTCAGGGGTTGTACTTTAACGAACTCCTCCTAGAGATTTATTCAGATCAACAGCAAACTTGGTCAGTTAAATCTAAAGGCCTTTATGATGTTAAATTGCGAAGATCTTGAGGTTTCGTTAAAGGGCGTGTCCATGGCGGCCTTACAAATTTCGATGTTTTGCCATGAAAAAGGAAGTTGCTGTAACTCAGTCATACAATGTCCAATCTGCCCCAAACTTCAAATGTTAGATAAGACTTCTGCCCTTAACAGATCTACATGCCCATATTCAGTTATAGTCATAGCGCCACCTGCTGGCAACAGGAAGTGACATGTTTTACACTGTAACTCAGACATACAATGTCCAATCTGCCCCAAACTTCACATGTTAGATAAGACTTCTGCCCTTAACAGATCTACATGCCCATATTCAGTTATAGTCATAGCGCCACCTGCTGGCAACAGTAAGTGACATGTTTTACGCTGCGACAAACTACTCCTAGAAATAGTATTACATTAATGTTTTTTTTGTGGTCAGTCTAATCTAAAGGCCTGTGAAATGCTAAATTATGGAGATCTTGTTTTTTTTTTTAAAGGGCGTGTCCATGGCGTCATGACAAAATTTGCTGTCTCGCCACAGTAAAGTAAGTTGTTGTAACTCAGGCATAAAATGTTCGATCTTCCCCAAACTTTACATGTTTGATAAGAGTCCTGCCCTGAACACAACTGAAGGCCAATATTCCATTATAATGATAGCGCCACCTGCTGGCAACAGGAAGATTGGCACATATATGGAATAACTTTGATATATTCCACTCATATTTATGAGTTTAAATGCATATTTCTCACCGCTCACCTATTTACTAAAGCCACTCTTTGCCGGTGAGCCCGGGTGCGAGGGCCCGTTCATCGCTGCTTGCAGCTTTAATTAGGGCCCGAGCACCGATGGTGTGAGGACCCTCTTGTATCTGCTTTGTTTATTATTATTATTATTATTATTATTATTATTATTATTCTTCTTCTTCTTCTTCTCCCGAATGAATCGCATTTTTGAGGGCTTTAACATGCTCAAAAAGTCATGAAACTTTGCACACGCGTCAAACCTGGTGAAAATTTTCGTCTGATATAGGATTCAGAAGAGGGTGTGGCAAAATGGCTCGACAGCGCCACCTATACCAAGAAAATCAACAGCCTTCCAGCTATGTTTCACGTACATGCACGAAAATTGGCACACATATGTAACACACCAATACCTACAAGAAAGACTCTTGGAGCGAAATTCTAAACCCAACAGGAAGTCGGTTATTTTTAATATTATGAGCATATTTTGTGTAATTTTGGCCATTTCCATGTGTTGTATTTTAACGAACTCCTCCTAGAGATTTCTTCAAATCAACACCAAATTTGGTATGCCTAATCTAAAGGCCTTTGCGATGTTAAATTGCGAAGATCTTGAGTTTTTGTTGAAGGGCGTGTCCGTGGCGGCCTGGCGAATTTCGATGATTCGCCATGAAAAATGAAGTTGCTATAACTCACACATACAATGTCCAATCTGCCCCAAACTTCACATGTTTGATGAGATTCCGAACCTGAACAGATTGACATGCCCATATTCAGTTATAGTCATAGCGCCACCTATTGGCAACAGGAAGTGACATATTTTACGCTGCGACGAACTACTCCTAGAAATTTTATGACATCAGTGTCTTTTTTGTGGTCAGTCTAATCTAAAGGCCTGTGCGATGTTCAGTTGTGAAGATTTTGAGTTTTCGTTAAAAGGCTTGTTCATGGCGCCGCGACGAAGTTCGATGTCTCGCCATGGGAATAAAAGATGTTATAACTCAGGCATAAAATGTCCGATCTTCCCCAAACTTCACATGTGTGATAAGAGTCCTGACCTGAACAGATCTGCAGGCCAATATTCCACCGGGTGTGGCAGAATGGCTCTATAGCGCCACCTATACACTTTCAACGGAGTGCGCCTCGAGCTATGTTTCACGTACATGTACAAAAATTGGTACACACATGTAACGCACCAATACCTACAAAAAAGTCTCTTGGTACGAAATCCGGATCCCAACAGGAAGTCGGTTATTTTGAATTTTCCCTTCAAAATTGGTGTTGTTTTTGCCATTTTCAGGGGTTGTACTTTAACGAACTCCTCCTAGAGATTTATTCAGATCAACACCAAACTTGGTCAGTGTAATCTAAAGCCCTTTGCGATAATAAATTGCGAAGGACTTGA
Organism: Carassius gibelio; assembly: GCF_023724105.1. Taxonomy (NCBI): domain Eukaryota; kingdom Metazoa; phylum Chordata; class Actinopteri; order Cypriniformes; family Cyprinidae; genus Carassius; species Carassius gibelio. The sequence goes on from NC_068398.1 coordinate 48,454,614, forward strand.
GGTTTCGTTAAAGGGCGGGTCCATGGCGGCCTGACAAATTTCGATGTTTCGCCATGAAAAAGGAAGTTGCTGTAACTCAGACATACAATGTCCAATCTGCCCCAAACTTCACATGTTGGATAAGACTCTTGACCTGAACAGATCTACATGCCAATATTCAGTTATAGTCATAGCGCCACCTATTGGCAACAGGAAGTTACATATTTTACGCTGCGACAAACTACTCCTATAATTTTTTTGAGATTAACATATATTTTGTGGTCAGTCTAATCTAAAGGCCTGTGCAATGTTAACTTTTGAAGATCTTGAGTTTTTGTTAAAGGGCGTTTTCATGGCGCCATGACAAAATTTGATGTCTTGCCACAGCAAGAGAAGTTGTTGTAACTCAAGCATAAAATGTTCAATCTTCCCCAAACTTCACTTGTTTGATAAGAGTCCTGGCCTGAACACATCTGAAGGCCAATATTCCATTATAATGATAGCGCCACCTGCTGGCAACGGTAAGATTGGCACATATATGGGATATACTTTGATATATTCCACTTATATTTAGGACATTAAATGCATATTTCTCAACGTTCACCTTTTTACTAAAGCCACACGATGGCGGTGAGCCCGGGTGCGAGGGCCCGTTCATCGCTGCTTGCAGCTTTAATTAGGGCCCGAGCACCGATGGTGTGAGGACCCTCTTGGAATTGCTCCGTTTATTATTATTATTATTATTATTCTTCTTCTCTAAGATGAATCGCATTTTTGAGGGCCTAAACATGCTCGAAAAGTCATGAAACTTTGCACACACCTCAGAACTGGCGAAAATTTACGTCTGATATGGGTTTCAGAAGTGGGTGTGGCAAAATGGCTCAACAGCGCCACCTATACACGTTCAACGGTGTGCGCCTCGAGCTACGTTTCATGTACATGTATGAAAATCGGTATACACATGGAACTCTCCAATACCTACAAAAAAGTCTCTTGGAGCAAAATCCGAAACCCAACAGGAAGTCGGTTATTTCTAATATTATGAGCAAATTTTGTGTCATTTTTGTCATTTCCATGCGTTGTATTTTAACGAACTCCTCCTAGAGATTAATTCAGATCAACACCAAATTTGGTATGCCTAATCTAAAGGCCTTTGCGATGTTAAATTGCGAAGCTTTTGAGTTTTCGTTGAAGGGCCTGTGTGTGGCGGCCTGGCGAATTTCGATGATTCGCCATGAAACAGGAAGTTGCTATAACTCAGACATACAATGACCAATCTGCCCCAAACTTCACATGTTTGATGAGACTCCTGTCCTGAACAGTTTGACATGACCATATTCAGTTATAGTCATAGCGCCACCTATTGGCAACAGGAAGTGACATATTTTACGCTGCGACAAACTACTCCTAGAAATTTTTGACATCAATGTCTTTTTTGTCGTCAGTCTAATCTAAAGGCCTGTACGATGTTAAATTGAGAAGATCTTGAGTTTTCGTTAAAGGGCGTGTCCATGGCGCCATGTCAAAGTTCGATGTCTCGCCATGGGAGTAGAAGTTGTTGTAACTCAGTCATAAAATATCAGATCTTGCCCAAACTTCAAATGTTTGATAAGAGTACTGACCTGAACACATCTGTAGGCTAATATTCCATTGGGTGTGGCAAAATGGCTCGATAGCGCCACCTATAAATTTTGAATGGAGTGCGCCTCGAGCTACATGTCATATACATGTACGAAAATCGGTAAACATATGTAACACACCAATAGCTACAAAAAAGTCTCTTGGTACGAAACCCGAATCCCAACAGGAAGTCGGTTATTTTTAATTTTCCCTGCAAAATTGGTGTTGTTTTTGTCATTTTCAGGGGTTGTATTTTAACGAACTCCTCCTAGAGATTTATTCAGATCAACACCAAACTTGGTCAGTGTAATCTAAAGCCCTTTGCCATGTTAAATTGCGAAGGAATTGAGGTTTCGTTAAAGGGCGTGTCCATGGCGGCCTGACAAATTTTGATGATTCGCCATGAAAAATGATGGTGCTATAACTCACACATACAATGTCCAATCCGCCCCAAACTTCACATTTTTGATAAGACTCTACACCTGAACAGATCTACATGCCAATATTCAGTTATAGTCATAGCGCCACCTATTGGCAACTGGAAGTGACATATTTTACACTGTGACAAACTACTCCTAGAAATTTTATGACATCAATGTCTTTTTTGTGGTCAGTCTAATCTAAAGACCTGTGTGATGTTCAGTTGTGAAGATCTTGAGTTTTTGTTAAAAGGCATGTCCATGTCGCCATGACGAAGTTCGATGTCTCGCCATGGGAATAAAAGATGTTATTACTCAGGCATAAAATGTCCGATCTTGCCCAAACTTCACATGTGTGATAAGGGTCCTGGCTTGAACACATCTGAAGGCCAATATTCCATTATAACGATAGCGCCACCTGCTGGCAACAGGAAGATTGGCACACATATGGAATAAACTTTGATATATTGCACTTATATTTATGAGTTTAAATGCATATTTCTCAATGTTCACCTTTTTACTAAAGCCACACGATGGCGGTGAGCCCGGGTGCGAGGGCCCGTTCATCGCTGCTTGCAGCTTTAATTATTATTATTCTTCTTCTTCTTCTCCCGAATGAATCGCATTTTTGAGGGCTTTAACATGCTCAAAAAGTCATGAAACTTTGCACACGCGTCAAACCTGGTGAAAATTTTCGTCTGATATAGGATTCAGAAGAGGGTGTGGCAAAATGGCTCGACAGCGCCACCTATACCAAGAAAATCAACAGCCTTCCAGCTATGTTTCACGTACATGCACGAAAATTGGCACACATATGTAACACACCAATACCTACAAAAAAGACTCTTGGAGCGAAATTCTAAACCCAACAGGAAGTCGGTTATTTTTAATATTATGAGCATATTTTGTGTAATTTTGGTCATTTCCATGTGTTGTATTTTAACGAACTCCTCCTAGAGAGTTCTTCAAATCAACACCAAATTTGGTATGCCTAATCTAAAGGCCTTTGCGATGTTAAATTGCGAAGATCTTGAGTTTTCGTTGAAGGCCGTGTCCGTGGCGGCCTGGCGAATTTCGATGATTCGCCATGAAAAATGAAGTTGCTATAACTCACACATACAATGTCCAATCTGCCCCAAACTTCACATGTTTGATGAGACTCCGAACCTGAACAGATTGACATGCCCATATTCAGTTATAGTCATAGCGCCACCTATTGGCAACAGGAAGTGACATATTTTACGCTGCGACGAACTACTCCTAGAAATTTTATGACATCAATGTCTTTTTTGTGGTCAGTCTAATCTAAAGGCCTGTGCGATGTTCAGTTGTGAAGATCTTGAGTTTTCGTTAAAAGGCTTGTTCATGGCGCCGCGACGAAGTTCGATGTCTCGCCATGGGAATAAAAGATGTTATAACTCAGGCATAAAATGTCCGATCTTCCCCAAACTTCACATGTGTGATAAGAGTCCTGGCCTGAACAGATCTGCAGGCCAATATTCCACCGGGTGTGGCAGAATGGCTCTATAGCGCCACCTATACACTTTCAACGGAGTGCGCCTCGAGCTATGTTTCACGTACATGTACAAAAATTGGTACACACATGTAACACTCCAATACCTACAAAAAAGTCTCGTGGTACGAAATCCGGATCCCAACAGGAAGTCGGTTATTTTGAATTTTCCCTTCAAAATTGGTGTTGTTTTTGCCATTTTCAGGGGTTGTACTTTAACGAACTCCTCCTAGAGATTTATTCAGATCAACACCAAACCTGGTCAATGTAATCTTAAGCCCTTTGCGATGTTAAATTGTGAAGATCTTTAGATTTCGTTAAAGGGCGTGTCCATGGCGGCCTGACAAATTTCGATGTTTCGCCATGAAAAAGGAAGTTGCTGTAACTCAGACATACAATGTCCAATCTGCCCCAAACTTCACATGTTGGATGAGACTCTTGACCTGAACAGATCTACATGCCCATATTCAGTTATAGTCATAGCGCCACCTATTGGCAACAGGAAGTGACATATTTTACACTGTGACAGACTATTTCTAGAAATTGTATGACATCAATGTCTTTTTTGTGGTCAGTCTAATCTAAAGACCTGTGTGATGTTTAGTTGTGAAGATCTTGAGTTTTTGTTAAAAGGCGTTTCCATGGTGCCGTGACGAAGTTCGATGTCTCGTCATGGGAATAAAAGATGTTATAACTCAGGCATAAAGTGTCCGATCTTGCCCAAACTTCACGTGTGTGATAAGGGTCCTGGCCTGAACAGATCTGAAGGCCAATATTCCATTGGGTGTGGCAAAATGGCTCGATAGCGCCACCTATAAACTTTCAACGGAGTGCATATGCAAATTCAATGGAGTGTGCCTCGAGCTATTTTTCACGTACATGTACAAAAGTCGGTACACACATGTAACACACCAATACCTACAAAAAAGTCTCTTGGTACGAAATTCGAATCCCATCAGGAAGTCGGTTATTTAGAATTTTCTCTGCAAAATTGGTGTTGTTTTTGCCATTTTCAGGGGTTGTACTTTAACAAACTACTCCTAGAGATATATTCAGATCAACACCAAACTTGGTCAGTTAAATCTAAAGGAATTTGCGATGTTAGATTGCAAAGATTTTGAGGTTTCGTTAAAGGGCGTGTCCATGGCGGCCTGACAAATTTCGATGTTTCGCCATGAAAAAGGAAGTTGCTGTTACTCAGATTTACAATTTCCAATCTGCCCCAAACTTCACATGTTAGATAAGACTTCTACCCTTAACAGATCTACATGCCCATATTCAGTTATAGTCATAGCGCCACCTGCTGGCAACAGGAAGTGACATGTTGTATGCTGTGACAAACTACTCCTAGAATTTTTTTGAGATTAATGTATTTTTTTGTAGTCAGTCTAATCTAAAGGCCTGTGCAATGTTAACTTGTGGAGATCTTGAGTTTTTGTTAAAGGGCGTGTCCATGGCGTCATGACAAATTTTGATGTCTCGCCACAGCAAGAGAAGTTGTTGTAACTCAGGCATAATTTGTTCGATCTTCCCCAAACTTCACATGTTCAATAAGAGTCCTGCCCTGAACACATCTGAAGGCCAATAGTCCATTATAATGAGAGCACCACCTACTGGCAACACAAAGATTGGCACAAATATGGAGTAAACTTTGATATATTCCACTTATATTTATGAGTTTAAATGCATATTTCTCACCGTTCACCTATTTACTAAAGCCACTCGCTGCCGGTGAGCCCGGGTGCGAGGGCCCGTTCATCGCTGCTTGCAGCTTTAATTTATTATTATTATTAGGGCTCAAGCCCGAAGGGGCGAAGAGCCCTATTGTTCTTCTAAGGATTATTCTTCTTATTATTATTTTTTTTATTTTTTATTAAACCTTCCGGGGGTTTTTAGGGGCCTTAACATGCTCAAAAACTCTTGAAAATTGGCACACACATTGGAATCTGCGGCCATCAGGACGCTGCAGAGGCTGGGACCCGGGCGTGGCACAGGGACTCTACAGCGCCCCCTGGAACACCTTCAGAAATCTTGAACCATAGCTCACACACACTTGCATGTATTTATATGAAACTCAGTACACATATAGATCTCATTAAGCCGAACAACTTTCACACTTTATGTCTTAGGCTCCGCCCAACAGGAAGTCAACTATTCAGGGCTGTTTAAAAAAAGCATGCTCTGGAATTTGAAATACTCCTCTGAGGTTTTCAACCCGTTCGTCACGAAACTCGGTGAACATGATCTCAAGACATTGGGGATGAAAAATTGCGAGGGGATTTTTGATATCTCGAACGGTTTGCCCGTGGTGAGGCGTTGAAATTATGGCGAGAAATGAGAAACAGGAAATGTCTAATAACGTCCACATACATTTCCTGAATTTGATCAAACTTCATTGGTTTGTTCGTTGTATGATACAGATCGTATATATGTGACTATTAAGAGTCAACGTTATAGCGCCACCAACTGGCAGCAGGAAGTGAGTCATTTTCAAAATGTTTTGAATTTAGCATCTTATTTTTACTCGATTTCCTTAAAACTTCATCAGAATAATGACAAAACACAGCCGATGTAAATCTGTTGTGGGGATATTGATATCTAATATGGCGTTGCCATGGCAATGTGTCAAACTTGAATGTTCTGTTGTGGTGAGTTTGAGGCAGACAACAAGCTCAGACTTACATGAAACTCAAAATACATATCGGTATTATTGATAGCTAGACAATGGCAAAAGCTTTTAAAAGGGCGTGAAGGAGGCACGCTATAGCGCCACCTTTTGTCAAAAGTGGGGGGTTAGTTTTAGCTACAGACACAAAACTTGGTACATAAATTGTTCTAATCAAGACGGACGACTTTCTAATTCACAGTCATAAGCTACGATCAACAGGAAGTCGGCTATTTTGATTTGAATGTGTATTTTTGAGATTTTACAGTTGTGAATTAATGCATACTCCTCACAGGGGAAGTACACTATACACACCAAACTTTGTTTACATGAAGAAAAACCATTGAGGAACTTAAATTGCGAACGGATTTTGGTTAGCTTGAACGGTTTTGTCGTGGTGAATTTTTGAAATGACAGTAAAAAGGGAAACATTAATTGTCTTGTATGATTAAATTGCAGCTTCCAAACACTTCAAAGCATTTTTTTATACAAAGATCAAATCATTCTGAGGAAATATGCATAGTTTCACGACTTTACAACACTGTATGGATAAAAGAAAATAAAAAAACTGTCAGACTTCTCAACTGACATGATCTCACTCTGGCCACCCTGTCTGTGTGAGGCAAGGGAGGGGGAGAGGGAGGGGGAGTGTGAGGGGGTTGGTGACTGTGACAGTGTGTGTGGACTGTAGGGAGGGGCTGTCTGGCAGAGAGAGAGAGAGAGAGACCTAATCATCCCTTTAATAATCAGGAAAAAAAAATTTGTATTTTAAATTGTTATTGTTTTTGTTGTTGCTAATGGTGGTGTTTTTTCCTTTCATTACAGGTTAAGAAATCTCTTAGGCCTTATCCTTTTCTGACAGTTTTAGGGATTTAAAAACATCCTAAGAACCCTAATTTGTGCTGCAAATAATAATTTCAAACTCATTTGATACTGACCTATGACAACCTGTGACGTGACATGACATTTATTAATCTCATGGATGTAACAGTAAAACTCTTCAACTGACAGATAAAGCTGCAATGCAAGCAAAACTATTTCACAAATGCTTATAGGTCATTAAAATCATTACAAAACACTAATAAATTATTTAAGGATTTGGTAACACTGTAAAATAATGTCTAATTTGTTAACATTATGCAGTATAACATAGTATGCAGTCTTCGTAGGGCACCAACTCCCAGAGGGGGCACCATCCCAGTTGCTCAAAAAAAAAAAAAAAAAAAAAAACATGCGCCATTCTCCCATCCGCGCTCACGACCGCGCACACCTCATGTTTGCGGCTGAATGTTCGTAATTGATGGATGGACATCTATGCCTGGGTATAGGACATCAGCAATCCGGCACAGAGAAAAGAAAACTAAAGAAAATAAAACAGGCATAAAGTTGTCTTGACATTGGACTTTCTAGAGTCTCAAATTTAGGGCCGGTCTCTTAAGTTACATGTGATATTGTTATACACTTTTCTAACGTCAGTAGCATTTGAAGAGAATGACTTACAGTCATAAAAACAACTGTAATTGTTCATCTAGGTGACAGCTATAATGCACAATTAAATTGAATGTTTGATATTTATTACAACAAACTGTAAGTCATATGTAAATTATGCAACTTTTTCACATGGGCTCAAATGCAAATTTGAAGCTCAATAGCATTTGAGAAGAAAGACTTGCAGTCACAAAGCAATTGTAATGTGTTCATATAGGTGTCAGCTACAATGCACACCTTATACATTTTTTATAAATATAAAGTGTTACTAAAGTTATATATATTGTTCTGTGTATGTGATTTCAAAGTCTAGATTGGTCGGATTAACCCTTTAACTGCCGCATCCCTTAAAACTGATTGTCAGAGGGTTACTGTAAATGCTTATGCCCGCTGGGCACAGTTATCCTGATGCCACCGGGGTGGCGTTGCACTGATGGCTTGAGCCCGACATCGCTGCTTGCAGCTATATTTCTTCTTCTTCTTCTTCTTCTCCCGAATGAATCGCATTTTTGAGGGCTTTAACATGCTTAAAAAGTCATGAAACTTTGCACACTCGTCAAACCTGGTGAAAATTTTCGTCTGATATAGGATTCAGAAGAGGGTGTGGCAAAATGGCTCGACAGCGCCACCTATACCAAGAAAATCAACAGCCTTCCAGCTATGTTTCACGTACATGCACGAAAATTGGCACACATATGTAACACACCAATACCTACAAAAAAGACTCTTGGAGCGAAATTCTAAACCCAACAGGAAGTCGGTTATTTTTAATATTATGAGCATATTTTGTGTAATTTTGGTCATTTCCATGTGTTGTATTTTAACGAACTCCTCCTAGAGAGTTCTTCAAATCAACACCAAATTTGGTATGCCTAATCTAAAGGCCTTTGCGATGTTAAATTGCGAAGATCCTGACTTTTCGTTGAAGGGCGTGTCCGTGGCGGCCTGGCGAATTTCGATGATTCGCCATGAAAAATGAAGTTGCTATAACTCACACATACAATGACCAATCTGCCCCAAACTTCACATGTTTGATGAGACTCCGAACCTGAACAGATTGACATGCCCATATTCAGTTATAGTCATAGCGCCACCTATTGGCAACAGGAAGTGACATATTTTACGCTGCGACGAACTACTCCTAGAAATTTTATGACATCAATGTATTTTTTGTGGTCAGTCTAATCTAAAGGCCTGTGCGATGTTCAGTTGTGAAGATCTTGAGTTTTCGTTAAAAGGCTTGTTCATGGCGCCGCGACGAAGTTCGATGTCTCGCCATGCGAATAAAAGATGTTATAACTCAGGCATAAGATGTCCGATCTTCCCCAAACTTCACATGTGTGATAAGAGTCCTGGCCTGAACAGATCTTCAGGCCAATATTCCACCGGGTGTGGCAGAATGGCTCTATAGCGCCACCTATACACTTTCAACGGAGTGCGCCTCGAGCTATGTTTCACGTACATGTACAAAAATTGGTACACACATGTAACACTCCAATACCTACAAAAAAGTCTGTTGGTACGAAATCCGGATCCCAACAGGAAGTCGGTTATTTTGAATTTTCCCTTCAAAATTGCTGTTGTTTTTGCCATTTTCAGGGGTTGTACTTTAACGAACTCCTCCTAGAGATTTATTCAGATCAACACCAAACTTGGTCAGTGTAATCTAAAGCCCTTTGCGATAATAAATTGCGAAGGACTTGAGGTTTCGTTAAAGGGCGGGTCCATGGCGGCCTGACAAATTTCGATGTTTCGCCATGAAAAAGGAAGTTGCTGTAACTCAGACATACAATGTCCAATCTGCCCCAAACTTCACATGTTGGATAAGACTCTTGACCTGAACAGATCTACATGCCAATATTCAGTTATAGTCATAGCGCCACCTATTGGCAACAGGAAGTTACATATTTTACACTGCGACAAACTACTCCTAGAAATTTTATGACATCAATGTCTTTTTTGTGGTCAGTCTAATCTAAAGACCTGTCTGATGTTTAGTTGTGAAGATCTTGAGTTTTTGTTAAAAGGTGTGTCCATGGCGCCGTGATGAAGTTCGATGTCTCGCCATGGGAATAAAAGATGTTATAACTCAGGCATAAAATGTCCGATCTTGCCCAAACTTCACTTGTGTGATAAGGGTCCTGGCCTGAACAGATCTGAAGGCCAATATTCCATCGAGTGTGGCAAAATGGCTCAATAGCGCCACCTATACACTTTCAACGGAGTGCGTATACACTTTAAACTGAGTGCGCCTTGAGCTATGTTTCACGTACATGTACAAAAATCGGTACACACATGTAACACACCGATATCTACGAAAAAGTCTCTTGGTACGAAGTCCGAATCCCAACAGGAAGTCAGTTATTTCGAATTTTCTCTGCAAAATTAGTGTTGTTTTGGCCATTTTCAGGGGTTGTACTTTAAAGAACTCCTCCTAGATATTTATTCAGATCAACACCAAACTTGGTCAGTGTAATCTAAAGCCTCTTGCGATCTTAAATTGCGAAGATCTTGAGGTTTCGTTAAAGGGCGTGTACATGGCGGCCTGACAAATTTCATTGTTTCGCCATGAAATAGGATGTTGTTGTAACTCAGGCATAAAATATCCAATCCTCCCCAAACCTCACATGTTCGATAAAAGTCCTGCCCTGAACACATCTGAAGGCCAATATTCCATTATAATGATAGCGCCACCTGCTGGCAACAGGAAGATTGGCACATATATGGAATAAACATTGATATATTCTACTTATATTTATGAGTTTAAACGCATATTTCTCACCGTTCACCTATTAACTAAAGCCACTCGCTGCCGGTGAGCCCGGGTGCGAGGGCCCGTTCATCGCTGCTTGCAGCTTTAATTTGTTATGTGTTTGTGGCTCTTACTCTCAAATCTTTATTGAGTCACATAAATTCTGCACATAGTCGTAGTCCAGATTTCCGTCTGGTTTGTGGAATAGATGGGTGCACTAAAGAGTACCGAGTCTACAACTCTTTTTGGTATCACATCAGACGAACACACTCACAATATCTAGACGGCGTGAGTAGCAGCAGATCACATCGGAGAGAGAGATCAGCACAACACGAGGCATTCGGTGAACCTAGAAAAACGGAAAGCAACAACTTGTGGACATATAGTGAACGAACGCTGGAGGCTCAGGATACTTGGAAGTCAAGTGACAGTCCGGATAATGAAAAGACACTGGAAAATAGTGTGGATTTGCAAACCTCTCTTCTTGTTCCTGTGGAACATTTTGGTGATTTTGATGCTTTTGACACTGGTGAATCAGTTTTCTCTGGCTTAAGCAGTAACACCGTTTTGCGGTCTCATCCGAACCTGGAAGCACAGGATGTCCTACTAAATGAAACTTCAGATTCGAATCCCACTCTACCTATTCCAAACAGGCCTTCTGATGACTCAAGTTCCTCATGCCTCCACCAAGAAACCATGGTAAATTAATAACTTAGTTCATGTTGATTATGTCATAGCATAGTCTATTATTTACCCTAATTATTATACATTCAAGTATATAATATTTTTACTATTTTCTTCATGTTTAGAATGACGAATTATCAAGTGATGATGTGCTAGCCAGACATGCCACTGCTATTGTGATGACTGCTAGAGAGAAACATCATCTCTCACAGGTTAGTATCAGTAAAATGAAGTTGCGTTGCAATACATAACACAAACGGTCTCATTCGTTCACATTAGCTAATGTATCACGAACTGACAATACAGTTTTTAGTTACAGTATTTATTCATCTTTGTTAATGTCCGTTAATATAAATACCGCTATTCATTGTTTGTTCATGTTAGTTCATAGTGCATTAACTAATGTTTAAAAACTTCAGAATTTGATTTTAATTATGTATTAGTAAATGTTGAAATTAAGATTAATAAATGCTGTATAATTGTTGTTAATTCTTAATTTATGTTATCTGTAGTAGTTAACTAATGTGGTAAAACTCTAGTATAGGAAACATATTTACTATTAACTATGACTTTTCTTTGAAACAAAAAAAAAATCCTAATTTACTGCTTATTAATAATTAATATGTTTGTTTTTAACGTTAGGTATTGGGTAGGGTGAGGAATATAGAATAAGGTCATGCAGAATAAGGCATTAATAAGTGCTTAATAATAATAATAATTAATTAATTAATAATAATAATAAAATAAAGTGTTACCTCTAATGTAAACTAATAAAACCTTATTGTGAAGTGTTTTTTTGTTGTAATCTGAAATCTAAAAGAACAGCATTTATTTAAAATAGAAATCATTTGTGACAATGTACTCTACCATTCAAAGTTTGAAGTCATTTAGTTTACTTTTTTTTTAACAATTGATACTTTTAATTAGCAAGGTTGTGTTAAATTAATTTAAAAAAGGAACAGTAAAGACATTGTTGGAATATATTTATATTTTGAATACATTCTGTTCTTTACTATTTTTATTCATCAATGAATCCTGGAATTTTTTTTAAAGTTTTATATTATCACAAGATATTAGCATTGCAACTGTTTCCAACACCGATAATAACAGAGTATAAAATCAGCATATTTTCATGATTTCTGAAGATCATGTGACACTGAAGACTGGAGGAATGATGCTGAAAATACAGCTGTGTATCACAGAAATAAATTACACTTTAACACAGATTCACACAGAAAACAGACGTTTTAAATTGTAATATTTCACAATATATATTTTTTTCTGTATTTTTGATAAATAAATGCAGGCTTTGCGCATATGAGATGTCTATCAAAACCATTAAAAATGTTAATATTTCCAAATTTTACCTCACAACCTCAAAAGTACACCTCTAAAATTAGTATTTGTCACTATAAATCTTGGCAAAAACTTTGTTCCTGAGTCACGTTAATGATCTATCAATGTTCTCATTCAGTGATGTTTGTAACGCTGTAACATATATTTCCCTGCTAATTAGGGCTCAAGCCCGAAGGGGCGAAGAGCCCTATTGTTCTTCTAAGGATTATTCTTCTTATTATTATTTTTTTTATTTTTTATTAAACCTTCCGGGGGTTTTTAGGGGCCTTAACATGCTCAAAAACTCTTGAAAATTGGCACACACATTGGAATCTGCGGCCATCAGGACGCTGCAGAGGCTGGGACCCGGGCGTGGCACAGGGACTCTACAGCGCCCCCTGGAACACCTTCAGAAATCTTGAACCATAGCTCACACACACTTGCATGTATTTATATGAAACTCAGTACACATATAGATCTCATTAAGCCGAACAACTTTCACACTTTATGTCTTAGGCTCCGCCCAACAGGAAGTCAACTATTCAGGGCTGTTTAAAAAAAGCATGCTCTGGAATTTGAAATACTCCTCTGAGGTTTTCAACCCGTTCGTCACGAAACTCGGTGAACATGATCTCAAGACATTGGGGATGAAAAATTGCGAGGGGATTTTTGATATCTCGAACGGTTTGCCCGTGGTGAGGCGTTGAAATTATGGCGAGAAATGAGAAACAGGAAATGTCTAATAACGTCCACATACATTTCCTGAATTTGATCAAACTTCATTGGTTTGTTCGTTGTATGATACAGATCGTATATATGTGACTATTAAGAGTCAACGTTATAGCGCCACCAACTGGCAGCAGGAAGTGAGTCATTTTCAAAATGTTTTGAATTTAGCATCTTATTTTTACTCGATTTCCTTAAAACTTCATCAGAATAATGACAAAACACAGCCGATGTAAATCTGTTGTGGGGATATTGATATCTAATATGGCGTTGCCATGGCAATGTGTCAAACTTGAATGTTCTGTTGTGGTGAGTTTGAGGCAGACAACAAGCTCAGACTTACATGAAACTCAAAATACATATCGGTATTATTGATAGCTAGACAATGGCAAAAGCTTTTAAAAGGGCGTGAAGGAGGCACGCTATAGCGCCACCTTTTGTCAAAAGTGGGGGGTTAGTTTTAGCTACAGACACAAAACTTGGTACATAAATTGTTCTAATCAAGACGGACGACTTTCTAATTCACAGTCATAAGCTACGATCAACAGGAAGTCGGCTATTTTGATTTGAATGTGTATTTTTGAGATTTTACAGTTGTGAATTAATGCATACTCCTCACAGGGGAAGTACACTATACACACCAAACTTTGTTTACATGAAGAAAAACCATTGAGGAACTTAAATTGCGAACGGATTTTGGTTAGCTTGAACGGTTTTGTCGTGGTGAATTTTTGAAATGACAGTAAAAAGGGAAACATTAATTGTCTTGTATGATTAAATTGCAGCTTCCAAACACTTCAAAGCATTTTTTTATACAAAGATCAAATCATTCTGAGGAAATATGCATAGTTTCACGACTTTACAACACTGTATGGATAAAAGAAAATAAAAAAACTGTCAGACTTCTCAACTGACATGATCTCACTCTGGCCACCCTGTCTGTGTGAGGCAAGGGAGGGGGAGAGGGAGGGGGAGTGTGAGGGGGTTGGTGACTGTGACAGTGTGTGTGGACTGTAGGGAGGGGCTGTCTGGCAGAGAGAGAGAGAGAGAGACCTAATCATCCCTTTAATAATCAGGAAAAAAAAATTTGTATTTTAAATTGTTATTGTTTTTGTTGTTGCTAATGGTGGTGTTTTTTCCTTTCATTACAGGTTAAGAAATCTCTTAGGCCTTATCCTTTTCTGACAGTTTTAGGGATTTAAAAACATCCTAAGAACCCTAATTTGTGCTGCAAATAATAATTTCAAACTCATTTGATACTGACCTATGACAACCTGTGACGTGACATGACATTTATTAATCTCATGGATGTAACAGTAAAACTCTTCAACTGACAGATAAAGCTGCAATGCAAGCAAAACTATTTCACAAATGCTTATAGGTCATTAAAATCATTACAAAACACTAATAAATTATTTAAGGATTTGGTAACACTGTAAAATAATGTCTAATTTGTTAACATTATGCAGTATAACATAGTATGCAGTCTTCGTAGGGCACCAACTCCCAGAGGGGGCACCATCCCAGTTGCTCAAAAAAAAAAACAAACAAAAAAACATGCGCCATTCTCCCATCCGCGCTCACGACCGCGCACACCTCATGTTTGCGGCTGAATGTTCGTAATTGATGGATGGACATCTATGCCTGGGTATAGGACATCAGCAATCCGGCACAGAGAAAAGAAAACTAAAGAAAATAAAACAGGCATAAAGTTGTCTTGACATTGGACTTTCTAGAGTCTCAAATTTAGGGCCGGTCTCTTAAGTTACATGTGATATTGTTATACACTTTTCTAACGTCAGTAGCATTTGAAGAGAATGACTTACAGTCATAAAAACAACTGTAATTGTTCATCTAGGTGACAGCTATAATGCACAATTAAATTGAATGTTTGATATTTATTACAACAAACTGTAAGTCATATGTAAATTATGCAACTTTTTCACATGGGCTCAAATGCAAATTTGAAGCTCAATAGCATTTGAGAAGAAAGACTTGCAGTCACAAAGCAATTGTAATGTGTTCATATAGGTGTCAGCTACAATGCACACCTTATACATTTTTTATAAATATAAAGTGTTACTAAAGTTATATATATTGTTCTGTGTATGTGATTTCAAAGTCTAGATTGGTCGGATTAACCCTTTAACTGCCGCATCCCTTAAAACTGATTGTCAGAGGGTTACTGTAAATGCTTATGCCCGCTGGGCACAGTTATCCTGATGCCACCGGGGTGGCGTTGCACTGATGGCTTGAGCCCGACATCGCTGCTTGCAGCTATATTTAGGGCTCAAGCCCAAAGGGCGAGAGGCCTATTGTTTTCCTTAGGATTATTTTTTATTATTATTATTATTATTATTATTATTATTATTATTATTATTTTTTTCCAACGTCTCGGGGGCTTTTGGGGCCCTTAACGTGCTTAAAAAGTCTTGAAAATTGGCACACAGATTGGAACCTGCGGCCATTAGGGCCGGGCAGAGACTGATACACGGGCGTGGCACAGGGGCTCTACAGCGCCCCCTGGAATATGGAGGGCCATATATCATACATTCTTGCTCGTAGACGTATGAAACTCGGTACACATATAAATCTCATCAATCCAAACAACTTTTGTATTGCATATCATAGGCTCCGCCCAACAGGAAGTTGGCTATTTAGGGTTTAGTATTCAAATTTTTCGTCAAAGTTGTGGGGGCTTTTAGGGTCCTTAA
Organism: Carassius gibelio; assembly: GCF_023724105.1. Lineage (NCBI taxonomy): Eukaryota > Metazoa > Chordata > Actinopteri > Cypriniformes > Cyprinidae > Carassius > Carassius gibelio. Next base: position 48,470,509 of record NC_068398.1, read on the forward strand.
CATACTCAAAAACTCTTGAAAATTTGCGCACACTTTGGAATTGGTGGCCTTTAGGAGCCTGCAGAGGCTGGGACCCGGGCGTGGCACAGGGGCTCTACGGCGCCCCCTGGAACACAGTCAGAAATGTTGATGTATAGCTCACACATACTTGCACATATTCATATGAAACTCAGTACACATATAGATCTCATCGTGCCGAACAACTTTCGTATTGCATGTCATAGGCTCCACCCAACAGGAAGTCAGCTATTTAGAGTTATGTAAAAAGCGCATGCTCTGGAATTTGAAATACTTGTCATAGGTTTTTTTCTCGATTGCCGCCAAACTCGGTCAACATGATCTCAAGACACTGGGGATGAAAAATTGCCAGGGGATTTTTGATATCTCGAACGGTTTGCTCGTGGCGAGGCGTTGAAATTATGGCGAGAATTGAGAAACAGGAAGTGTCTAATACCATCCACATACATTTCCTGATTTTAATCAAACTTCATCAGATTATTCGTTGTATGATGTCGATCGCATATATGTGACTATTAGGAGTCAAAGTTATAGCGCCACCAACTGGCAGAAGGAAGTGTGTCATTTTCAAAATGATTTGAATTCAGCATCTTATTATTACTCGATTTGCTTCAAACTTCATCAGAATAATGTTAAAACACAGCCAATATAAATCTGCAAGGGGGATATTGATATCTAAAAAATTGTTGGCGTGGCAACATGTCAAACTGGAATACTTCTCAGGTGATTTTGAGGCAAATAACATACTTAGAATTTCACAAAACTCTGAACACACATCAGTATTTCTGATAGGAACTTAAATTGTGAATGGATTTTGGATAGCTTGAATGATTTTGCCGTGGTGATTTTTTTAAATGACCTTACAAAGGGAATCATTATTGTATTTTTAAATTGCAGCTTCCAAACACGTCAAAGAATTTTTTCATACAAATGAAAAAGTCATTCTGAGGAAATATGGATAGTTTCACGACTTTACAACACTGTATGGATAACAGAAAATTAAAAAACTGTCAGACATCTCATCTCACTTTGTCCCTCTGTTTGAGTGTATGTGATTAGACTTCCATTGTCTGAGAGAAATAGCGCCCCTACAGGTTCAATTCCCGGACTTTTACTTTCAATTTTAAATCCGTTAAAAATACAAATAAATACTTAGATTTAATTCACACTGACAAGCTAAACCAACATATCTGATTATTACCGGTTCAGGGCTCATGGATAAATTATTTCTGGCCAGAGATACGTGAGAAATAGGAGAGATGAATCACCGCTGTGATCACGAGCGTCTGGAGTAAAGAGCTCAGAGAAAACGAATTTATTCCTGTTTTAAAGCTTTTAAAAATAAATTATTACAGCGATATCACACAATCAACCAATTAGAACACACCAAGAGCTAAATTCAGATGTTTTTGAACTGTTTGTGTGAAAATGAAATATTTGTGGCTGCCTATCTGAAACCACCGCCTCCGATCAGCGCGTACAGTGTCGAGCTCAAAACAAACGAATTTATTCTTGTTTAAGAGCTTTTTTAAATAAAATATTACCACAAATGCACACAATAAACCCATTGTAACACATCAAGAGTTAAATGCAGGTGTTTGTGACCCGTTTAAGTGTGCAAGACTATTTGAAAGCGCGACTGGCAGAATAACATATCTCTGGAGCTGCAGGATTCTGGCTTTTGTCGTACGAACGAACACATCACGGACAAGATTATTTCAAAATACATAATAGCTTGGCGACTATAAACGAAAACAGCCACGTGAACATAAACTGTTGAGAAATAAATCTGAAATGGATCTACTGGATTTTAATATTAAGTGACCGCATATACCAGCTGCTTCTGTCTTCAATTTTGATCCATATAAAAAATGAAACTCATTCATCTTGGCTGCTTTTTTTAATGTGTGTACGTATTTATTTATTTATTTATTTATTTATTATTTTGCTCTAACAAGAATTAATCTATATTTAATTAAATCAATTACATTTTATTTTACATTTGATTTGTCCATTTCTGCATCTAAACGCCTAAAAACCTAAAACATGCTCTATTATACTATTGTTAGCAATTTCTTTATCGTCCAATTTATCTGGTGTACACTTTTATTTTCATAATAAACTTGTTTGTTAGATTATACACAGTTACAGTGGTCTATAATAAATATTGACAGGTTTTATTCAAGCTGTTTAGAATGATTGCAGTAGGCAAATGTTTTGAAATGTAAATAAAATAAAAAAAATTTAAATAAATAAATAAATAAAAAACATTGGAAAAGAATAACTGTTGTACATTTTTATACATTTTGTATAATTTCATAGTTTATGCATTATAGTTATAAAAACAAATAAATTTAGCCACTCACATAAAATCTTATAGGCCTTATCCTTTTCTGACAGTTTTAGGGATTTTTAAAAATCCTAAAAAACCTTATTTGTGCTGCAAATAATAATTTCAAACTCAAACAGTAAATATTCAGTTCATGCTTTATAAAGCCTTGTCCCAATATTAATAGTCAGTAGTAAGCAGTTTATAAATACAGCTATAAAAAGCTTGTTCTTGGGTTATAAGCACATTTATTAAAAAGGAGAGTAAAGGGTCAGTTATCTTCCTATGAAAAATAAAAAAACAAAAAAAAACAAACAACAACACAGATTGATACAGAACTCAGAAATTTTATTGTGGATTTATGATAAAATCAGCCTGTAAATGAATTCATACTCCTCCAAGAAGACACAAGTTCACAGCAAACTTTTTTAACATGAAGCTAATATACTGAAGATGTTAAATTGCGAATGGGTTTAGGATAGCTTAAATGGTGTGGCCATAGCGATTTATTAAAGTAACATAAAAAAATACAATCGTTATTTTACTATATCTTTAAAATTTTTCATTCCAACTCTTCATAATTTTTTATATACGTAGAAGTCATCATTTGAAGGAAGCACAGTAAGTTTCATAGCTTTATCATTTTCAAGAGCCAGCATAAAATTAAAACTATCATAACTTATAAATCAAGCTTGCAATTCTTAGTTCCAATAATGACCACCAGATGGAGCTATAGGATTACTTTTAAATAATTATTGTAAAACAAGTATGATTTAAATCATTTATAGAAATCTTTCAAAGAAAAATAATATGTATTTTATGTATTTTACTGATAAAATGACCCTCACTTAATTAGAATAACAAGCTGAAGTATTGTGAACTGTATATTAAGAATAATTCTTTATAGGCTTTATGGACAGATACGTTTTGAGTGACTCTTGAAGGTTCAGCACCACATCCTCTTTTACCACTGTTTAAAGAATTTATCTTACAGAACAGGTGTGAATGAATTTTGGATAGCTTGAATGATTTTGCGTGGTGATTTTTTGAAATAACAGTAAAAAAGTAACCAGTAAATGTCTTTTATTTTTTTAAAGTGCAGCTTCTAAACACTTCAAAAAAATGTACACATAGCAGACAAGTCATTCTGAGGAAATATGCATAGTTCCATGACTATACAACATTATATGGATGATAGAAAATTAAAAAACTATCATACATCTGATGTCACTCTGTCCCTCTGTCACTGTGGTTAATGTGTGTGTGTGTGTGTGTGTGTTTGTGTGTGTGTTAAGTGAATTAGGTGTGAAACTATCAGGGAGCATTTAGTCTCCAGCGCCAACATTTTACAGAACTGCCACTTTCCTGGAGTCTCAGAATTACAATGTGCCAGGTTCTGAGAGATCTAAGATTCCAAAAAATTATTTAATTAGAATACTATGAAGTATTGTGAAATACTATATATTAAGACTTTATATATAGGCTTAATTAACAGATTAGAGTGACTCGTGAAGGACCAGCACCACCTCCTCTTGTCCGATGGTTTGAGGAATATATCTTCCAGAATATGGGATTAAGATTTAGGAGCTCATTTTTATTCCACCTCCTTTCCTGAAAGTCTGTCTTGCAGAATTGACTAAAAATTAATCTTCACATTAATTCCTAATTATTTTGCAATTCATTTTGTCAGTTCTTCTTGACCTGTTTTTCTCTTCCAGCTTTCCTGGACTATTGTATAGCACTCATAAATGATTAAATAAAAAATAATGGTAGTTATTAAGATTGATATGGTTTGGAATTGGTAAAATGTGCTTGGAAAAAAATCACAATAAAACAATGTTTTAATGTTTAATTTGGAATATTAACTGACATGAATGAATGCTATATAAATATTGTTCATGTTAACATAATGTTTATAAATGAAATCTTATTGTAAAGTGTTACTAAAGTTATATATATATATATATATATATATATATATATATATATATATATTGTTCTGTGAATGTGATTTTAAAGTCTAGATGATTCGGATTAACCCTTTAACTGCCATATCATTTAAAACCTCACTGCCAGAGGGATATTGTGAATGCATGTGCCCGCTGGGCACAGTTTACCTGATGCCACCGGGGTGGCGATGGCATTGGTGGCTTGAGCCCGCCATCGCTGCTTGCAGCTATATTTCTTCTTCTTCTTCTTCTTCTCCCGAATGAATCGCATTTTTGAGGGCTTTAACATGCTTAAAAAGTCATGAAACTTTGCACACTCGTCAAACCTGGTGAAAATTTTCGTCTGATATAGGATTCAGAAGAGGGTGTGGCAAAATGGCTCGACAGCGCCACCTATACCAAGAAAATCAACAGCCTTCCAGCTATGTTTCACGTACATGCACGAAAATTGGCACACATATGTAACACACCAATACCTACAAAAAAGACTCTTGGAGCGAAATTCTAAACCCAACAGGAAGTCGGTTATTTTTAATATTATGAGCATATTTTGTGTAATTTTGGTCATTTCCATGTGTTGTATTTTAACGAACTCCTCCTAGAGAGTTCTTCAAATCAACACCAAATTTGGTATGCCTAATCTAAAGGCCTTTGCGATGTTAAATTGCGAAGATCCTGACTTTTCGTTGAAGGGCGTGTCCGTGGCGGCCTGGCGAATTTCGATGATTCGCCATGAAAAATGAAGTTGCTATAACTCACACATACAATGACCAATCTGCCCCAAACTTCACATGTTTGATGAGACTCCGAACCTGAACAGATTGACATGCCCATATTCAGTTATAGTCATAGCGCCACCTATTGGCAACAGGAAGTGACATATTTTACGCTGCGACGAACTACTCCTAGAAATTTTATGACATCAATGTATTTTTTGTGGTCAGTCTAATCTAAAGGCCTGTGCGATGTTCAGTTGTGAAGATCTTGAGTTTTCGTTAAAAGGCTTGTTCATGGCGCCGCGACGAAGTTCGATGTCTCGCCATGCGAATAAAAGATGTTATAACTCAGGCATAAGATGTCCGATCTTCCCCAAACTTCACATGTGTGATAAGAGTCCTGGCCTGAACAGATCTTCAGGCCAATATTCCACCGGGTGTGGCAGAATGGCTCTATAGCGCCACCTATACACTTTCAACGGAGTGCGCCTCGAGCTATGTTTCACGTACATGTACAAAAATTGGTACACACATGTAACACTCCAATACCTACAAAAAAGTCTGTTGGTACGAAATCCGGATCCCAACAGGAAGTCGGTTATTTTGAATTTTCCCTTCAAAATTGCTGTTGTTTTTGCCATTTTCAGGGGTTGTACTTTAACGAACTCCTCCTAGAGAGTTCTTCAAATCAACACCAAATTTGGTATGCCTAATCTAAAGGCCTTTGCGATGTTAAATTGCGAAGATCCTGACTTTTCGTTGAAGGGCGTGTCCGTGGCGGCCTGGCGAATTTCGATGATTCGCCATGAAAAATGAAGTTGCTATAACTCACACATACAATGACCAATCTGCCCCAAACTTCACATGTTTGATGAGACTCTTGACCTGAACAGATCTACATGCCAATATTCAGTTATAGTCATAGCGCCACCTATTGGCAACAGGAAGTTACATATTTTACACTGCGACAAACTACTCCTAGAAATTTTATGACATCAATGTCTTTTTTGTGGTCAGTCTAATCTAAAGACCTGTCTGATGTTTAGTTGTGAAGATCTTGAGTTTTTGTTAAAAGGTGTGTCCATGGCGCCGTGATGAAGTTCGATGTCTCGCCATGGGAATAAAAGATGTTATAACTCAGGCATAAAATGTCCGATCTTGCCCAAACTTCACTTGTGTGATAAGGGTCCTGGCCTGAACAGATCTGAAGGCCAATATTCCATCGAGTGTGGCAAAATGGCTCAATAGCGCCACCTATACACTTTCAACGGAGTGCGTATACACTTTAAACTGAGTGCGCCTTGAGCTATGTTTCACGTACATGTACAAAAATCGGTACACACATGTAACACACCGATATCTACGAAAAAGTCTCTTGGTACGAAGTCCGAATCCCAACAGGAAGTCAGTTATTTCGAATTTTCTCTGCAAAATTAGTGTTGTTTTGGCCATTTTCAGGGGTTGTACTTTAAAGAACTCCTCCTAGATATTTATTCAGATCAACACCAAACTTGGTCAGTGTAATCTAAAGCCTCTTGCGATCTTAAATTGCGAAGATCTTGAGGTTTCGTTAAAGGGCGTGTACATGGCGGCCTGACAAATTTCATTGTTTCGCCATGAAATAGGATGTTGTTGTAACTCAGGCATAAAATATCCAATCCTCCCCAAACCTCACATGTTCGATAAAAGTCCTGCCCTGAACACATCTGAAGGCCAATATTCCATTATAATGATAGCGCCACCTGCTGGCAACAGGAAGATTGGCACATATATGGAATAAACATTGATATATTCTACTTATATTTATGAGTTTAAACGCATATTTCTCACCGTTCACCTATTAACTAAAGCCACTCGCTGCCGGTGAGCCCGGGTGCGAGGGCCCGTTCATCGCTGCTTGCAGCTTTAATTTGTTATGTGTTTGTGGCTCTTACTCTCAAATCTTTATTGAGTCACATAAATTCTGCACATAGTCGTAGTCCAGATTTCCGTCTGGTTTGTGGAATAGATGGGTGCACTAAAGAGTACCGAGTCTACAACTCTTTTTGGTATCACATCAGACGAACACACTCACAATATCTAGACGGCGTGAGTAGCAGCAGATCACATCGGAGAGAGAGATCAGCACAACACGAGGCATTCGGTGAACCTAGAAAAACGGAAAGCAACAACTTGTGGACATATAGTGAACGAACGCTGGAGGCTCAGGATACTTGGAAGTCAAGTGACAGTCCGGATAATGAAAAGACACTGGAAAATAGTGTGGATTTGCAAACCTCTCTTCTTGTTCCTGTGGAACATTTTGGTGATTTTGATGCTTTTGACACTGGTGAATCAGTTTTCTCTGGCTTAAGCAGTAACACCGTTTTGCGGTCTCATCCGAACCTGGAAGCACAGGATGTCCTACTAAATGAAACTTCAGATTCGAATCCCACTCTACCTATTCCAAACAGGCCTTCTGATGACTCAAGTTCCTCATGCCTCCACCAAGAAACCATGGTAAATTAATAACTTAGTTCATGTTGATTATGTCATAGCATAGTCTATTATTTACCCTAATTATTATACATTCAAGTATATAATATTTTTACTATTTTCTTCATGTTTAGAATGACGAATTATCAAGTGATGATGTGCTAGCCAGACATGCCACTGCTATTGTGATGACTGCTAGAGAGAAACATCATCTCTCACAGGTTAGTATCAGTAAAATGAAGTTGCGTTGCAATACATAACACAAACGGTCTCATTCGTTCACATTAGCTAATGTATCACGAACTGACAATACAGTTTTTAGTTACAGTATTTATTCATCTTTGTTAATGTCCGTTAATATAAATACCGCTATTCATTGTTTGTTCATGTTAGTTCATAGTGCATTAACTAATGTTTAAAAACTTCAGAATTTGATTTTAATTATGTATTAGTAAATGTTGAAATTAAGATTAATAAATGCTGTATAATTGTTGTTAATTCTTAATTTATGTTATCTGTAGTAGTTAACTAATGTGGTAAAACTCTAGTATAGGAAACATATTTACTATTAACTATGACTTTTCTTTGAAACAAAAAAAAAATCCTAATTTACTGCTTATTAATAATTAATATGTTTGTTTTTAACATTAGGTATTGGGTAGGGTGAGGAATATAGAATAAGGTCATGCAGAATAAGGCATTAATAAGTGCTTAATAATAATAATAATTAATTAATTAATAATAATAATAAAATAAAGTGTTACCTCTAATGTAAACTAATAAAACCTTATTGTGAAGTGTTTTTTTGTTGTAATCTGAAATCTAAAAGAACAGCATTTATTTAAAATAGAAATCATTTGTGACAATGTACTCTACCATTCAAAGTTTGAAGTCATTTAGTTTACTTTTTTTTTAACAATTGATACTTTTAATTAGCAAGGTTGTGTTAAATTAATTTAAAAAAGGAACAGTAAAGACATTGTTGGAATATATTTATATTTTGAATACATTCTGTTCTTTACTATTTTTATTCATCAATGAATCCTGGAAATTTTTTTAAAGTTTTATATTATCACAAGATATTAGCATTGCAACTGTTTCCAACACCGATAATAACAGAGTATAAAATCAGCATATTTTCATGATTTCTGAAGATCATGTGACACTGAAGACTGGAGGAATGATGCTGAAAATACAGCTGTGTATCACAGAAATAAATTACACTTTAACACAGATTCACACAGAAAACAGACGTTTTAAATTGTAATATTTCACAATATATATTTTTTTCTGTATTTTTGATAAATAAATGCAGGCTTTGCGCATATGAGATGTCTATCAAAACCATTAAAAATGTTAATATTTCCAAATTTTACCTCACAACCTCAAAAGTACACCTCTAAAATTAGTATTTGTCACTATAAATCTTGGCAAAAACTTTGTTCCTGAGTCACGTTAATGATCTATCAATGTTCTCATTCAGTGATGTTTGTAACGCTGTAACATATATTTCCCTGCTAATTAGGGCTCAAGCCCGAAGGGGCGAAGAGCCCTATTGTTCTTCTAAGGATTATTCTTCTTATTATTATTTTTTTTATTTTTTATTAAACCTTCCGGGGGTTTTTAGGGGCCTTAACATGCTCAAAAACTCTTGAAAATTGGCACACACATTGGAATCTGCGGCCATCAGGACGCTGCAGAGGCTGGGACCCGGGCGTGGCACAGGGACTCTACAGCGCCCCCTGGAACACCTTCAGAAATCTTGAACCATAGCTCACACACACTTGCATGTATTTATATGAAACTCAGTACACATATAGATCTCATTAAGCCGAACAACTTTCACACTTTATGTCTTAGGCTCCGCCCAACAGGAAGTCAACTATTCAGGGCTGTTTAAAAAAAGCATGCTCTGGAATTTGAAATACTCCTCTGAGGTTTTCAACCCGTTCGTCACGAAACTCGGTGAACATGATCTCAAGACATTGGGGATGAAAAATTGCGAGGGGATTTTTGATATCTCGAACGGTTTGCCCGTGGTGAGGCGTTGAAATTATGGCGAGAAATGAGAAACAGGAAATGTCTAATAACGTCCACATACATTTCCTGAATTTGATCAAACTTCATTGGTTTGTTCGTTGTATGATACAGATCGTATATATGTGACTATTAAGAGTCAACGTTATAGCGCCACCAACTGGCAGCAGGAAGTGAGTCATTTTCAAAATGTTTTGAATTTAGCATCTTATTTTTACTCGATTTCCTTAAAACTTCATCAGAATAATGACAAAACACAGCCGATGTAAATCTGTTGTGGGGATATTGATATCTAATATGGCGTTGCCATGGCAATGTGTCAAACTTGAATGTTCTGTTGTGGTGAGTTTGAGGCAGACAACAAGCTCAGACTTACATGAAACTCAAAATACATATCGGTATTATTGATAGCTAGACAATGGCAAAAGCTTTTAAAAGGGCGTGAAGGAGGCACGCTATAGCGCCACCTTTTGTCAAAAGTGGGGGGTTAGTTTTAGCTACAGACACAAAACTTGGTACATAAATTGTTCTAATCAAGACGGACGACTTTCTAATTCACAGTCATAAGCTACGATCAACAGGAAGTCGGCTATTTTGATTTGAATGTGTATTTTTGAGATTTTACAGTTGTGAATTAATGCATACTCCTCACAGGGGAAGTACACTATACACACCAAACTTTGTTTACATGAAGAAAAACCATTGAGGAACTTAAATTGCGAACGGATTTTGGTTAGCTTGAACGGTTTTGTCGTGGTGAATTTTTGAAATGACAGTAAAAAGGGAAACATTAATTGTCTTGTATGATTAAATTGCAGCTTCCAAACACTTCAAAGCATTTTTTTATACAAAGATCAAATCATTCTGAGGAAATATGCATAGTTTCACGACTTTACAACACTGTATGGATAAAAGAAAATAAAAAAACTGTCAGACTTCTCAACTGACATGATCTCACTCTGGCCACCCTGTCTGTGTGAGGCAAGGGAGGGGGAGAGGGAGGGGGAGTGTGAGGGGGTTGGTGACTGTGACAGTGTGTGTGGACTGTAGGGAGGGGCTGTCTGGCAGAGAGAGAGAGAGAGAGACCTAATCATCCCTTTAATAATCAGGAAAAAAAAATTTGTATTTTAAATTGTTATTGTTTTTGTTGTTGCTAATGGTGGTGTTTTTTCCTTTCATTACAGGTTAAGAAATCTCTTAGGCCTTATCCTTTTCTGACAGTTTTAGGGATTTAAAAACATCCTAAGAACCCTAATTTGTGCTGCAAATAATAATTTCAAACTCATTTGATACTGACCTATGACAACCTGTGACGTGACATGACATTTATTAATCTCATGGATGTAACAGTAAAACTCTTCAACTGACAGATAAAGCTGCAATGCAAGCAAAACTATTTCACAAATGCTTATAGGTCATTAAAATCATTACAAAACACTAATAAATTATTTAAGGATTTGGTAACACTGTAAAATAATGTCTAATTTGTTAACATTATGCAGTATAACATAGTATGCAGTCTTCGTAGGGCACCAACTCCCAGAGGGGGCACCATCCCAGTTGCTCAAAAAAAAAAACAAACAAAAAAACATGCGCCATTCTCCCATCCGCGCTCACGACCGCGCACACCTCATGTTTGCGGCTGAATGTTCGTAATTGATGGATGGACATCTATGCCTGGGTATAGGACATCAGCAATCCGGCACAGAGAAAAGAAAACTAAAGAAAATAAAACAGGCATAAAGTTGTCTTGACATTGGACTTTCTAGAGTCTCAAATTTAGGGCCGGTCTCTTAAGTTACATGTGATATTGTTATACACTTTTCTAACGTCAGTAGCATTTGAAGAGAATGACTTACAGTCATAAAAACAACTGTAATTGTTCATCTAGGTGACAGCTATAATGCACAATTAAATTGAATGTTTGATATTTATTACAACAAACTGTAAGTCATATGTAAATTATGCAACTTTTTCACATGGGCTCAAATGCTAAACAGCATTACTTGATTCATGTTCCATCCCAGATTAAACTGTTGGGACCAATGCTCCGTCACATGTGCATGAGGTTCGAATCCAAACATTGTTTTTTTTAAAAATGGGTTTCAAAAGTAAATTTCAAAAATGTCTGTAAGTCCTTAATTAAGCACAACCAAATGTTTGAATGTTGTCAGAATGTAAACCGTTCCAACCACCCGATTTTTGGCAGTGAATGTGTATTGGGACCAGTATCAGAAGTAAAAAACATGGCGTATTTGAAAGGAAAAGTAAGGGACTACTTTGGAGTTGATCAGATAGACCATGCAGTGTCTGTTAAGTGGATTACTTTAAATGGAAACAAATACATTAGTGAAAAAACATTAGTAGTGTGTATGGCAAATGGTAGTAGTCTACCGGAATTTGGACTTGTGAGGAAAATATTTGTCATAAATTCATCTTTGTATTGTTTTGAATGTCAGATTTACAGTACAGTCTGTTTTGACAGAGACTACATGTCTTATAAAATTGAGGTTCCCAACCTGGCAGAGGCAACTGAACTAGTAAATGCAGACAACCTTGTTGACTTCACACCGTATTACATTTTAAGTCACAGGGACATTACATACGTCCCTGTGAAATATTACCTCGGAGATGTGATTGAATTACATAAAGCCTCAAGTGTGTGAGAATTTATAGGTGTGTTCTAGATTGAATACGTTTTGAATTATTCTGGATGTATAACAATTTCAAACAAAATAATTATTTAATTTGCCATTGGGATATTTTGGAATAATCTGCGTTCAATACAAGTTGAGTTCATCGACATTGTTTTGACAGCCCCAGGGTTAAATGAATCTGTGTTACTTTGTAAATGTGATTGTTCTACATACAATGAAATACAGTAAATCAGATTTACACCACTTTTTGACCAAGTGTTTTTGTTCACACAAGCAATTTGTCTTAATTTAATTTTCAAATACATGAACAGACACAAACAGAAAAATATATTTATAGATTTGAACTTTTTTAATTTTCTTGAAAATAGAATTTTTAGGAGTGGTATTATTCTTAAAATTAGCACAACAATCTAATTGAACATCCACCAAAACTCGCACTTTATAGCTGTCACTTGTTTCTGGTAAAATCTACCTCAAAATGAGTAAAAATTTACTTATCAAGACAGAATAAGACTAATTTTCTTAAATTAAGATTAATGAACTAGTACGCAATGTATTTTATAAGAATTTTAGTCTTTTATGGCAAAAAACAAGATGTATTTTCTAGAAATAAGATTTTTTTTACTTTCTTAGATTTCTGTTTTTGCAGTGTGTTATATGCCTCAAAATCACCTGAGAAGTATTCCAGTTTGACATGTTGCCACGGCAACAATATTTTTAGATATCAATATCCCCCCAGCAGATTTATATCGGCTGTGTTTTAACATTATTCTGATGAAGTTTGAAGCAAATCGAGTAAAAATAAGATGCTGAATTCAAAGCATTTTGAAAATGACACACTTCCTGCTGCCAGTTGGTGGCGCTATAACTTTGACTCCTAATAGTCACATATATGCGATCGACATCATACAATGAATAATCTGATGAAGTTTGACACTTCCTGTTTCTCAATTCTCGCCATAAATTCAACGCCTCGCTACGAGCAAACCGTTCGAGATATCAAAAATCCCCTGGCAATTTTTCATCCCCAATGTCTTGAGATCATGTTGACCGAGTTTGGTGGCAATCGAGTAAAAAACCTATGACAAGTATATCAAAATCCAGAGCATGCGCTTTTTACATAACTCTAAATAGCTGACTTCCTGTTGGGCGGAGCCTATGACATGCAATATGCAAGTTGTTCGGCACAATGAGATCTATATGTGTACTGAGTTTCATATTAATACGTGCAAGTATGTGTGAGCTATACAACAACATTTCTGACTGTGTTCCAGGGGGCGCCGTAGAGCCCCTGTGCCACGCCCGGGTCCCAGCCTCTGCAGGCTCCTAAAGGCCACAGATTCCAAAGTGTGTGCACATTTTCAAGAGTTTTTGAGTATGTTAAGGACTCCAAAAGCCCCCACAACTTTGATGACAAATATGAATAATAAACCCTAAATAGCCAACTTCCTGTTGGGCGGAGCCTATGATATGCAATACGAAAGTTGTTTGTATTGAGTTCTATACGTGTACCGAGTTTCGTACGCCAACGTACAAGTATGTATGATATATGGCCCTCCATATTCCAGGGGGCGCTATAGAGCCCCTGTGCCACGCCCGTGTATCAGTCTCTGCCCGGCCCTAATGGCCGCAGGTTCCAATGTGTGTGCCAATTTTCAAGACTTTTTAAGCATGTTAAGGGCCCCAAAAGCCCCCGTAACGTTAGAAAAAAAAATAAAAAAATAATAATAATAATAATAATAATAAATAATCCTAAGGAAAACAATAGGGCTCTCGCCACTCCAGGCTTGAGCCCTAATAATAATAATAATAATAATAATAATAATAATAAAAAATAATCCTAAGGAAAACAATAGGGCTCTCGCCCTCCAGGCTTGAGCCCTAATAATAAAAAACAAAGCAGATACAAGAGGGTCCTCGCACCTCGGTGCTCGGGCCCTAAATAAGCAATTCTGGCTCCACCTCTCCTGGCAGGATTGTCCTCTCATCAGTGCTCCTCTCGTACTGTTGCTATAAAACAGAGCGCTAATCGGAAACATCGGAGGGCCCTTTGTGCACTTCGGAGACCTGGTCTTCGAAGTCCTTGGCCTTCGAAGTGTGTACACTCAACTTTGGGACACAGCTACAGTGATGCACACACTCCCATGAGTCTCTTCAAAATGCTGTTCAAGTTTCCTGCCACTGTTTTGTATATTTTAGAAATTGCACCAATGATGCCTTTACTCTTTTGTTGTTGTTGTTTTTTTTTTTTGTTCCTAATAAACTGTTTAACTGCACTTGCAAGTGAATCTCAAGTTATTTAATGCAATAGTTATATATTCTAAATAAATAAAAATGATATATATCTATTACACATTATATGGGCATTTTTCTCTTCTCAGGTGTGAATCACAGCATTATGCATGATCATTCAAGACCATACCTGTTCTATTTAAATTAATATATTGTTTTCTGAGTAAGATGATTTTCACATCATTTTGCAGCAAAAACTCTAGCCACCAAGATCCAGTTCGCAAAAGTCTTGTGAACAAATGTTCTGTATGTGTTTTATGGCCTTATTTCAGTGATTTTACTTTTTTTTTTCTCTAAACACACATACACGTTTACTCAAAAACTTAATCATGTACATACATGGTACTCACCAGAGATGTAAAAAGTACTAGAGAACCATACTTGAGTAAAAGTACAAGTGCTCTATCAAAAAAGTGACTTGAGTAGAAGTGCTCTTTAAGCACCACACTTAAGTAGAAGTACTAAAGTATTCAACATTTTTTGTACTTAAGTATTGCAAGTAGTCTATTTTAAAATTTACTACTCAAGTACTGAAAGTAAAAGTAGAAGTATTGTGTTATGTAGCTATTAAAGAAAGTAGTCAAAAGTTTGAACATATTGTTTTTACTATTTCAAATGATTAACCTAAAGGACAATCAAAATTCCTTTGACTGTAACTTCTTGTAAACAAAAAACAGTTACTAGGGTTAGTTAGCCCAATTTGCAAAATGATGTCATTAATAACTTACCCTCATGTTGTTTCAAACCCGTAAGACATCAGAGGGTCATTTAGAATTTTTTGAAGCATCGAAAATACATTTTGGTCCAAAAATAGCAAAAACTAGACTTTATTCAGCATTGTCTTCTCTTCCGTGTCTGTTGTAAGACAGTTTAAAACAAAGCAGTTTGTGATATCTGGTTCGCGAACGAATCATTCGATGTAACCGGATCTTTTTTAAACAGTCCACCAAATCGAACTGAATCGTTTTAAACAGTTCGCGTCTCCAATACGCATTAATCCACAGATGAATTAAGCTGTTAACTTGTTTAATGTGTCTGACACTCCCTCTGAGTTAAAACAAACCAATATCCCGGAGTAATTCATTGACTCAAACAGTACACTGACTGAACTGATGTGAAGAGAGAACTGAAGATGAACACCGAGCCGAGCCAGAAAATGACTCGTTCACGAGTCAAGAACCGTTTCTGTCCGATTCGTGAACCGAGGAGCTGATGATACTGCCCATGTGTGATTTAGCGTGAAGCAAACCGACACACAGAGCGTCTGGAACCGTACTGATTCTTTATGTGATTGATTCTGAACTGATTCTGTGTTAATGTTATGAGCCCATGTGCAGTCAACGCCAATGACGCCATTGCATCGAGCGCAAAAGAATCGGTGAACTGTTTTCTTCAACTGGTTTATTGAATCGAACTGTCAGAAAGAACTAACGTTACTGGTCATCCAAAAACCGATGCAACCGGTTCTTGACTCGTGAACGAGTCATTATCTGGCTCGGCTCGGTGTTCATCTCTCTCTTCACAGCAGTTCAGTCAGCACGCGCAGTCTCGCTTGATTCGCTCAATGATGTGCCAGCTTCATCAAACATGCCATCTACAGTTCTGGCAGTGGTTTGTAATGGAATGATTCGTAACATTATTATAATTGTAACGAGTAACGATGCAGCACATAAAAAAAATATCGGAGTAAAAGTATTAAACTCAGCGAAAATATGTACCGAAGTAAAAGTGGAAGTAGGAGAAAAAAATAATACTCTAGTAAAGTACAGATACCGCCTTTTAGTACTTAAGTACAGTAGTGAAGTAGTTCTACTTCGTTACTATACATCTCTGGTACTCACATATTATTGTAGCCCAGTTTGTGCTGATTACAGTGTTATTAAACTTCAGCCATTAAAATGTTTATAAGCATTTTTTATATTCACATGATATAAAAACAAAAATGAAGGCGTATCAATTGAATTTAAGATAAAAAATAGATGATAAAGAATTAATTTGACAGAGCTCAAACTAAAAAAAATGCAGAAGCAACAAACAGGAAGTCTGAAACATTTCAGGCTGGGCAGCTCTGTTCTTTTTCTTTTTTTTTTTTTTTTTTATTTATTTTTTTTTTTTTTTTAGATAAATGACTTACAAACAAATCAACATACAAGTGCAATATTTCACAAGACAAATATCACACCTTTAGACAAGATGACAAATCATAACAACAGCAAAAAATTAAAAAATAACTAAAATAAAATAAATGAGTAAAAAAAGAAAAAAAAGAAACAGCATATTACCTCCTTTTTCCTAATTAGACATTCATTATATATATATAAATTTTTGAGAACACAATGGGGACTTTACAGTATCAAAAATTTCTCCATAAATTTTAACAAAATTTCGTTCTTTTTATTTTTAACTAACTTTAACGATTTCTTTAGCGATTCCATCTCGATTAAGAATAGACTACATTTAGGTATGCATTTTGCAAA
Source organism: Carassius gibelio (assembly GCF_023724105.1). Lineage (NCBI taxonomy): Eukaryota > Metazoa > Chordata > Actinopteri > Cypriniformes > Cyprinidae > Carassius > Carassius gibelio. The sequence goes on from NC_068398.1 coordinate 48,487,459, forward strand.
TTTTTGTTTATGGATGTAATATTTACCATGCAGGATACAAAAGTTCACCACATATTCAAACATTTTGCTTCTATGTGTGAAAGAACATATAACATCTTTTAGAGATAATTTATAATTCACCTTTCTTGGGGCAAAAAGAAAAAAACTAACGTCAGACCAAAATTTTAAAGACACATCACAATTGTAAAACAAATGAGCCAAGTCTTCCTCGTGTACATTACAAAAAATACACTTGCTGTCAATGTCCATGAATTTTGATAACAAAGCTTTACATGGGTAGATTTTGTGAAGTATTTTAAAGTGTAACTCTTTAACTTTATTTAGCATACAAAATTTGTTTGGATTTAACCATGTTTCTTTCCAACGAATATCATCAATTTGTGCATTCCAAAAAAATTTCCCTCTAGGAGAAATTTTATGTTTGGATTGAAAAATTAATCTAATATTTTTATTCTTACAGGAATGAGAAAATATTTTGATACCATCAATTATTAACTCAGGAAGTTTCCTTTCGTTACTTCCAAAAGTAAGGTGACTTTTCATCAGATGTTTTAACCCATTGGGAATAGCTTTAACAACTTGCTGAAACTCTTTAAATGGAATGGGGAAATTGTAAATAAACATAAAATCTTCATAAGACAAAACATTTCCATTTTCATCAAACAAATCCATGACAAAAAATATATTTTTTTCAAACCATTTCCGTAAAAATAAAGATTTATTCCTAGAGGTAATAAGACAATTGTTCCAGAGAAGCATTTTGTGTGGAGAAAAGTTTTCCAAGCTAATAACATTTGCTGGTGAAATTTGGATAGAATAACTGGTAATTTCCCAGGCAGATAGTTACATCTCAATATAAAAGATAAGCCTCCAAGCTTGTTAAAGATGGACTGGGGGATAAAGAACCATAATGAATTTTCATTTCTTTGACAGTTTCTTAACCAATTAAGTTTAAAGGTATTGTTAATATCAAAAAAATCTAACATCTCTAAGCCACCATCAACTCTTTTGCCTGATATAATGTCCTTTTTTAACTTGCAAGGTTTATTTTTCCAAATAAAGTCGAGAAAGGTTTTATTAATTTCTTTGGAAGTTTTATCACTGACGTAAAGAGAGAGAGCTGGGTAAACAAATCTGGAAAGACCCTCAGCTTTGGAAAGCAAAACTCTCCCAAACAAGGTCAAATCCCTTTGTAACCAGTTGTTAAAGATTTTTTTAGTTTTATTAATTTTAGGCATAAAATTCAATTGTTCACGCGTGTGTTTATTTTTAGAAATATGAATGCCAAGGTATTTAATGGAGTCCTTTACTGGTATGCTTTCAAAGAATAGATCTATAGAATCGTGTATAAATAGTATTTCACATTTCCTAAGGTTTAACATTAAACCAGAGGAACTGGAAAATTTGGAAATACATTCCAGGGCTGTTTTAACTTGCTTTTTATCTCTCAGAAATAAAGCAGTGTCATCTGCCAATTGAGAAATCTTGATTTCTCTATCAAATATTTTCAGTCCCAGAATGTTATGATTATTCAAAATGTAAATAGAAAGAAGTTCAGCCACTAATAAAAACAGAAAGGGAGAGATTGGACAGCCTTGTCGTATGCCACGATGAATCCCAAATCTTTTAGAGGTTCCCATATTAAGAATAATAGAGCTATTAATATCTTTATAAAACATTTTAATGACATCAATGAAATTATTGCCAAAACCAAAAAATTTCAGTGAGTGGAGTAAGAAGCCGTGTTCGATGGTGTCAAAGGCTTTACAAAAATCTAACAACACAATAAGAGCCCCTGAATCAATTTGATCAGAATAGTCTAAAAGGTCAATTATAAGGCGAATGTTGTTACTAATGTGCCTATTTTTCATAAAACCTGTTTGAGTCTCATTAATGATTTCATTTAATCCAGATTTTAATCTTTTTGCATATACTAGTGCAAACAATTTATAGTCTATATTTAGTAGAGTGATAGGTCTCCAATTGTCTATATTTTGGGCATCTTTATCTGGTTTCGGAATCAAACAGATTAAACCTTGTTTCATAGTTGTGACCAAATCCTGTTTTTTAATACATTCATTAAACAATAAGAAAAGGGGATCTTCCAATACCTTCCAAAAGTGTTGGTAAAATTCAATTGAAAGGCCATCTGGACCCGGACTCCTACCTTTTTTCATATATTGGAGAGCTGACAGTAATTCGTCCTTCTTAAGGGCAGTATCACAACGGTTTTTAAAGTCATTACTAATTAATGGAATAAAATCTTGAATGTCATTAGTAAATGATTTACATAGGTCATAATTAAAGTTAGACTGATAAAGTTTTTCATAAAAGTTGCTGACAAAATCTGAAATTAGTTTGGGATCCTTGCATAAGGTGTTGTTAATATATAATGCAGACAAAGAGTTTCTCTTAAAATTCCTTTTTCAAGGGCAAAGAAATAGGCAGTATTCCTCTCTCCCTTTTCTATCCACCTAGCTTTTGAACGCACAAAAGCTCCACTGGCCTTGCTAATATACAAGTCATCAAGTTTTAATTTTAAGGACTGGAGCTCACTTTCCTGTGTTTGAGAGAGTGTCTGAACTTTCCAAAGAATATCAATTTTGTTTAATAGCTCAGTTTCTAAGCAATCTCTGTCTTTTTTCAATTCCTTACTTCTCCTAATAGCTAATTCTCTGGATTTAAATTTAAATAACTCCCATTTAGATGCATAATCTGATTCCTCTGAATTAAAGATATTGGTGGCTAACATTTCAATATTTTTTGTAAAAATGTTATCTTCTAATATAGAGTTGTTAAGTTTCCAATAACCACGGAGGCAGCTGGGTTTATGAACAGTCTGTAAAGACAACTCAATCAGAAGGTGATCTGAAAATGGAGCATAATGATGGGAGATATCTTGAACATGTTGTAGCAGACTGAATGAAATAAGAAATAGGTCAATTCTCGATTTTAAGGACTTTGACGCATTGCTCCATGTATATTCAAATGAATTACTATTAAAGTAGCGCCACGAATCCACCAAAGATAGATCTTTGCATAAGGAATCAATAATATTAAAGCTTTGAGAGTGAGGTCTTACTTTCCTTGGAAACCTATCCATTAAATCATCAGGGACTTCATTAAAATCTCCTGCGATTATTAACTTAGCATTTGGGGTTGTTTTCAGCAATTGAGATAGAATGAGAGAAATGTCGGTGAAAAACGTATTATTCATAGAGTGTGAATTAAACCCATAAATGTTACAGATAATAAAGATGGCATTATCTAATTTAACAGTTAGAATAACCCATCTGCCTTCAGGGGAAGACATAGAATTAACAATATCTCCTTTAAACTTATTAATTAAAATAAGTACAACAGCTGAATTATTTGTCCCATGACTAAAATAAACCATATCGCCCCATTGAGCTTTCCAAAATTTTGAATCAGAAGCAGCCGAATGTGTCTCTTGCAAAAAAATAAAATCTGCATTATAACGTCTACAAAACAGAAAAATTGCTTTTCTTTTAATGTCATCTCTTAAGCCCCGCACATTTAAAGAAACAATGTTCAGCTGTTTGAATTCGAAATTGTCCATTAACAAATAAAAGTATGATAAAAATTTAGAGGGAAAAAAAGAAAAAAGGAAAATGACAACCACAAAGTGTAGCTATTGAACACCTAAATTTAAAGTTCTGTAACTTAACGCTATTTGCCTTAAGAAGGTTCAGGGAATTAGTATAATAAGGTCGAAAAGCCCTTAGAAAAAAGTAAACGATATAACTGGGCAAACATGCAGAAAAAACTACATCGAACCTGACAACGCGGTTAGAAACTTGTAGTCCTTTTACGGATGCTGTGCTGAATTGGCAGCGATTCTCTTGTTATTGATAACAGCAAAGGGACCGCTGAAACCGGCCTTCTTTCCCTCCTTCCGTGCCGCCAGGACAAGGGGCCAAAGTTTATTCCGACTATCAATGTCCGCTTTGGAGAGAGATTCCTTGATATAGAGAGCGTGCTCTCTCAGGTAGAGAGAATTCTTAGCTTCCACCCATAAGATGTCGCGGTACCTCCGTATGGCGAATCTAATGATGATGTGTCACGGCGAGCCATCCGGCCGTTGTTTGCCTACACGATGGACCACATCCACAGCCTCCTCTAGCTTATCTTTGATTCGCGGGACCACTCTGGCAAGATGATTGATGGTGATTGATCGGACATTTTCTTCCTCACGTTCTTTCACACCCAGCAATTTCAAACACCACTTGCGGCTGTACCTTTCTAGCTCTTCCACTCTAGACTTGAGAGACACACTCTCCTGTTGCATATGTTGTATCGAAGCTTCGGCCTTATCGATCCTTTCGCCTTGAGTGGCAACATCTGAAAGGAGTCGAGTGACGGTGTCGGATAAAGAGTTCACAGCCGCAGTTGTGATCTCAATGGAGCTCTCGATGTGAGTTATTTTTTGAAAAACCGCGTCTTGCTTGGAGTTCAGGGACTGAATGGCGTCGAATATCTCAGTAAGCGATACAACACTATCAGCTTTTTTCTTTTTTCCAGGAGGACCTTTACTGGGTGTAGCACATCCTTCCAAATCCTTTTCAAACTTATCTTGTGATCGTAGGGAGGTTTCTCCGGATTCAGGCACGGAGACATCCATGTTTTGTTCAAGAGATTCACAAGACATCAGGCTGTCGAAGTTCCACTCGGCACGCAGGTTCCTATTAACTCGTTTTTTGCCCATTAAACTCAAAGGCGGGATCCAGCTTTTGTTCTACAGTTTTTAACGAGTAAAATCATCCGCCATAGGGACAAAATAACGACCCGTTGACCAAAAAAAACCTTCTTAACTAGAACAGGTGCAAATAACAGATCTACTCAGCAAGACGCCATCTTGGCCTCGACTATGGGCAGCTCTGTTCACTTGTAGGAAGTGAGGCTGCTGGGACTCATGATGTGGTGATGTGGTGGTGGTGGGGGGGTTGGATTGTAGATTTACATTTACATTTAATCATTTAGCAGACGCTTTTATCCAAAGCGACTTACAAATGAGAACAATAGAAGCAGTCAGGTTAACAAGAGAACAACAACAGAATACAAGTGCCATGACAAGTCTCAGTTAGTCTAGTATAGAACGCATAGCCAGGTGTATATATATATATATATATATATATATATATATATATATATATATATATATATATATATATATATATATATATATATATATATATATATTTTTTTTTTTTTTTTTTTTTAATTAAATGAAAAAGACAAGAAAAGGAAAAGTACTGGTGTTAGTAGGCAGGCGAAAAAGATGAGTCTTTAGATGTTTCTTGAAAATGAGTTAAGACTCAGCTGTACGAATTGAGATTGGGAGGTGATTCCACCAGCTGGGCACAGTCCAGGAAAAGGTCCGTGAGAGTGATTTTGAATTTCTTTGGGATGGCACCACAAGGCGTTGTTCACTTGCAGAGCGCAAACTTCTGGAGGGCACATAGGATTTAACCAGTGAGTTTAGGTAAGTTGGTGCCGTGCCAGTGGTCGTCTTGTAGGCAAGCATCAGTACCTTGAATTTGATGCGAGCAGCTACTGGTAGCCAGTGTAACCTGATGAGGAGAGGAGTAACATGAGCTTTTTTTGGCTCATTGAAGACAACCCTCGCTGCTGCATTCTGGATCATTTGCAGAGGCTTGACAGTACATGCAGGAAGGCCCGCCAGGAGAGCATTACAATAGTCCAGTCTGGAGAGAACAAGAGCTTGGACAAGAAGTTGAGTTGCTTGCTCTGACAGGAAGGGTCTAATCTTCCTAATGTTGTATAAGGCAAACCTGGAGGACCGGGTCGTTGTAGCAATGTGGTCAGTGAAGTTTAATTGATGATCCATCACAACTCCTAGGTTTCTGGCTGTCCTCGAAGGAGTTATGGTTGACGAGCCCAGCTGTATAGAGAAGTTGTGATTAATCAATGGGTTAGCTGGAATCACCAGTAGTTCAGTCTTTGTAAGGTTAAGCTGAAGGTGATGGTCATTCATCCAGCTAGAAATGTCACTCAGACAGGCTGAAATGCGAGCAGCTACCGTCGGGTCATCAGGCTGGAATGAGAAGTAGAGTTGGGTGTCATCAGCATAGCAATGATAAGAAAAGCCATGCTTCTGAATGACAGATCCTAAAGATGTCATGTAGATGGAGAAGAGAAGTGGTCCAAGTACTGAGCCTTGAGGAACCCCAGTAGCAAGGTGGTGTGACTTTGAAACATCACCCCTCCAAGACATACTGAAGGATCTGTCAGAGAGGTAGGACTTAACCCACAGGAGAGCAGTTCCAGAGATTCCCATCTTTCTGAGGGTGGACAGGAGAATCTGGTGATTAACAGTGTCAAAAGCAGCAGACAGGTCCAGTAAGATGAGTACAGAGGATTTTGAAGCTGCTCTTGCTAGTCGCAGGGCTTCAGTAACCGAGAGCAGAGCAGTCTCAGTTGAGTGGCCACTTTTGAAGCCAGATTGGTTGCTGTCCAGGAGGTTGTTCTGTCCAAGGAACATAGAAAGCTGGTTGAACACAGCCCGCTCAAGTGACTTTGCAATGAATGGAAGAAGGGATACCGGTCTGTAGTTTTCAATAAGCGCTGGATTTAGAGATGGTTTCTTGAGCAGTGGGCTTACCCGAGCCTGCTTGAATGCTAAGGGAAATGTTCCAGATTGAAGAGAGGAGTTGATAATGAGAGTAAGTGAAGGTATGACTGAAGAAGAGATCGCTTGAAGGAGGTGAGTGGGGATAGGATCAAGTGGACAAGTAGTAGGATGATTGGGGCAATGCGTGCTGGTCTAGACAACAGTGGGCAAAAGTTGTCCAAGCAAGATGTTAAAGTGGAGAAAAGAGTGTCCGTAGCACTGTTCGTGTCCAGAGCAGAAAACTGAGAGAATGGTGGAAGAGAGGATGAAACCACAGCAGATAGGCGAGATGGAGAGAGTGAGCGTAGGTTCCGTCGAAAGGTGACCTGCGTTGGAGTGTGTGCCACTTCAGGAGTAAGTGCTAGGTTAGCAGTAATGAGGATGTGATCAGAGGTGTGCAGTGGAGCAACTGAAGAGGTGTCCACAGAGCAACCGCGCGTGTAGATGAGGTGAAGTTGGTTGCCTGATTTGTGAGTCGCTGTAGTGGACACTAGCTTGAGATCAAATGAGGTGAGCAGAGTTTTGAAGTCAGCAGCCTAGGGTTTATCTAAGTGGATATTGAAGTCACCAAGCAGTACCAGAGGAGTACCATCTTCAGGAAAGTTTGATAGCAGCACATCCAACTCCTCCAAGAAGTTTCCCAGTTGACCTGGAGGACGATAAATGACCACAAAGTGGATTTTAACAGGGTGGGTTACAGTAATGGCATGTGATTCAAATGAACCAGTACCTGTAGGTGATGGCTGAAGTTCAAATTTCCATTCTTTGGATATAAGGAGACCCGTACCTCCACCCCTCCCAGTGGTACGAGGAGTGTGGGAACAAGTGAAATTAGTAGAGAGGGCTGCAGGGGTGGCAGTATCTTCAGGTTTGATCCAAGTCTCTGTCAGAGCCATGAGGTTGAGACCGGAATGGGTAGCAATAGAGGAAATGTCAGAGCCATGAGGTTGAGACCGGAATGGGTAGCAATAGAGGAAATGAAGTCTGCTTTGTTAACTGCAGACTGGCAGTTCCAGAGACCAACTGGAATAGAGAGCATAGTAATAGAGGTCAGAGGGACATGGCGTAGGTTTGTCAGACAGGCCTTCCTGCGATGTACAGAGCGTGCTCTCCGAGTGTTAGTAGTGATAGTAGAGATCTAAAAGCACATAGTGACTACAAGTGTTAGATATATTTGAGGACAAACTATACAAAGAGTGGAAAAAAAGAGAAAAGCAATACTCAGGTGCCCTGTCGGTGTCCTTGCTTGGTGGAGTCGCGCAGGTAGAGTCGATTGTCTTTACACTCGTCGGTCAGCACACGAGGAGACTTCACACGAGGGTTGCCACGACCGCTGCCGCGGTGAAACCTAGTGCTTTGTATTAGCCTGATTACCTGTGATTGAAGTCAGCTGGCCACGCCTCACTATTTAGCAGATCGAAACCAGGCAGTCCCGCGATAGGCAAACGCAAAACCAAGCGCCACTTTCAGCACGTATTAACCACGGTAAGACACACACAATTTAAACCAAGAAAACTTTCCTAGCAATGATGATCACACACTAGTCTGATGAGAAAACAAGACAAAAACACTCACAAGCTGCTGTCCTTATATGTTGCTCGACTGTTTCTTCTGACAAGTGCTTTCCAAACAGCTAATTAAGTACTTTCACTGGCTTTGGCCACGCCTCACTATTTAGCAGATCGAAACCAGGCAGTCCCGCGATAGGCAAACGCAAAACCAAGCGCCACTTTCAGCACGTATTAACCACGGTAAGACACACACAATTTAAACCAAGAAAACTTTCCTAGCAATGATGATCACACACTAGTCTGATGAGAAAACAAGACAAAAACACTCACAAGCTGCTGTCCTTATATGTTGCTCGACTGTTTCTTCTGACAAGTGCTTTCCAAACAGCTAATTAAGTACTTTCACTGGCTTTGGCCACGCCTCACTATTTAGCAGATCGAAACCAGGCAGTCCCGCGATAGGCAAACGCAAAACCAAGCGCCACTTTCAGCACGTATTAACCACGGTAAGACACACACAATTTAAACCAAGAAAACTTTCCTAGCAATGATGATCACACACTAGTCTGATGAGAAAACAAGACAAAACACTCACAAGCTGCTGTCCTTCTATGTTGCTCGACTGTTTCTTCTGACAAGTGCTTTCCAAACAGCTAATTAAGTACTCTCACTGGCTTTGGCCACGCCTCACTATTTAGCAGATCGAAACCAGGCAGTCCCGCGATAGGCAAACGCAAAACCAAGCGCCACTTTCAGCACGTATTAACCACGGTAAGACACACACAATTTAAACCAAGAAAACTTTCCTAGCAATGATGATCACACACTAGTCTGATGAGAAAACAAGACAAAACACTCACAAGCTGCTGTCCTTCTATGTTGCTCGACTGATTTAGGTTTGTCACAGTGCAGCTCTTTTTGTGTAGTGCTGCTGTGGTTCTCCCAGACTTTTCAGTCTGTTCTCTCGCCTCACTCCCCCATACCACCTCTCCAACAAACACAACCTACACTATCAGATATTTATTTAATAGTAAATGGGAAACCTATTTTTGAATGGAGGTAGCTGACTTGTTATGACTTTAGCCTGGAAATTAGTCAACAAATCAGTGAGCACATTTACATGCAACCAGTAAGCTGATAACTCACAAATATCAGCTTATTAACATAACCAGGTTTCCCCGTTTACATGCACATCAGAAACCTGACAAAGCAACTGTGTTTAAATGACTTTATTAATAAATCAGGTTATTTCCCTTTAGTAACGTCAAAATATAATCATTTACATATCTGACTCCCAGTATTCCATATGTCTGTCAGTTGTGATGTTAAATAAAGCTTGCATGTCAGTGTGAAACTTACAGCTAATATCCTCTCATGCAGTTAAATGCAGCATTTTGACTGAACCCATTCTACTTATGCTGCACGAGATGAGAACTATTATAATTGTGAATCTGCTTTTGTGATATGTTTCTTTATTTCTTTACTGCAAGATATTTGCTCGATCTAGATACACTTAAATCTGCACCAACGATGTGTTTCTGTCACATATGACACATGAGCCATCAGAAAGTGGGTTATTGTGTTTACATGCCATGCGAAATAGTGGTAAGGGGCAAAAAACTACCTGTGTCGACCAGTTTATGCTTGCCCATTTACTGCCATAGTCCAATAAAAGAAAACGGGTTACTACATTTACTGTATTTTTTTATTTTTATTAAGCATAATCAGTTTAAGAGCATGCATGTAAACGCACATAGTATGTCTTGCCTTAATTGTAAAATTGCCAGAACAGAGAAATAAATGAATGAAAAATAAATGTGATTTTACATTTTCTATAACAAGTTGTAATTATTTTACAAATTTTTACATCTCACAATTGATTTTGTAGCTTTGGTTCTTCTGTTTACAGTTTTAAAGGAAATTTGTCCTTGGAAATACATGAAGTATATGTACAGTAGGAGGACAACCAGAATGGGTAACACTGCCACAGGCGTTAACTGAAAAGTCAGTCGCGTGTTAAAATTATTCTCGAAACTTACACCAAAGGCAAAGGGATGGATTGTGAACGGTTAATTTTGGTTAATTTTGTTTTTAAAAAATCATCTTTAGGTTCCAACATTTCCTTTTTTCATTATTCTTGATTTTTCAAACTGCTAACACTTTGCCTTTTCGAATTATGCCTTTACTGTGTGACTGAAAATTGAGTATTATCTGTTTCAGCTTTATGATTGCACTGGTGCATCATGCGCACATATTCATTGGAAAATAATAATATGGGCTGCAAGAAAATATTGAATAAAAAAAAAAGAGTACGGCTGCTGTGAGTGCAGGCGGTTTTAATAGTGCTTTTTACTATACAAATCGTTACAAAGCAACTTTACAGAAAATTACTTTTCTACAATATTTAGTATTAGCTTATAAGTGGTGACTGAGTTCAGTTTACGGATTGTCTCAAAACGAGTAGCTAGAAAACAAAAGCAAATAGACCAGAGTTATACTCAAACAGCTGATTACACCAGATCACCCTCTTGTAACACTAAGACTGAAAATATATGTGAAGTTCGTGATGTGTTGTGTGCTCCAAAATAAGTGCAAGCACTGCATGCATGCTCTGTATGCATTGCTCATATACTTGTATACTTGCATACCCTATATATATACTCTACTCTACGCAAATATTCAGGGGGTTATGCATAAGGTATACATGACACCTGACAAACAACTATTCAAAAAGCTTTATTCAACCTGGTTTTAACTGTCAAAGTATTATTATCTCATCTCATTTTTAACAGTTACATTTTTAGTTCATTTTTGACATAGTTGTCCGATGACATACTGATTGTGGCACTTACAGTGTCAAAACCACATAGTACTTGTGTTTGTGTGAATTAGAGTAAGTTAGTAACTCTTAACTTACCACTAACAAAAATGACAGTGCCTCTGTAGTGAGGCCAGCCTCCTCGTTGTTTCCTCCCATGGCCCATTCAATTACGGCTGAGTAGGTGGCAAAGGGATTCACATCCTGGTCCATCTTGGAATCATCATACCCCCTTATGGCATCAGTTTTTATGTCACTGAGCTTCCCAAAATCCTCCCCTTCACTCCACCGCACCACTGCAAATTTCCTCTCCATGTGTTCTAAAATGATCAAATAAATAAAAATCATTGTTTGGCTTAGCAATCAATAAATGACTGGCAGACAGAAACTGTTATAAAGCTAACATTTAACATCAGTATTCTGACAAAAAACACTTCTAATATTAGGTATCTGCAGGGTTAGGCAAGTTATATTTAAGACTTTATTTCCACTCAAAATGAAATTAAAGACCCATTTTGAATATATTGTGATACACAATTCTGTTGTCTAAATTGATAATATCAAGCACATATTAAACAAATTTCTTTCTAAATTTGATTTGAAATATCCAAAGGAATATAATCTGATTAGCAGATTAGGTTATTGATAGGTTAAATGTAATATGTCTTTATGATTCTTGTGATATTAACTTCTTTCATATAATGTTTTTTATAACTGTTCACCTACCTGACAGGTGCCTCTATAGCCTACAACCAACCAGAAAGGGTCCGGTGGGTCCGGTGTTTCCTATTAACAGACAGTAACGTTAGAGAAATACTGAAAGCACATTAACATTAACTTACTGACTACAAGATGTTCTTGAACATGAATATTTTGGCCAAAGGCTGTGCAACCAAATGTAGTAAACATATAAATAATCATTCTATTTAGTGGTTTAAAAACCTTAGAATAAAAAACAAAGGTTCTGTAATATTGACATGAAAATAAAATGGTGGAGACCAAATATTTATGCAGACATTGAAAAAATGTTAACTTTGCCTTCTGCCAATGCGTTAACTTACTGGATCTGTTATAATCTAAGACTCATCCAACGTTACACTTGTGTTATTATCATATAAACATTATTAAAAATAAGGATAATTAACGTTAACTTAACTTATCTTGCTAAAATGCACCACTTTGGGTAATATAAGCTGAAAGTGACTGTGCAGCTAACTTAATTTAGCTAACTAACGTTACAACTTTAACATGTAATGTTTAACCAGTTAACGTTCGCCATTAAAAAAATCAGTTGTTACTTGTACTTTGTAATGTATTTCAAATTTCAAAACATTGAAGCTTAAATCGTAATGTTAACTCTAGATTTACCAAACTATGTCGTCTGTTGGCCGTTCGTCGGTCGTGATTCAAAAGATGCCTTCTTTTTCAACCTTCTACTTTCTTCCCTCCATACGGTGTTCTGCAGTGTACTCGTTCTCTCTCTCTCTCTATTGCTATCTATCTATCTAGCGGCCCTGCGTATGCGCATTACCCACAAGCTTGCACGGCTCTGTAGTCATTATTTTCGAGGAACGGGAACGTTAGCTAGCTGAAGTTTCCGGTAACTTTCTAGCTCTAAAATGGACACATCGCGTCGACAATGACATTAGCTAGCTTCACCAGCAACCCTAATAGACATTAATACTGGTAACTATGTCGAAAAGAAAGCACAACGTTACTGCTAACATGAAAGAAAAGGTTTGGTTGAGAGAAAATGTTCCTATAGATACTTTGACAAGATGGAAAAAAAGGTTTGTACTAAATTACACCTGTTTCCTAATCCAGCTTGTAACTTCTGCTTAAAGGAGAACTCCGGTCAATTTTAACATTGAGCTCATTTTTTTGTACATTTGGAGTGATGTCAGTACAGAGAACAACAACAAAATCGGTGTTCCCTACACCGTGTTATCTTCTTTTTAAAATGTGCACCCTGTTGACTTCAATGGGCACGTTTAAACCTGTATTAAGAAAATTGATGTTAATTCTGCCCGCGAAAATACCTGAAAAACTTACTGTTTTCAGTCGAAGTCCACAGTAGAACGCGCCTGAAATCGACAATCGACTACTGTGGACTTCGACCGAAAACAGGAATTTTTTCAGGTATTTTCGCTGGCAGAATTAACATCAATTTTATTAATATCTTTCACATCTACTGCAATCAGATTCACTGTGTTCACTCTAAATAAACTCACTCACATGACTCACATGGCTGTGCATTTGTAATGACACATCAAGGATGTTAAAGCAGGCTAAACGCAGGCGTGCCCCATTGAAGTCAACAGGGTGCAAATTTTAAAAAGAGGATAACATGGTGTAAGAAACACCGATTTTTGTCTTGTTCTCTGTACTGACAGCACTTCAAAAAAAAAAAAAAACAAGCTTAATGTTAAAATTGACCGGAGTTCTCCATAAAGGTTGCAGTGATTCGTTCCCAGTTAACGTTAGTTACCGTAACGTTACTGTCCACTGTTTCTTTAGGAAAATCAACAGAACTTTGACTCACATCGAAAAACATAGTGTTATACGATTCATGTCCTCTTGATCTTATTATTGATCTTACATTGTAAAAGTTATGTAGCTTATAAGATGATACTTATTACTAACTGTTTTACCTTTGCGATTTAAATATATTTGCAGCTCATATCTGTTGTGAACAACTTAGATGTGTGAATTTCCTATGTGATTGTATCGCATTTCTGTGTTGTTAAAGGGATAGTTCACTTTGAAATTAATTTTTTATATGTTTTAGCTTACCTCAAGGGTATCCAAGATGTAGGTGTCTTTGTTTCCACAGTATTTTCAATTTTGATATTTTTTGGTCAAACCGTTCTTGTCTGTCAGTCATATAATGCAGGTCTATGGTCACCACCTCAAAGAGCATGCACAGAGAAGTCCAAATTAAACATGATTTAATGACTCGTAAATGTAAGTACACATTGCTAAGACACAAAACGAGCGGTTTGTGTGAGAAAACGAACAGTATTTATATAATTTTACCTCTTTTAACCACAGCCACGTCCAAGTACTCTGAGGGCACGGGCGCTTCTGTCTGCGCAAGCGCCGGAAAGCCCTGGAAGCAGTGGTGGTAAGTAACAAAGTAAAAATACTTTGTTACTTTACTTAAGTATTTTTTTCGGGATCTGTACTTTACTTGAGTATGTTTTATTTGCATCTACTTTCACTCTTACTCCACTACTATATTAAAGACAAAGTTTACTTTTTACTCCGATAAATTTCCCCATGCCCGCTCCAAGTATTTATTACACTGATTTTACAAACCAATGAAAAACGTGGTTTTCTTTTGAAAAAAGAATGCGCGACTTTGCGAGTTCTTTGCCAACATAGGCTCTTGCAGCAGTTAGTTCGAGGTGGAAGATAACCGCTAAAACAGGTGATAGTGCAGCTCTTGCTGCCCGCAATGATCCAAAGATTCCCGACAGGGATCACCCATGGCCATATCTCAGGGGCGTAGATTACACGGGGGAAGTGCCACCCCCCCCCCCCACTTTTAAAATCACGAAAATTCATCCCCCGCACTTTTTCGGGCAAGTGTGTCCGCTTAGAAGTTTTCAATAGCTCGTGTGAATAAATATAGATTTAAACTCAAAGAGACAGGGTTGTCTGCGCATGACCTAATGTTTTATTCGGACCGAGAAGGCGAGATGAACATCACAGAGCACTAAACACTCCTGCAGTGTGTGTTTCATTCATACTCGAAGCCAGAGGGCGCTCTCGTGCAGAAAGTCATTCCAGGAAACTCCTAATATGGACAAAAGCATCCAGCTATTGCTGTATGAAAACAGTTATTTTCACAGAAAAACATTTTTGGGAACATGAAGACATTAGTATACGATTACGACAATATGTGGTTATTCAAGTAATCTCCAGCAGGTGATAAATAAATTATATGAACAACGCAGTGCTAATTGGCATAGCATTTATTACAGAATAGGAAATATTCTGCCTTATTATGTGATAAAAAAGTGTTTGTAGTATATAAACAAATCATTATTATTTGTTATTGTCCAGCAGTTATAGATTTCTAAGCCAATTAAAAGCTAGAAATTAAAGAGTTGCCTATGGTATCCACTACCTGTCATGATTCTGCCCTCGTGTCCTTGGTTTTTCCCTAGTCTTGAGGCAGGATCATGACAGACCCATGTTTTGTGTACAAGCACATGGCCTTGTCTTTGGGCCATGTGCTTGTGTTGTCTCGTTCCCTTGCCCCGCCCCCCTTGTTAACCTAGTCGTGTCGTGATTGCTATCTGTGCCACCTGTCGTGTCTTGTTCCCCTATTTAGATCTCCCAGTGTGCTCTGTCTTGCGTCGGTTCATTGTTCCTCACCTGTGATTATACCCTGGTAACCCCTTTGAGATATTGTGTCCTGTATAACCGTGAGTGTTTATTTGTAGTTAGTGTTCTCTAGTTTTGAGTCTTTGTTTATCTTGCCTAATCAGTCCTGTTTAGTTATTTTTTGTATCTGCCCTAGTCCTTGTTTTCCCCCTCGTGGGTTTTTGTTTTCCATTTTTGTATTAATAAATCCTGTGTGTAACCCGATTCCTGTCTGCACCTGAGTTCCTCCCTTACCAATCCCTGACAGAATGAACCGACCAAAAGGTGAGAGCTGGCGTGCCCGTGCCAGCAGCGGTGAGAGCTGGTGTGCCCGTGCCAGCAGTGGAGAGAGCTGGCGTGCCCGTGCCAGCAGCGGTGAGCGCTGGCGTGCCCGAGCCAGCAGCGGTGAGCGTGCCCGAGCCAGCAGCGGAGAGCGCTGGCGTGCCCGAGCCAGCAGCGGTGAGCGTGCCCGAGCCAGCAGCGGTGAGCGCTGGCGTGCCCGAGCCGGCAAAGAAGAGAGCTGTATGCAAGTCTGCAGTCGTGAGAGCGGAGGAGAGTGCCGCGGCCGACTCTGCAGCAAAGACTCTAGTACAGTCTGTCTCATCTCGTAAGGAGATGCCAATTATCCTAGCAGCTAAAGCCTTCTCAGATTATTTGTCTAGTCTTGTCCGGATCCTAGAAGTCCCCGTCAGTCCTGTCTTGTCCCCAGACCCTGTCCCCAGAAGTCCCGAGTGTCCAGCCGTTGTCTCCCCGTGTCCTGTTGTCCCCCCGAGCCCAGCTGAAGTGGTCATGTGTCCCGTTGATGTAGCCCCGTGTCCCGTTGATGTAGCCCCGTGTCCCGTGAACGTTGCCCTGTGTCCCGTAGATGTCCCGTGTCCTGTTGTCTCCCCGTGTCCAGCTGTCGTTGCCCCGCGTCCCGTAAGTGTTGCCCCGCGACCCGTGTCTGCTCCCGTCATGTCCTCTCTCAGTTGTCCAGAGACCCCTTCCCCCCCCTCACCACCCAGACCTGCCCGGACCCCTCGTCATCAGCCTTCGGCCCGCCCTCCTAAGACTCCTGCCCCACCCACCCACCCTGGTCTGTCCCCCATGAACTTTGTGGTCCCGCCTCCTCCCCTTCCCTGTTTGTTTTTTTTGATTTGTCACCCTAACCCTGCCATTGTGTACTCATGTTTGCCTTTGTTGTTATTTGTCATGTCTTGTTGGTTTGTGTCTGTGTCCCAGTCTGTCATGTCAGTCATGTCCCGTGTTTGATGTTCCCTTGAGGAGCGTCTGGAAGCCGCTCCTTAAGGGAGGGGTTCTGTCATGATTCTGCCCTCGTGTCCTTGGTTTTTCCCTAGTCTTGAGGCAGGATCATGACAGACCCATGTTTTGTGTACAAGCACATGGCCTTGTCTTTGGGCCATGTGCTTGTGTTGTCTCGTTCCCTTGCCCCGCCCCCCTTGTTAACCTAGTCATGTCGTGATTGCTATCTGTGCCACCTGTCGTGTCTTGTTCCCCTATTTAGATCTCCCAGTGTGCTCTGTCTTGCGTCGGTTCATTGTTCCTCACCTGTGATTATACCCTGGTAACCCCTTTGAGATATTGTGTCCTGTATAACCGTGAGTGTTTATTTGTAGTTAGTGTTCTCTAGTTTTGAGTCTTTGTTTATCTTGCCTAATCAGTCCTGTTTAGTTATTTTTTGTATCTGCCCTAGTCCTTGTTTTCCCCCTCGTGGGTTTTTGTTTTCCCTTTTTGTATTAATAAATCCTGTGTGTAACCCGATTCCTGTCTGCACCTGAGTTCCTCCCTTACCAATCCCTGACACTACCAGTCAGAAGTTTTTTAACAGTAAGCTTGTTAATGCGTTTTAAAGAAGTCTCTTCTGTTCACCAAGCCTGCATTTATTGGATCATAAAGTACAACAAGAATTTTGAAATATTTTTATATTTCTATTTAAAATAACTGTTTTATATTTGAATATATCTCAAAATGTAATTTATTGAGATTTCAACTTATGATAGTTGAAAAGTAGATTTTTTTCAGGATTCTTTGATGAATAGAAAGTTCAGAAGAACAGCATTTATCTGAAATATAAATCTTTTGAAAAATTATGTCTTTATCATCACTTCTGGTAAATTTAAAGACTTGCTAAATAAAAGTATTAATTTCTATAATTTATTTTCCAAAAAAAAAAAAATTATATTGACTCTAAGCTTGAATGGTATAGTGTATAATGTTACAAAGGCTTTTTATTTCACAAAAATAATAATCTTTGGATCCTTCTTTACATCAAAGAATACTGAAAAAAAATACTCATCAGTTTTAAATGTATTGATAATCAGCAAATCAGCATATTAAGAATGTGACACTGAAGACTGGAGTAATGATGCTGGAAATTCAACTTTGATCACAGGAATAAATTACATTTTAAAATATATTCAAATAGCAAATGTATTTTAACTAGTAAAAATATTTCACAAGATTACTGCTTTTGTTGTACATTGGATCAAATAAATGCAGTCTTGATGAGAAGAAGAGACTTCTTTAAAAAAACACTGAAAATCTTATTGTTCAAAAACTGTTGACTCGTTGGACTATATTAACAATCTCTTTAATAAATTTTCTGGGCCAGCAAGTTTCATTCCTGTAGAAGCCTATGGAGGAGTGATCCAGCTCTCAGATTTAATAAAAAATATCTTAATATGTGTTCCGAAGATGAACGAAGGGGTTGGAACAACATGAGGGTGAGTAATTACTGACAGAATTTTCATTTTTTGGGAGAACTAACTCTTTAAAGAGGTGGTTCTTCCTCATTGATATTCTGAAACAGTCTTACCTTGTATCTTGCGCATCTTCTGTTTGATGTAGATATAATGTTATGGAACATGTCTATTGAAAGTTCAACCCCTATACTGCGAAAAGGTGCTTCATTGTCTCTTTTGATTGTAAATATAACAAATTCTTAATTGCAGTATCTAATCTCATCATTTGTTCAATTAAAACATTGCATATCACTCCCAAAACAATTGATCTGCTTGATTATTGATATTTACAGTTAATTTGAATATTTACTTTTTACCTCCGGTACTTAAGTATGTTTTAAATCGGATACTTTTGTACTTTTACTCAAGTGATGTTTGAATGAAGGACTTTCTACTTTTACTGGAGTAATTTTTTATTTAGATAGATCTACTTTTACTTGAGTATAACTTTTGAGTACTTTTACCACACCTGTCCGGAAGTGATCTCTCGCGCGCGTACTCCTGTCTATCTAATAATTTGTTGATTTGTATCCTTCCTAGGAAAGTGATGAAGATTCCCAAAGAGAAGAGTAGAGTGCAGAACCTTTCACATTGGCACAGGTGAGACAAAACTACAGTATTCTGTCTCTCTATTTATATCTATCTCTCTCTATCACTCTGTCAATCTATCTATCTAACAAGTTGTTGATTTGTATCCTTCCTAGGAAAGTGATGAAGATGCCCAAAGAGAAGAGCAGAGTGCAGAACCTTTCACATTGGCACAGGTAAGACAAAACTACAGTATTCTGTCTCTCTATTTATATCTATCTCTCTCTATCACTCTGTCAATATATCTATCTAACAAGTTGTTGATTTGTATCCTTCCTAGAAAAGTGATGAAGATGCCCAAAGAGAAGAGCAGAGAGCAGAACCTTTCACATTGGAGCAGGTGAGACAAAACTACAGTAAACACATTTCTGAAGTTAATTACATAATTTGATATGACATTAAATAATCACGAGACAAACAATGCTATGACAAAATGCACAGATTATCTCTGCAGCTCATGGAAGTAATAGTAATAATAGTAATAATAATTATAATCATAACTTTATTTGTATAGCACTTTTCAAAAACAAGTTACAAAGTGCTGTACAGTGAAACAAACATGATCCATACTTAAAAATGTAAATGAAAATGAAAAATCACAATAAAATCAGAAAATACAATAAATAGGAGATGAACCAATCCAGGGCCACATCACTGATACCAACATAGTTTTTCAGACGGCTAATTAAAAAATCATGGTCCACAGTGTCAAAAGCTGAGCTGAGGTCAAGAATATTTAAAATAGAGAACATTCCTGAGTCAGCTGCACGTAGAAAATCATTGGTGACCTTGATCAGAGCAGTCTCAGTACTATCCAGGGAACGGAAATCTGATTGAAATTTTCAAAAATGTCATTATTGTTCAAAAAGGAAATTAACTGAGTTGAAATTATTTTTTCTAAAATTTTAGATAAAAATGGCAGCTTGGAAATGGGTCTAAAATTATTTAAAACAGAGGTATCTAAAGAGGGCTTTAGATGTGTAAAGACACTGTCTGTCTTTCCTCTTTTTGTTTGTTTCTTGCATGTGTTGTGGCTTCCATTACATTTTTTGTGCTAAGTACAGTAGAGCAAAACAAGGTTACCTTTATGGTAAAGCAGAACCTTATAAGTTTTAATATGGTGCTTCTTTTTCTGTAATTTTAGGAAAATGCCCCTCAAGAAATACGTGATGATATCCACTCTCATGGACTAACGGAAGGGCAAAGTTCCATCTCTATTTTCTCCTTTGCATTGAGACACAACACTACAGGTGTATTGATGGAAGACCTGTTGAAACTTCTAAAGTTACATTCTGCTGGGACAAATGCAGTACCAGCAAGCAAGTATTTTTTGGAGAAACCATTAGCTGGTATTATAGATCAATTAAAACGCAATCATTACTGCAGAGTATGTACTAAGTACCTTGGCACTTCACAATCACAAGAAGAAACACTTACATGTGTGTCATGTTCCTCGTCCATAACAGTAAAAGACAGTTTACAGGAAGGATCAACTGAAGGATGTTCTTGAGAATCAAGGTATGCACGATCTCTGTTTTCGTCCTGATGACAGTAGTAGGCATGTAATAAGTGATATACAGGGCTCTCAAGTTTTGAACTGAGTTCAGAGTGAGATTTTGCCCGCGGTCGCGATGGCGGCAGGGGTTTGATGGGGACGGGTGTCTGATCTCATAAATGACACATATTCTTACAAATAAAATAATATTTATTTAATTCAGCATTTATTTGTGTGTGTGTGAGAGAGAGAGAGAGAGAGAGAAAATGGTCAGTGTTGTTTATTGTAGGTGTTGGTAGCTGGTTTTGAGGCCAGGGGTTGGTGGCTCCCATTTGAATCACTGTGGTTCCAGGCCAGCCATTTTTCACAGTTCCATCAAGTGCTAAACTGTTCCTGGTTTAGGTCTTGTTTAATCCCACCATGGAGAAAACCCTCTCAGCATAGGTTTGAATGAGCAAGCACTAACACTAATGCAGCTATTTTAGAAAGCCTCCCTGCTTATGTCCCTCACACCTTGATGGACACAGGAGTTATCTTGTCTGCAGACTAAGCACCAGTAAAAAGAGCTGGTGGTTCCCATTGTGATGAATGGTGATCGGGTTGACCACTCCTTCTTAAAGGAACACCTACAGGTGGCTGCTCTACATAACCCTCTCTTTTTCCCTGTTTCCAGTGGGTTCTCCACTGTTTCCTCTATGGTCCTCCACAGTCTCTTCCATGCACCCATCCTCTACTGGCACCCTAACTCCCTCCCCTACTGTATTCTCCACAGCCTCCTCCTCTGACCTAGCCACCTTTTTAGGGAGCTGGGCCCGCATTCATAAAGATTCTAAGAATCCTCTCAGAAAACTCTTAATTTAGCTTAAAAACTTTTACGTAGGAGTCTTAGCTTAAAAGCGATTCGGGACCGATCTGAGAGCAACTCTGAGTAAGGAAAAGACAAAAACGTTTATCTTAGTGAGGAGGCGGGGTTGAACCGGTTGCTATGTATGACACAATCTTTTGAAGACTCTGATTGGCTGGTTGTCCAAGAAGGAAAAAAAAGAGTGATTTTAAGTATAGGGTCTATTCTAATCCTCACTTTAAATTTACATGCGTAATTTTTCCTATTTGACCGTTCTCTCTCTCTCTCTCTCTCACACACACACACACACACACACACACACACATTATATGTGTGTATATGAATTCTATTTTTTTATTTACCATGCTTTTAATTTCCTATAAGGTATTTGATTGGCTTAGAATGATAAAAATTGTTCCACTCTTTCCAGTTACAGTGATTGCTGTCCTATTTAAGTGGCGGTTTGAGTGTTGGTTTTAATGTATCAAACATGGAATCAAAGCCAAGAAGAGCGAGAAAGCCAAACTGGACAGAGGAACAGTGTTTACTGTTAGCCCAGTTAATGGATGAACACAAGGCCATTCTTAAAGGAAAATTCAGACACAGCAAGGCACAAGAAGCAGACATGGGAGCGTATAGCACAAACTATTAACGGTTCATTCCCCCTGCTTGTGCGCACCTAAGCCTGCTATATTCATAAATGCAGTTTTTTGAGCTTGCAAGGTGGGAATGTCCAGTGGAAACGAAATGAACTGCGACACAATAAGATGTTCTGAAAGTGCTGTAATTGTTTGTGTGATCACTCTGCTTACAGAAGGTTGTGACAGACCCAAATCATCACTATTGCATTGTTGCATGTTCCCAGTTGCCAAATATTGTAATGTAGTGATTACTTTAATTTATATATTAAATTATATTATATTAAATTATTATATAATCTATACCGTCTTATTAACTCATTGTCATCCATTGTCTGCAACACATTTCTTCTGCCTCTTCATCTTTCTGCCATTTTCTCCTCTGTTAAAGAAACTCTTAAGCCTCTTAAAAGTCCTCGTCTGTGCTCATAACAAATTTTACCTTAAGACCTCTTTTAAGGGATAAGATGCTTTCTGAATTACTTTTTTCTTTACTAGGATTTTTTTCTTTAATTTTAAAAGTAAACGCCCACATTTCTAAGAATTTTCTTAGAATTTTGTCACTAGGAACTACTTTTTGCATTAAGATTCTTTATGAATACGGGCCCAGATCTTTTAGAACAAAGCATGAAAGATTGCTCCTTTGCCTCTTCCCTGACATCTTTGAAATAGACGAATGCAATAATCAATATTATACATTGGATAAAATATAATGAAATAGCCTAGGCAAAACGTTTTGAAAATGGGGACCAGGATGAGGTGCAGTAAAAATAAAAGGAAAGAAATTTTTTTTTTTTTTTAAACTATTATGGATACTGCCATACAAGTATTATGGATAGGCCTATTATAGAAGTCTCTTATATAAAACTGTCAGAGTAGCCCCGCATCCTCTTCAACGTGTAACTTTGGCAATAAAAAAATAATAGTGGGCTAATAATAGGCACAAAAGCTACGGCCGACCACGTATAATGGCCAAAATTGCGTGCGTGTCGGGGTCATAATAACCATCAGACCAAAACATATCTTAGACTGTTTTTAAAAAATGTTAAATTAATATATTGATAAAAAAAACATATAGTGAAAATCTGTGTCATTGTCTTGACAAGTCTGTAACCGTAACGTTACCTACTTCAGCGAGCGTCTGGATCTGTGTTGCACACGAGCCTGTAAAAATCTTACCCGGATACAGCAATGCTATTTTCTGATTGGCTGATCGGTAGCTATATTTTTTTTTATTCGATTAGCAGGTGCGTGTCAGGGCCTTCGGGGAACTCACTTGATTCCTCTACGTTACCTGTTTCACTGTTTAAAAAAATAGCGCCGCAACTTGGTGGGCGTTGTCCTCGTAATGTCTCTGCGTGAGAAATACAAGGTGTGGCGTGTGAGCGTGTGAACGGGTTGAAATGCGTGAGTCTCACGCCCAATGCGTGAGACTTGAGAGCCCTGGATATATGTGATGGCACCTCATATCAGACCTTGAAATCAAACAGTGAAGAGGATTTCCTCTCCCTTACATTTAATTGTGATGGACTGGTGTACCAGTCTTTCAGTCCTCTAAATTTAGTATTTGGCCTATACTGTGTTTTGTTAATGAGATACCCCCTGAGAGTAGAGATAAGCATGCGCTTTTATGTGCTTTATGGTTTGGAGCAAAAAAGCCAGACATGACCTGCTACTTCCAACCATTTGTAGAGGAATGTGCCAATCTTTCACAAGCTGGCTTTGAGTGGCAACATCCTAGTGATCAGTCATGGAGACACGTGAAGGTGCACCCATTGTGCTGTGTGTGTGATTCAGTAGCAAGGCCATTACTACAAAATTTTAAGCAATTTAATGGTGAATATGGCTGTGGAGTCTGCCTTCACCCTGGGGTGCAGATGAGGAAAGGAAAAGGGTTTACACATGTGCAGATGAAAAACCAAGTGACAGAAATCATAAAACCACAGTAGAGATAGGACAAATTGCTGAAAGAGAAGGGACAACAGTGACTATGTTTACAAGCTGTTAAAATTCGGGTTATGGTCGGGTTAAGGTCACTATTCGGGTTTCTGAAACATTCGGGATAACCCGTTTACATGCGTGAGCAGAGAGAGTTACTCCTGTATACATGGAATGTGTAATCAGTCGCCAATATCCCGATGTAAATGGCGACGCACGGTTAGCGTCTGGACGTAAGACGCAATATGCGTAATTTCCGATTCTTCTTCCTGTATCCAAAGACTCAAAAGACCAAGATTCCTTGCGAATAGAACATGCGCAGAACACACATTTTGATTGGGATATGCCGAAACGCATTTACAAGACCAAATATTCGGGTTAGAAAAGGGGTACCCCAGGTATAATACCCCAGGTATAAATGCGCGACAGGGTTTATACCTTTTTTATACCATTTTGAACGGGTTATTAGCTGCATTTAAACGTAGCCAATATTGGGCATAAAGGGCCCATCTGCCATTGTAGATTTACCAAACTTTGATGTAATCAATGGGATGGTCCCTGACTATATGCATTATGTGTTGCTTGGCGTGTGCAGACAAATGGCAACTTTATGGATCGATTCAAAAAACTATTCTGAGCCATGGTACATTGGCATACAAACAGCTATCTTGGACAGACACCTCTTGTCTATAAAACCTCCAGGTAGTGTTGCTCGAGTTCCAAGATCTCTGACTGAACGCAAATTCTGGAAAGCCCATCAGTGGCAACACTGGCTTCTGTACTATAGCTTGCCAGTTCCACAGAAGTACCACTGTCATTGGGCATTACTGATAGAGGGCATAAGCATTCTGTTGGGATCTGAAATAAATACAGAACAGATCAATCATGCCCATGAGGCATTACTGTACTTTGTTGGAGGTGTGCAGTCGCTGCATGGGGAAGAGCACATGACATTCAATGTTCACTCACTTCTACATTTGAGCAAAAGTGTTGTGCATTGTGGTCCTTTGTGGGCGCACTCAGCCTTTATGTTTGAAGATTTCAATGGATACCTCCTGAAACAAATAAAAAGTAGCCAAGCTGTACCACAACAAATATGCAAACGAGTTCTGTTTTCCCGAGCTTTTCCCCATTTAGCAAAGCAATTTTTAACAAATTCACCTGCAGAAGTTACAGATTTCTGTTATGAAATGAGAAACGAAAAGCATCATGTCAAGAAGTTTGCGAAGTTCACTAAGGTAACTGCCCTTGGTCCACCAAATGTAGGATTAATATCTGTTAGTGAACTTAGTCAAGCTGCCCTACACACAGTGAGAGAGGTTTCCCCAAACTCTGTGGTAAATTACTACAAGAGAATTGCTGTAAATGGAGAGGTTGTTCATGGTCATACCTACAACAAAACAAAACAAAGAAACAACTCTATTGTGCTTTTGAAGGATTGGAGTATTTTTAGAGTGTCCCACTTTATTGACATGGGTGATCAGTGTTTATATGCCATAGGAAACTATGGTAATTGCACAGTGCAGAAGTTAGCCAGAGGTTCTCTTATCAAAACTCCACTGAGCTACATGTCAACTGTCCTATTTCCCACAGGCTTTCACAAAGCCATAAACACTGCTCAGGTAGTTAGACCATGTATGTATATTCAGTGTCCACAGTCCAGCTCAATTGTTTGTCGGCTACTTAAGACATATTACTGTAAATGAACTAAATGTGAAGATGGCCACTTATTCATTCAGGGTTGCTGAGCTGGAAAGTAACTAATTGCTTCCACTGTTACTGTAATCTAATGTGAGAATCTGTCAAAATTATAATGAAAAAGCACACACAGCAGTGTGAAAAGTTTATTACAAAATGTAAATGTATTCTTCTTTAATACATTTTGCAATGCATGTCTTCAACATTTATGTATTTCATTGTAACATCCAAAAGGACACAAGTGCAAGGTATGGTTTCAAAACAATTATTAAAGTAGCATCTTAATGAATTTAGCTAATTTAAAAATATGTATTGCCACTTAAATTTAAAATGTAAATATGCAACTTGTATAATGTCATATACTAATTAAGTGCAAAATTAAATCTTTCTACGGCAAGAAATGAGTGACTGGGTCTTTTTTATTTTTACATTACAATTTTGAATATTTGCTGCATACACAAGAACTTGATAATCTAACTGTAAATAAAAAATATTTTTTTACTATTTTATTTGATAGAATGACTCATAAAATCTTAAATAACAACAAATATAACCCATGTAATCATTTTTGAAAAAATTCACTAATTGAGATTGAAGAAAGTGTGATCTAAAAACCCGATACAATGCTAGTGTCATAAAATCTTAGAAATGCCATAAATTAAGACTGTGCATCATATAGACCAATAAGTCTACTAAATACAGACTCTAAAATCCTGGCAAACAGGTTTTGTAAAATCACGTTATGGCACAGATAACGTACGTAGACTTTTAAATGTTATAAATTTTGTCCAGCGTGACGGACAACCTGCACTCGTTCTCTCCCTCGATGCTGAAAAAGCTTTTGATAGAGTCGAGTGGGACTTCTTGTTTGCCACCCTTGAAAAATTTAAACTAGGGAATAATTTTATTAAATGGATTCAGTTGCTTTATACCGATCCTAAGGCAACAGTAATGGCAAATGGTATCACTTCGACTCCGTTCCACATAGGTAGAGGCATTTCACCTCTGCTTTTTGCCTTAGTGATCAAACCTTTAGCAGAACTTATTAGACAGAACAGAAGTTTCCATTGCATTATAGTGGGCAAAGAAGATCATCGAGCATCACTTTATGCTGATGATGTGCTTATATTCATGTCCAAGCCGGAGCAATCTATACCAGCTTTACTGGAATCTATTTCTTATTACAGTAGTTTCTCTGGTTATAAAATAAATTTTTCCAAATCTATTGCTTTACCTTTAAATGTCCCTTCCTTACAAAACTTAAAACTAATTTCTCCTTTCCAATTATCAGAAACGGGCTTTAGATATCTAGGCATTTTTGTCACAGCTTCACTTAATGACCTCATAAACAACAACTATACACCTCTTATAGAAAAACTCAAGCTTAACTTAAAAACATGGTGCTCACTCCCAATCTCGTTTCTAGGAAGAATAAATGTAATAAAAATGAATGTACTTCCCAAGCTCCTATATTTATTCCAATCCATTCCTAGCTACTTAACAAATTCATTTTTTAAAGATCTTAATAAACACATCTCAAAGTTTATTTGGAACAACAAAAGACCACGTATTAAAATTTCTAAATTAATGAAGCCAAAAGATAAGGGTGGAATAGATCTGCCAAATCTTCAGTATTATTATTGGGCAGCCCAAATTAAAAATATAGTCAGTTGGTGTAGTGAGAGAACCAGTTCTATTTGGTATACAATGGAAGAAATAGCTTGCGCCCCTTTACCAATAAAGTTTTTGCCATTTATTAGGAATTATACAAAGCTCAAAAACATTTCAGAACATTTCACTATATTAAACACTCTTCGAACTTGGAGAGATGTAAAGATATATTTAGGAATTTCTACTTCTCTTTCTTTGTCCTCCCCACTTTCTTATAACCCTGATATGCCTTTAATGTTACAGAATATTGGTCTCTCAACATGGCTGAATCTGGGGATTTCTCAAATATCTTGTTTATTTTCAGAAGGCACCCTGAAGTCTTTTCAGCAGATCGTAGATCAGTATAATGTTCCGAAGTCCAATTTTTATAAATATCTACAATTGCGACACTTTTTAAAGCCAAAGATAGATAAAGAAGAATTGAGAATCAAAATAACAGATATTGAAGACCTTTTACTGAATCCAACTTGTTTAAAGGGATTAGTATCAAGAATATATGACATTTTGTCTAATAATTGTTCCTCTACATGGCTGGGACTTAAGGGTGTCTGGGAGAAAGATATTGGGCAAATCATTGAAGAGAATGACTGGGCTATCGTACGTGACAACATATACCCGAAATGTACCTCTCTTGGGATCCACAAGCTTAATTTTAAATTCTTTAACCGGATATATCTTACACCGACACACATTAAGAAAATGTTTATTAATGCCACTGGCCTGTGTTTCAAATGTAAAAAAGATAAAGGTACTTTTATTCATTGTTTTTGGGACTGTGACAAAATTTTGCCATTTTGGAAGAAAATACATAAGGTAATGAAAGATCTTCTCAAGTTAAATTTTGAAATGACCCCAGCTTTGTACTTTTTGAATCTCAATGTAGACAGTTTGTTTAACACAAATGCAATACAGTTATTTATCATCCTGGTATATCTTGCTAAAAAATTTATTTTGTTACTCTGGTCTGCACCACAAGCCCCATCTTTCAAAATGTGGATATCACAGATTGCTTCATGGTTACCACTTGAAAAACTTACCTATGATAAACATCAAAAGTCTGACAAATTCTGGTCAATTTGGTCTGTTCTATGGGATTATATAAAAGAGCTCTCTGAACGTGCACGAAGAAATTTTTTTGGTTATATATAATTTTCTGTTTAATTACTACTCAAGTGCTGCATTGGAATGGTTTGCTTGTACTCTGTTGTGTAACTGCGGTGATATGTAACTTTTAATTTGATTAATTCTTCATTCTTTATCTTTTCTTATTAATGTTTTATCTCCTATGTTGTAAGACTGTACATACTGTAACATGAATACACAAACTGATGTTATTGATGCTATGTGATTATATGGGCAAACAAAAAAAAAAAAAAAAATAAAAAAAAAAAAAATGACATGACACATTTTCTGAGAAATTAAAAAAAAAAAAAAAAAAAAATGCCATAAATTATTTTTGGTAATCTCATCATGTGCTTTTTCATGTACTTTAATGTCCCATATATGTGACATCTTACATATGTCTCTTGTCTTGTAAGGTTTTTATACAATATACCAAGATTTTGTTTTCACTAATGATTGCCCAACTCATATAACTTTGATGTTACTTGTATCTACTAAGAATATTGTATGTAGATTTACTGTCATATATAGTAATTATAAGTTCCCAAATTATCTTAAATCTCATATTACACAATTTTACTAAGGATTTTGTGTCTTGTTTGACTGTTATATATACATTACTTACAAATTTTAGATAAAAGATATAAACATTTAGTAAAATTTATCTATATCTTTTCCATATGGGTGTGCACTTACATTGACATTAAAGTAACACGAGAGTGATAAGAGAGCACACAGATCCAATGCATTCAATTCGCTCTCGCGGTACTTTAATGTCATATAGGTGATCATTCTGTGCAGTGCTGCTTCAAGTCGAACGCGCCTAATATAACTGCTCTCCCTGTCTCATAACTGCAGTTTGTACAGTATAGAAAACTGTTACATCTATGGAGAGTCCCCGTTAACTACATGTGTGTGTGTGTGTGTGTGTGTGTGTGTGTGTGAGTGAGTGAGTGAGTGAATGAGAGAGAGAATTAAAAAGCATGGCACAGGTTGCTAGAAACATCATACAGCGCACGCTGTTCCTGCCAGAGTTCAGCGAGTTTATCCTCCTGGTCAATAGTCCACATTCGCCGTGGCGCTGCCGTCTTCGTCTTTTTTTTCTGTGGTCTTCCTAGTTCATGATTGGTCAACTTCAGATAGATCAACAAATCGGCTCTTCCAACCGCACACATCATGAATTCAAACCGATAGCTCACAAACTTTTTAGACATGTTTAAAAATTATCTGGAGCTCGGGAAGTGCTCATAAGGCACTCTGCTCGGCTCGTAATGCCTTGCACATGCACGAGCAGCGACCATACACGATTTCCACACGACTGGAAAAAAAATCGCATGCGAACTCGTACGGAAGCAAAAATCGCACCGTGTACACTTGCCTTTAAGCAAACTAGAACTAAACAGAGGACATTTATAAAACACAAGGACAGTAATTAGAAGAACAGAAACAGGTGTGGAGTAATCATTTAACCTAACAAATAAAGATAAATGACCAAATAAGGAAAAAAACTCAGAAACAGGAGAATGGCAGTCCAGGACTGTGGCAGAATTGCTACAGTTGTGTTCAGATAATGTGCTCACTGGACTGGACTCTCTCAAATATTGTCATCATAAACAGCGGAAACGACGTAAACAAGAATTCATTCGTAGTGTAGTTTGGGAGATGCAGTGGAATCATCAGTCATTAATCAGGAATGTTTGTTGCTCAGTTCGGTATGTTTAAATCCCGAATGGATTAACCATGTATGAATATGATGTGTCATTCCCCCACCCAAAATAATAATAGACATTAATCGTCATTCTGACTAAAATCTAAGGACATTCAAATATAAGGATGTTCATACAAACTGTTTTTACCAGTCCAAATGCGCTGCCTACTGGCAATTTGCTGATTTTTGTAAAGAACAATGCAAATTGCTAATTTGCCTTCAAAAATCCAAACGATTTACAAAGTAAGGTGTGTCTGTGTGTTATCTGTGTGTGTGCTTTAACTAAGGTAAGAGTATGAATGTAAAAAGGTAATTTACCACAGTTGTAAAGTGCTGGAAAATTTAAATATCCTTGGAAGTGCTTGAATTTTACATTAAGAACCCTGGTGTACTAATCTCTTAATAACAGGGGGCGACGAGGAGTAATTGTCTTAAAACCATCGGGAATCACTAGTTAGAAGTTACTGGCTGCATCCGATACTTTATTAAGCTGACTCGCTGAGTATCAGGCAATAGGTGTGTTCGACTTCATGCAGCACTGCGCAAACTGAACGCAATCTGACTTTAAGTAGTGCATGCAGGTTAGAAATTTCGTGAGTGTGGCATCAAAGTACCGCGAGAGCGTTTCGAGAGCAGCCTGCTGACTCAGCTGCAGCAGTTTCTCCAGAGCG
This sequence comes from Carassius gibelio, assembly GCF_023724105.1. Taxonomy (NCBI): domain Eukaryota; kingdom Metazoa; phylum Chordata; class Actinopteri; order Cypriniformes; family Cyprinidae; genus Carassius; species Carassius gibelio. The sequence continues at coordinate 48,517,925 of NC_068398.1, forward strand.
ACTGCTGGAGCACTGATGATGACACAGCTGTTCACAATTGACCAGGTCCACCACATGACAACGATCTAAAAAACTAACAAAGTATGTTTTTTTTTTTTTTTACATTGAACAATGATGGAGCTATTCTTTACCCATCTTCTATGGTGTTTTCTTAGCAGCATACTGTATAAAACAAAAACAGCTCCTTAAAAAAATGAAAATGTTATATTATTGTAGTAGTTATGAACAAATACAAAGATGTAACTTTTTATATGGAACTCTATAACTCTTTATATTGAGTGTGTTTTTACTCAATTGGTTCTCTATAGGGCTTATGTTTTTTGGAACAAAGCAGGTATTACGGTCGGTCTGAAATGGGCTCGTGAAGGAATATTGTGACGGGGCTCAATTACATTAAGCATGTTCTTAAAACCTACGTTTACCCACTACAGAGTAAAGCGCTCGCTCACTCAGTACACGCTGAAGGCTCGTTGCAAAATGGCTAATGCGTTTAACAGACCAGAACTAGAAGATCCTCCAATAACCAACAGGTATGGTGTTTGGGTGCACTTTGGATTCCCTGTAAATCATCTTCGGGGGTGTCAGGGGCGTTGCCTGTTACATCGTTTGGGTTATTGGGCTACCTTGTTGAATGCATATCATTATATTTCACAATTTTTTTTAATTTTCCAAATATAATTAATTAGTCCAACGAACCGTTCGGTCCATAATGCGCACGGCGTACCGAACCGAAAGCCTCGTACCGAACGGTTCAATACGAATATGCGTATCGTTACACCCCTAATATATATATATATATATATATATATATATATATATATATATATATATGCACACACACTTTTAAATATACAGATTAAAAGCTAAATGATTTCATTTTGATTGATTCTTGGTTATTAAATTAAAAAAATCTTCAGGTTCCATATGCAGAGCGAAATGAGAACGGTGCAGCATTTACAAATAATTCTTATTAATTATGTTATTATTCTTGGTTTTTCAAACTGCTAACACTTAGCATTTTCAAATTATTATGCCTTTACTGTGTGAAGTCCTAAATGGAGTTTGATCACGCTGGTTCCTCACGCGCACATATTCATTAGAAACTGTGTTCACCATGACATTCAACATGAGCAGTGGTCCACCTTGGCATATTTTTGCTAATTATGATTTTTTTCCATTGACAGCCTACTGAAACACCCGTGAACTACAAAGCCTATTTTATCTCATGAATAATAGTTAAGCTTCAAATGGGCAACATCAGGAATATGGACACGTTTGGATTTCTCCTGAATGAGAGAGCCCAACCTTACCATGTTTTGCTTTAAATTATTATTCATTTATTTGTTGTTTGTTCATAGCTGAGCCTATATATTTGTTGTAAAGTGAAGGGAACTAAAAATATCCTGTTTGTAAATTATATCATTATTAGGCCTGCATGCCGTTATTATTTCTTAGTGTAATAAAATGCAACTTATACAAAACTTATATTCTTTTCCCTTTCACAAACATAATTTATTTTTTAGCGTGTTTATAAAAAAAAAAAAATGAAAAAAAGGCACTTAAAAAGACTTCTCTTTTGCTCTCAATGGAGGCGGTCTCATTTCTTTCCTCTCCTCCCTGCCTTTCTTTGCTTCGCCTTTTGTTTTCTCTTGTCTTGTCTACTTGAGAGACTCTCTGCACTGCTCTCCTAAACTGGAATATGGATTTGATAAATTGGTCTCTCAACGCAATTGACACCATCTTCTCGACGAGAAGCCTGGGTTCGGGGGAACCTGACTGCCCTGCCGGAACCTTCGCAGCTGGCTACACGATGGACGCGTGGGAGAGGTGGCGTGTCGTGTGTCTGGCGGCTCTTTCTGTGGAGGACATTGAAGACATCTACCTATTCGGAACCATGATAACAGGTTTTTTGCTGATTGGATTAGGCATTGCCCTGGGTTATCGGGAAATTAAGAAGAAGGGAACAGCCGTCCAAAGCCTCACAAGGCTGCCCGTCATGATTGAAGTAGTGGGCAGAGCGGTCAGCATTGAGACTGAGACTATTAACCGCAATATGGATAACATCACGAAGAAGCTCACGGATTTGGAAAAGAAATTGGAGAATTTGGAGACCAATGGACAATGAACAATCATAGTGACCGTGAAAAGAATTGTGGCTACTAGACAAAACAACTGGTATCTTATCTTCTTTTGGCTTCCTTTACCAGCTTTGGCTGGATGACAAAAATCTCCCAGGCGAGCAGGGCAGCTTGACTTCTCTTGCATTCCTCCACCCTCTCCCACAGACACCTGCTGATTGTTGACTCTATCTAGGACCTGACCAAGGGCGTCTCCATGGCAACTTGCTGTGACGCTGTAAAATCTGCGGACTGAGACATCTAGAGAGAGTCTCAACTCTCCAGGCCTACAAATACACAAACTCTTACACATATACAGATATGCATTCACCCTCCCAACCCCCATCCCCTGCCTTCGCAGCTTTGTTCCGTCAGTCTGGCAGGCGGGTCTGCGACTAGCGCTTTTCAGCTGCTGGACCGGATGGCTGTTTGCCTGCGCTGGATTACCTCAACCACCCCAAGCTCCGTACCCAGTTGCAAAGTCGTGTGTCTATGGTGTATTGATTATGTGCTTTTGTGCTGAGGTGTTTTTCCTGTTCTCATACTGTGCTCCCATAAGGAGCATAGTCTGGGTGTTGGTTTTTTTCTCCTCACTTCCATAATGTTATGCTGTATTTCTTCCTCAAATACCCTGTCTTCCTGTCCTGTCTACCCCACTGTCATATTGTATGTATGTATGTATGGACAGGTTGATGGCTAATTTCGCTGGTACTCGTGACTAGTGACAATAAAGGGCTACTACTACTACTACTACTTAATCAGTTAAAATTTGTTTCTATGCCTCCCGTGTTGCTCAGCTGTGGACGATTTCAAAATGTTTGAATGTATAATGTGTAAAGGTTGCTGTCCAATTTTATACAGGAATTGTTCATTTAAAAAAATGTAATTATATTGTTAGGTTTATGACTTTTTCAATACATAATTTTTTTTCCAAGCTGTATTCGTTTTCCATTTCGGAAACCAAGCTCACATTTTTTCTTTTTTTAAATCTATTCGTTTGCATATCTCCTACAACCAGGTTTTTTTTTGTTTGTTTGTTTGTTTTAAGGAAGGTGCCACTGTCAGAGGAGTCAAAAGATAAATACATCATCATTAGAAATGCCAATTAACTTCAGGGCTAATTGAGATTCTTTCTTTTATACTTTATTTTTAATATTTATTCTTGTAGAAAATAATCCAAATAATCCAATGATCCAAATAATAATAATTATACCTTACATTTATATAGAGCTTTTCTAGGCACTCAAAGCGCTTTACATAGACAGGGGGTATCTCCTCATCCACCACCAGTGTGCAGCATCCACCTGGATGATGTGACCGCAGCCAGATTATGCCAGAACGCCCACCACACACCAGCTTACTGGTGGAGAGGAGACAGAGTGATGAAGCCAATCAGCAGATATGGGGAATTTTAGGAGGCCATGATGGTCAGAGGCCAATGGGCGAATTGAGCCAGGATGCCGAGGTCACACCTCTACTCTTTTCGAAAGACATCCTGAGAATTTTAATGACCACAGAGAGTCAGGACCTCGGTTTAACGTCTCATCCTTAGGACGGTGCTTGTTGAGAGTATAGTGTCCCCATCACTACACTGGGGCACTAGGACCCACACAGACAACAGGGTGAGCACCCCCTGCTGGCCTCACCTCTTACAGCAGCAACCTAGTTTTCCCAGGAGGTTTCCCATCCAGGTACTGACCAGGCTCAGCCCTGCTTAGCTTCAGTGGGCAACCAGTCTTGGACTCTAGGGTGATATAGCTGGTGGCATATCTTTGTAATGATAATATATTTGTAATAATATAGGCCTATATCTGCCTGCAGTTAAAAAGTTATATTTGTTTTGCTTCACCCATTTATGTAGGTTACATTTATTCTAAAAAAATAAATAAAATAAAAATAATGTAATGAAAAAACCCATTTATCTAGGCTAATTATTCTAAAAAATAAATAAAATAAAAATAAATAATTTAGGAGGTGAAAATACTGTGAAATTACAAATGGCATGGGATTTTAAAGCATAACAACTGAAGGTCTATAAAACGTTAGTCAATAAAGCATTTTTTTTTAAATATTGCACTTAAATGTTTAAAATAAAATATTATTTCAGCCATATAGCCTGTGTATAAATAAAATGCAAACTTTTCAATGAAAATGTTGCTTCTGGTGTTTGTTTAGATTTGTACTTCAGATGAGGTCTAAGTTTAAGGAAAGCCTGCAGTATTTTTTTTTTCTCTGTTTAACAGCATTAATTTACAATCAAATATGTCTTCCTTTGCAAAGAACACCCTTTGCTGCTTTAACTGCAGGGGCCTGCTTTTCATCCTCCGCAGGGGTGAACACCCCTCGCTAATTAAATTAAAGAGGGGACTGCTATTCTCTCCCTCCTTTTGAGGGGAGAAAACCCCTATGCTAGCCAGTAGGCTGCATTAACTCGCACTTGTTGCTTCCTCCCACTCATTTGACGAATCGTTACAGCAAATCAAAACTTTTTTTTTTTTTTTGCATTCTGTTATTACAGTTTTTTTTAAGGATTTTTTTTTAAGGCAATGATACCCTTTAAAATCCAATATGAGTTTATATTAGTTTGATTTTGTCAACTATCTTTGTCTGAGTAGCAAGGTGTCAGGTCCAGTGTTGGGAAGGTTACTTTGGAAATTTTATAGGTTACAGATTACAAATTACCTTATTTAAAATGTTATATGTAGTGTAACTGTTTCAGTGACTTTTTTAAAGTAATGTAACTGATTACATTTGATTACTTTTTGATTACTTTTCTAAATTTCTATTGTTTTAAAATTTTGATTATTTTGAATCATTTAAAGCAGGCAGGGTTAATGTTACAGTGGTACTCAACACTGATAACTGTCAGACTTTCAGAATCCTTCTCCACTTGAATTGAGATTATAATAATTTAATTGTAAAGTACAACCACTTCAAAATAGGATTTTAGCAGCTCTTTTTACTTTGCAATCTTTCTGAGGTTAAATACAGATCATAAAAGATATAGTTTGATATCTATAATACTGGTTTTGATCAAATCAAATCTTTACATAGCTATGACAGGAAACACTGGCATCTAACAATGACTTGGATAACAGGCAGTTAATCTTAAAAAAATAAAAATACATAAACCAAAATAGGAAATAAAACTTAAAAAAAGGTTATGGAATAAGCATGTGTCACATTCAGTGTCTTCAACAACTAAAACATTGGTGTCTCATATTTAAATATGTATATGTGTGAAAATATTCAGAAGTAACTCCCTTTGTAATCATTTTCATTTTCATAAGTAACTAATTTAATAACACTTTTTTTCTCAGTAACTGTAACAGATTACATGTACATTAATTTTGCTATTTAATTAATTAATTTAGTTACATGTAACTAGTTACTGCCCAACACTGCTCAGGTTTGATGATAAAGGATAAAGGACTAGATTTTTCAAGTGTTGGCAGACATTCACAAACTGGCTCGGACGAATGTCCTCTGAATGTCAAAAAGAGGACCAAACACAGACATCCTCCTAACGTCCGCCAGCGAACGTTATAAAGCGGATCTACTGCGGACCTAAACAGGGACATCCCCTGTTTGCTGGGAGTTCATCAAGGTGTTTTTGTTTTTTTGAGAGGTGTTTGTGGACCTGTCATTCTCATTTTCTTTTTATTATTGTAACTGCAGAACTTATAATTACATAAAAGCTCAAGGAAATATGGTAGTATCTTTAATCTGTTAGCCAGCACCCCCCATTATGGGACTCACAGCTGAAAGTGCTCTACCTAATTATAATTATAACAGTTTCCTACTTCAGTGTGTTACAAACATTTTTGGAAAGAAGACACTTTGGGCTTTACTTTTTATCAACCAGATTTGATAAAGCTCAAAAATATTAAAAGTTATAGACACTTAAGTGCCTTGAATTTATTTTTTTTACCACACTTAAATATTTTTTATTTGATATAAAAACACATGAAATGAGTCCTGGAGCAATCTAGAAAAGTAATGGATTGAAAGCCACGTGTCTCATGAGTTTCTATTTCAAATCTGAATAAGATATCATGAAAAAAGTTGCTTGAAGTCCAGTGTAGAGCTGAAACGATTCCTCAAGTAACTCGATTACAAAAAATAAAATACAACAGTAAAGTACAACAGACATGGAAGAGAAGACAATGCTGAATAAAGTCATAGTGCTAGTTTTGGACCAAAATGTATTTTTGATGCTTCAAAATATTCTAACGGACCCTCTGATGTCACATGGACTACTTTGATGATGTTTTTCTTACCTTTCTGGACATGGACAGTATACCATACACACAGCTTCAATGGAGGGACTGAGAGCTCTCGGACTAAATCTAAAATATCTTAAACTGTGTTCCAAAAATCAACGGAGGCCTTATGGGGTTTGGAACAACATGAGGGTGAGTTATTAATGACATAATTTTGCAAATTGGGCGAACTAACCCTTTAAAAGAACCAATGCCTTAAACTACTTCAGTCTGTGTGCATTGAATTTAATTAATACGTGAGTTTCACAATTTGAGTTGAATTACTGAAATAAATGAACTTTACCTCGACATTCTAATTTATTGAAAAGCACCTGTATTTCAGTTGCCACCACCCTCTATTGTCTAAAACCAATAAAAATATTTAGATTAATTAACATGGACCACAAACAACATCTGAAAGCTGAATTAATAGGCTTTCCATTGATGTAAAACATTTTTTTCAGAAAATCACCTTTAAAGATGTTCAAATGTAGTTCTTAGCAATGCATATTTCTAAGCAAAAATTACATTTTGATATATTTATGATAGGAAATTTATAAAATATCTCAATTTGAACATGATCTTTACTTAATATCCTAATGATTTTTTTTGCATCGAAAATACATTCTTTTTTTAAGAGAAATCATTCATTTTGACCCATACTATTTTTTACAATACATAAATATTCTTTTGGATTTTGCTACAAATGTACCATGCTACATAAGACTGGTTTTGTGGTCCAGGGATATATATATATATATATATATATATATATATATATATATATATATATATATATAAAACAAATAATGCTACATAACAGATTATGCTACCAACACTGTATTTATCCTACTTTAAGGGTAGGTTTAGGGTTGGGGTAGGTTAGCAGTTCCCAGTTCCAGTCCTCACACCCTCCTGATCTGCATATTTTGTATTTTTCTTTTAAAGTGCTATGCAGACCTATTAAATACCATCTAGACATCTGTTTTAAAGTTTTAAAGCATTTTAAATGCATCTGTAATGGAGAGATGCCTTAACATAGATTTTTCCTCTGAAACACAAAAACGACAATTTAAATAAAATAGATGTATTATGTTTTGAGAATGGCCTAACCTTCACTGGAGATATTGTTGCTTCTGGTTTGTGCATTGTAAATCACAGAAAGTCTACAAAATATATTGTCTCCCCAAAACAGTTTTTTGTCACGTCTGTAATGCATGTGTATTTCCCAAATCTAAAATAGCCTATTGAGAATGAGGAGTTGTCGTCATGGTACAGAGCCCCTCCCCTCGATATCACGCTCTCCGCCATGTTGGCAGTATTCCAGCGACAAAACAGGATTGTTTACAGGTGTTGTTAACTCGGTAGTAGAAGAGGTTCTTGCAATTCCGAACTGTTTTAACATGCCTGGAAGGCACTGCTGCGTTAAAAACTGCTCCATTGCCTCACACGATACATATGGAAAACATAAGAACAATGGAATAGTTTTTTAGGTTACCAAAATGGACACAGCATCAATCTGCAGCCTCATCTGAATCTCATACACCTTGCATTCACACTGTTAATGGCTTTAATCTAACCAGGACATTTTCATCTTGCAATCACACATTTAACTACCCTAGCCAACCCAGAACTGGTTTGTCCACTTTGCAGCCCCCAACACAAAAACCTGGTACAGTATGAGTCATTCGACTAAAATCAAATTACCGTATTTTCCGGACTATAAGTCGCACTTTTTTTCATAGTTTGGCTGGTCCTGCGACTTATAGTCAGGTCCGACTTATTTATCTAAATTAATTTGACATGACCCAAGAGAAATGAACTAAGAGAGTGAAACCAAGAACCAAGAGAAAACATTACCGTCTCCAGCCGCCAGAGGGAGCTCTATGCTGCTCAGTGCTCCTGTAGCCTACACTGAGAACATATCCCGCCCTCTCGTGGCTGTAGACGGTAATGTTTTCTCTTGGTTCTTGGTTCTAAATAAATGCGACTTATAGTCCAGTGCGACTTATATATGTTTTTTTTCCTCATCATGACCTATTTTTGGACTGATGCGACTTATACTCAGGTGCGACTTATAGTCCGAAAAATACGGTACAACTAAATACCTAAACACACACAGCTTTAGCCTACATCAAAACATGTTGGAAATGTTTGTGTATATTGAACATCTAGTGTTTACGAAACGGTCGCAGTTAATTACTTTGACATTTTGGTCAAGAAGTTTCTGCTAAATGCAATGTAATTACAACACACTAAAATGCATGTGAAGAAACTTACCTTGGCCAGTACAATGCTTGGTATGAGCTTGTTCCTGTAAGGTCCCTTTTCTTTCGTCTTAGCTTTTTGCATTTCTTTACTTTCTTCCTTTTCTTTCTTGTATTCGTAGATCCACCTCTGTCCCACCAAAATAATAAATGCGCAAAAATTAAAGAGATCTGGAATGTTTAGTCGCGTCTCTGTGAAGTTCTGAAGGTGTTGCCCCTGGCAACCGATAGTGTCTCCTAGCGTCATGGCCAACCAGCTCAGACCCAGCCCAAATCAACCCAAATTGGCACGTGACTCCTCACTCTCAATAAAACATCATAGATGGATACTTTACTTATGTCTGGGCTCTGTTTAGGATTTAGAAAAACATAAAGAGATGGTTCAATATATTGGTAAATGAATAGGCTACATTCTGTGAGAATTTATATCTTACACCTTAAAAAATATTGTATGGACGCAACAAATAAAATTTACGCAACAGTTTACATCATTTTTTATGGAGTTAAGGCAACTTCCTCTGAAATTAAGTTATAAAAACTAATCAACTATATTGTGCTATACAGTATTGAAAATTTTAAGTGGATCAAAACCTTTCTTCAAAGTTGTCCTAAAACCTAAACCTGCTCTGCAAGTTTGAAACTCTCATAAGATATCCATATGAAAGTGCAAAAGATTCACACCTTTATATCAACCCCTTTATATCACAAGCTATACAGAACTATCCCAAAAACCCCAACCCCCTCCAGCTGAACTGAACTCGGTCTGTTTTTTGGCTGTGAGGAACGGTGTGTTGTCATGTTACTGGATTGATATATGCTGTCTGCACTCACATTAAACCCTACTCTTTTTATTCATTATTTTCCCACAGCCCATAATATTATTTTCACTAGACCACAATAATAACATATTATCATTTGATAATTAATCATTATTTTCGCGGAAATCATTGCTATTTGTGAACGTAGGCATTTAGAAAGTCTTTAAGACCAAGCACAATCCTCAACCAACTATTCCCGACTCACAGTGAGCATGACTCGCACTAACTGACCCAGCTTCACCATGAACGGTTTGATTTTACAAAATCAGTTTGAGTTGAAAACAACTTATTGATCATGAGCCCAACATTTAGCAAAACAGGAAAACTTTCAGTCTACCTGAAAAAATACTTATTTCATTGTAAGTTTATACTGTTAAATAGATATATATATAAAAAAAACTATTGTAGACTATTCCTAAACTTGGACCTCATTATATTGAAATACAAATCCAAACACCAGAAGCAACGTACTAGTGATGGGAAGTTCAAATCTTTTCCACAAACCGGGTCTTTCAGGCAGTTTGATTCAATAAACCGGTTCTTTTACGATTGACGTAATGACATCATTGGCAATGACATAATGGCTTCAAGTCTATCAAACATTAAAAAAAAACACATTACTCATTAAGAGAATAGGGACAATCTGTTTAGACCATGTTCCCGGGCGCGCCAATCATTTTTCTGTTGTTAAAATAGATTTTAGATCGTTAAAAGAAGGCCCAGAAACTTTAGTGTCTTAATTATTGTTCAACTTCCCTTTGGCCTATAATCCAACTTAATCTACAATTTAACAAATTACACAGATTAGATACATTCATCTTTTTAACAAAAGCAAAATAAAATAGTTATTTTATCACACTTTCTGATGTTTCACTAAATACTTTGATATGCAACAGTTTCTTGACTCGAGAATAAGAATCCGCTAATCGGTTCTCAAATCGGCCGCGTCCGACAGAACCGATTATCTGTTCAGTGTACTGCTGATCCGAAAACCGATGCAACCGGTTCTTATCTCGAGAACGAGAGCCGCTCCAGCAGTGGGCGTGTCCGTTCGTCATCTGCCTCTGCTCGGTGTTCATCTTCATTTCTAACTTCACAGCAGTTCAGTCAGTGTACTTTTTGAGTAAACTAATTACTCCAGGATATTGGTTTATTTTGACTCAAAGGGAGTGCCAGACATGTTAAAAAAGTAAACAGTTTAAGTCATTTGTGGATTAATGCTTATTGGTGACGTGAACAGCTTCAGACGATTCAGTTCAATTTGGTTAACTGGTTAAAGAAGAACCAGTTAAATCGAACGTAGGACATCACTACAACCTACACAACTGTTCTTTCATTGAAAAGTATCGATTTTATTTATTTACAGGCTATATGGTTAAAATAATGGTTTATTTCAAAACTTTAAGTGCCATTGTTTAAAAAATACTTTATTGACTAAAGTTTCATAGACCTTCAGTTTTTATGCTTTAAAATCCCATGCAATTTGTAATTTCACAGAATGTTCACCTACTAAATTACTAACCTTGTAAAGTCACAATTCTATAATGGTAGAATTTACTTAGGCCAATGGCATTAAAAAATATATATTATTTTATTTGTTTTTTAGAATAATCTTAGCATACATAAATAGGTGAATCAAAACAAATATGATAACTTTTTAACTGCAGGCAGATATAGGCCTATATTCTTGGACAATATTTGCATTGTCCTTTATTCTTTCCCTTATTTTCTTAAAGAATAAACACTTATTTTCTACAAGAATAAACCTTATAAATAAGGAATAAAATAAAGAATCTCAATTAGCCCTTATTTTCCATTTATAAAGTTAATTGGCAACTCTAATGATAATGTAGTTTTTTTGTAATCTTTGACTCCCCTGACAGTGGCACCTTCCTCAAAAAAAAAAAAAAAACACCCTCAGTTGTAGGAGATATGCAGTGAATAATAGATTGAAAAAGTGGGTGCTTGGTTTCCGAAATGGAATACTAATACAGCTCGTATAAAAAAGATGTCACCATTTACACCTCCTGCATCCACCCTCTCCCCCACACCTGCAATTCAGATAAGCGAGGATGCCAGGTCTTCCGGAAGCAGAAAAAGAAAAAAGCACCAGGCCCAGATTGTGTTACACTAGCCTGTCTGAAATCCTGTGCTGACCAGCTGGCCCCCATCTTCATACAGATCTTCAACAGATCGCTGGAGCTGTGCGAAGTCCCTTCATGCCTCAAACGTTCCACCATCATCCCCATCCCTAAGAAACCCAAAATTACAGGACTAAATGACTACAGGCCTGTGGCTCTAACGTCTGTAGTCATGAAGTCATTTGAAAAACTGGTGCTGGGCCACCTGAAGGACATCACTGGGCCCTTGCTGGATCCTCTTCAGTTTGCCTACAGAGCAAACAGGTCTGTGGACGATGCAGTAAACATTGGACTGCATTATGTTCTGCAACACCTAGACAGACCGGGGACTTATGTGAGGATCCTATTTGTGGACTTCAGCTCGGCCTTTAACACGATCATCCCAAACCTCCTCCTGCCCAAACTAACTTAGCTCTCCGTGCCCACCTCCATCTGTCAGTGGATCAACAGCTTCCTGACAGACAGGCAGCAACTAGTGAGGCTGGGAGGGCTGTGTTCTCTCCCCACTGCTCTTCTCCCTGTACACTAACGATTGCAAATCCAAGGACCCTTCTGTCAAGCTCCTGAAGTTTGCAGATGACACCACACTCATAGGCCTCATTCAGGACGGTGACGAGTCTGCTAACAGACAGGAGGTTAAAGAGCTGCCTCCATTGTGAAAAAGGCCCAGCAGAGGTTGTATTTCCTTCGCCAGCTGAGGAAGTTTAACCTGCCATAGGAGCTGCTGATACAGTTCTACTCCACCATCATTGAATCCATCCTCTGCACTTCAGCAACTGTCTGGTTCAGCTCAGCTTCTAAATCTGACCTCAGAAGACTACAGAGGGTAGTCCGGACTGCTGAGCGAATCATCGGTACAACCCTCCCTTCTATTCAAGAACTGTACTTATCCAGAGTGAGCAAAAGGGCTGTTAAAATCACTCTGGACCCCTCACACCCACACTCCCTCTTTGAACTGTTGCCATCTGGTCGATGCTACAGAGCACTGAGCACCAGAACGACCAAACACAGGACAAGTTTCTTCACTCAGGCAATCCATCTTATGAATAGCTGATAATAACTGTGGAACACACTACACTATTTATATTTATATACACATACACTTATTTATCTAACACACATACTTAGCGTACACTTAATTTTTTTGCACATAATATACATGTACATACATAAATGCTCATTGTAATATACCTGCCATACATTGTCAATTTGTATATTGTCATTCCTTACCCACCTATTTGTATTTTTTTGTATTTTTTATTCCTTATTGTGTTTTTTGTTCTGTCGCTGTTATTTTGCACTCCGGAGCTTCTGTCACGAAAACAAATTCCTCGTATGTGTGAACATACCTGGCAATAAAGCTCATTCTGATTCTGATTCTGATGTGATGAAAAAGTCATGATAACATATAAATTCATAGAAATAATTTAAGCAATTAAAACCTTTTTTATACTAGATTCAACTTGAATTTCAATACTATTAAACTGACTTTAAAATCTCATGGAGTTTATGAGTTGAAACTATAAAATGTCACAGTGCATGTTAAATGAACTTGTATCTTGTATAGTATCCGAAGACCTTGATTGCATGTAAGCATAAAACAAACAATATAATTAGAATTTTTTTTTAATGAATGATTCCTGTATAAAATGGGACAGCAACCTTTATATCAAACATTATTAAATTATCCTAAGCTGAGCAACGCTGAAGGCAGGTTCTGCACCAGAGAACGTTTGAATGTGATGCGCAAAGTAATTTTCAGATGAAATGAAAAAAAAAACCTGGATAAAAACATACACGAAACTTGTAAATCGTTAACACATAGCCTAGATAAGGCCCAGACCAAATTATTTTAACACGCAACTGGCTTGCAGTTAATACCGCGGCCTTGCGTCGTGAAGTCGTGGCCTAATGGTTAGAGAGTTTGACTCCCAATCGAAAGGTTGTGAGTTCGAGTCCCGGGCTGGCAGGAATTTTGGGTCGGGGGGAGTGCATGTACAGTACTCTCTCCACCTTCAATACCACGACTTAGGTGCCCTTGAGCAAGGCATCGAACCCCCAACTGCTCCCTGGGCGCCGCAGCATAAAAATGGCTGCCCACTGCTCCGGGTGTGTGCTCACAGTGTGTGTGTGTGTGTTCACTGCTCTGTGTGTGTGCACTTCGGATGGGTTAAATGCAGAGCACAAATTCTGAGTATGGGTCACCATACTTGGCTGAATGTCACATCACTTTTTTTTTCTTTTTTTTTTTTACTGTATGCTGGAACAGCATCTCATTCTGTCCTAGAATAAAGTTCTTCATATACCATATGCAGAGAAGACAAAGATACCTAAATTCGAAGAGTATGGTATACACGTTCATATGTTCCTTAGAGAGGACTCTCACTCTACACTGACTAAGAGGGGACCAGTGTTTCTGATTATTTTGAAGAAAACAAAAATGACAAAAAAATTTCATTAAAGGTCTTTTTTCATAATATAACAAAAAAAAAATTATTTTTTTTTTTTTTTTAAACATAAAAACAGGACCAAGTAGGGTCCTGAAGCTCTGAGTGATGTCTACTTATCCAACAGGGGCCCTACATAGACTGCAATGCAACTGTGTGTGCAAACATAAGGGCAATCGTACCAACTGTTTCTTCAAAATCTAACTATATTTAAATGCAACTCTAAACTTTGAAACATTCAAACTATAGGCCCTATCATACACCCAGCGCAAAGCGATGCAAGGTGCAGCGCAAGTGTGTTTGCTAATTTCGTCCAGCACCACATCGTTTAATTAGCAATTGCATTTGCGCAAATTTGTGTGCCCCTTGGGCGTTCTGGGCTAAAAAAGAGGTGTGTTCAGGCGCATTGCTATATTAAGGAGCTGAAAATAGACTGCGCCATAGACCAACTCAAACCTGGTCTAAAGTCTAAAGTCAATGGCGCAATATGCTTTTGTTATTTAAAGAGCGCATCGGTAGAAAATGCGACTCTGGGCGGGTCCACAGTGCACATAGACTTTGTTTATTACACACAGGGATGTGCATCACACAAACATGCCAAATATTAAAAACAAAAGGATTAGTGTAAAAGAATATTATTGTGTAGGCTACATAAATATAAGAATTTAAAGATGGATAGTCATTGCATGTATTAGAATTAGGCTACCTATTTGCAATTCAGCCTAGTACTACTTATTATGATGAATGAAATTGGCTAATTAATTGAACAATCGTGCCAATACACACCCATTCCAAAAATCCACCCCGGCGCACGGACCATTTCTCCGTCGTTAAAATAGCAAAAGTGGATTCGGACATGAGTGTACCTGCGCCGTGCACTTTACACTTTGCGTTTAGATCATTAAAATAGGGCCCTAAATCACTTGTTAAATAAATGGACTTTTGTCCTCAGTTAGATGATGAAGTGCGACGCCTGTGACTGTGTGTTCACACCAGACGTGACTTACGTGAATAAATTGCGCTATTCGTGCGTAGTTTGAACGTTTGAAGTTTTATACGCTTCATTCGCGTGTGAAATTAACTTACAACAGACGCAAATATGCGGTTTATTTATAAAGACAGGGACTATTTAAAAATGTGTTTTGCCGATTTCGAAGATGAGCTACATGCGATCATCGGGAGCTCAGTGATCATGTATCCACTGAGAGCAGTCTCATCTCGGCTAGTCCTTCTGATATTTGCCGCAGCTCTGATGTCTCTAGTTGTTCAAGATAAAATATAACTTGTTTTGGGTAAATCTAACAGTTAATATTTGATCTTTATTCAACTAATCTATTTATTCCAAGCAAGATCCTTTTTATTCCTGTTTCTGTAGAAGTATGAAGTATCATACAGCTCCAGGTCTCCACATACAGCGACGATGACTTTGTCCTCCATTGTTGTTTTGGATTTTCTCTATGCTTGCTGCATCGAAATCACGACAGTACTAGAGCAAGCTCCTGATTGGTTAATGCGGCACAAAATTTCATTTAACGCTTCATTCACCTCTGGTGTGAAAGCACCCTTAGGCTGAATCACCTTGTCTTGCATCACAGACATATTGTAAAAAATATAAAGGGCAAGAAACAACATTATATGTTAACTTGCTGCATTGAAAATTGTCAATTGAGTTCAGTAAAATACCTTTTAACCATGGCACTTTAGTTGTTTAACACTGACATTTTTCAGAGGCTCCATTTTTTGGGGGGTATTATTAAGGCCCCATTTACACTGCATGGTTCAAGTGACCCAATTCCGATTTTTTCCTTTCATGTGTCACAGATCGGATATTACAGGTGAACGTGTAAGCAGGAAAAAAACACATGGATTCCGATTTTCTCAGAACTGATTCAGGCTTCATTCATATGTGGTAATAAATCGGATATGAATCGGATACGTGCATTTGCATGTGCCATGTAAGCAGACAAATCGGATATTCCCCAGTAAATGCGAGTCGTACGTCATTAAGAAAAGTGATGTCAACTCACGTGGACACCACCAACTGAGATCACATGACTTATTATAGGTGTGATGGAGGATGAAGGATACACTCAGTTGAGCAATGCGAAGGTTTCATGTCTTCAAGTCTTTGGGGTGAAGAGAGAGTGCAGGCATAAATGCAGGGTTATTACAGAAATAAATCTGTGTTTGAAGACATTTCACGAGATAGGGGGAGGTACGGTTTTAAGCGCTTGTGGCTACAGCGCCAATATAAGATAAAAAGCTTAAAAATACAAATACAAAGCAAAACAATGTATAACAATGCAAAACAATGTAAATTACTTTCTTTTCTGGGTCAGAATGTCTACGTTTGGTAGTTTCAGCAGTGTATAGTGTAAATGCAAAAATCGGATACGGGTCACTTTTAAAAGATGATGTAAGCGGGTCGTCAAAAGAATCGGATATAGTCACCTTGTGACGATCGTGCACCAGAGAGACACAGGGAGATAATAGAGATAATCAGAGGTGTCAAGTAACGAAGTACAAATACTTCGTTACTGTACTTAAGTAGAAATTTGGGGTATCTATACTTTACTTGAGTAATTATTTTTCTGCCGACTTTTTACTTCTACTCCTTACATTTTCACGCAAGTATCTGTACTTTCTACTCCTTACATTTAAAAAAATAGCTTCGTTACTGCTATTTCATTCCGGATTGTTATTGTTCAGAGAGAGAGAAAGAAAAAAAACCTATCCAGATAAATCGCGCCATCAGGATTGAGTGAATTTGATTGTGGTTGGATGAGAAGTATACACATATACCATTCCGACACCCTATTGGTCCATACGCGATCCATCACACGTGCACATGACACAAATCAAATCACACTGCATAGACAGTTTTGGGTTCGTTTATCAAAAAATATATTTCTTAAAAGTAGGTTGGAACCAGTAGTATCAGATCGCCTCAGAGTCAGTCCGCTTAAATTTCAAATGAAACCGGCGTCAGTCCGGTCTCCTCCCGTCTTTCAGCGCGCTCTTCAATCCGCGGACCGCGGTGGAGCAGCGCGAGCTCAAACAGAGACAGAGGACACAAGGTGTGTGTTTACCGATAGATTGTTAGAAAATATCTGTATCTGTGAAGTTCTTTGTCATAAATACAGTTTACAAAAGGTCACGATCAGTCGGTTTCTCATCTAGTGTAAAGTTTTCGCTTGTCACCGCTAATCACGAAACAGCTGTTTCCTTACACTTATTTAAATATACTTCATTTAATCATAGGTACATACACTGCTGTGCAAAAGTCTTAGGCAGTATTTTCACTTAAAAGAATGGTGTTCGGCCACCCAGCAAACACAGAACGTGAGGACGTTGCCAGTTAGTCGTCATTTGGTCAGCGCGACATTACTTTATGGCAACGTTGTGAGGACGTCGTGGTAAAGTTCCATTTTTTTAAATCTTGGCTAACTTCCCAGAAACGTCGTGGGCACGTACTCAAAAGACGTTGCTAGTTAGTCCCATTGGGGACGTTGTAGCGACGTGGTCAGCTGGTCTTCAGATAACTTTTAATATTATTGCACTAGATGTATTATTATTATTAAGATACCATTTGAACAGCATATTCTTTGGGAAATATACAAAAAAATTAATCAAGCATGTTAAAATAATTATATATATATATATATATATATGCCATCAGTTTAAGAACAATAAAATAAACAATTTAGCAAATGGTGATAATGTTTGTTAATGAAAGAGAGTACGGGACAAATTAACATTTAAACCTTAAACTAGCAGCGCACGTCACTTTCTGAGTGAAGTGCGCGACGTGCGCGTGCCCGTCATTTTGTAACGGTCAACTTCCAGCAGACGGACACGGAGGAAAGGTAAGTCCTATAAATCTACTTTTATTCATAGATTTTA
Organism: Carassius gibelio; assembly: GCF_023724105.1. Taxonomy (NCBI): domain Eukaryota; kingdom Metazoa; phylum Chordata; class Actinopteri; order Cypriniformes; family Cyprinidae; genus Carassius; species Carassius gibelio. Next base: position 48,535,880 of record NC_068398.1, read on the forward strand.
ACTGATATAACGTTAAATGCCATCAAAGAGGAGTAGTGTTTTGTATTTTTGTAGGTTTTCTCTTTCAATTTAATAAATAAATGCTCCGTTTGGTTAATTAGCTCAAAAGCAGTCTCAGAGGTGGTCCAAGGTAACGGCAACGTTAACTGTTAAAATCGAATATAACCTTACCTGTTTTAAATTATTTGAAATTTATCACTATAAACTATACAGTATTAACTTTCTAATAATTAAATTCTTAACCGTAGTAACGTTAGTTTGTTTGAATACCTGCTGCTCGAGCTTGATGATGCTCATGCTAGCCATGCTGTGAAATTGAATATAAACCGATATAACGTTAAATATAAAGTTTAACGTTAATTAGACCGAGGCTGCCGAAATCATGTTCAGTGTAACGTTATGTGGGATTAATAATTTCCCCTTTTCTCCCTCAAGTGGCAGGCTTGTAAATTCTGTCATCTGTTCATTATTGGTGTTAATGGTGTTTTTCACATGCATGCTTTTTAATGCTAGTTTAATTCTCAAATTGATCTGATACTTTCGTTTCACAAAAAGTAAACAAATTGTTCACTTTCTTAGGGCCTGACAACCACCAGTTGAGTCCATGATTCAGTGAGTTCCTTATAAGGAAATATATTTGTTACCACCTAGTAATTTAAATGTATTATTTATTGCTTTAAAATGAACACATATATTTATCATCAGGGGAAGAGACAGTCTGGGCAGCAGCAACAAGACAACTATTACAAGTAGAGATGGGTTTCAAGAACTGGTACTAATTTGGTTCCTGACTTGTTCGGTAATGAAAACATTTACATAAGTTACAGGATCAATAGTGCTGCTATCAGTATTCTTGTAACATTGATTCATTACCCTTTAGACACAACCACATATCCTCCAAATCATCTCTGCGTGGATGGCAGCAAGGATCCAGGATCAAGAGATCATTCTTCATGGAGACTGTTCCACAGGAAGCAGTTTCTCCTGGGTGAAAAACTAAACCTGGTTGTTTCAGCATCACTCAGGCAAGACTAAATACTTTTAAATTGATTTCAGTTGGTTATGTGTTTCAGGTCATCCTGACTATTCTGCTGTCCTGGATGTAAGTCTGTGCAGGAACTACATTTCTCGTTGTTGAAAGATTTGTGCAGCGGTATCCAGACATATAACGCCCCATCACACGGGGCGTGAACGCCTCTCGTTTACTTTTAAATGAAGTGACGTCAAGCATGGTGAAATTAATTCTAGAAATTAATTCTAAATAGAAGTTGAAGACTTCTCAAGCGCCAATGCAGCCGTCCTCCAGTCAGAACATCTTATGCAAATACCCAAGCGCAGACGCAAGCCAATCAAGTGCATGCAATACCAGAAAACTAATGTGATTGGCTGTCACTATGAGAAGAGACAGTAATTCTGATCCGATATCAGTGTCATTTTTTGCAAAAGAAATTTTAAATCAATGTAGAATTTTCTATACTTCTGTGTAGGGATGTCAATTTTCAATCATTTCCATGATTGATCGTCGTTTAAATTAATGATCAAATAATCGATTAATCGTTAACCTTAATGCTGCAAAGTCTATTGCAGTAACACCCAGTCACTGGTATGACAGGATGTGCAAAAGTGTGTGTGTGTGTGTATATGTGTGTGTGTGTGTGTGTGTGTGTATATATATAAAAAAACTGTAAAATATATATTTTACAGTAAAGACCAAAAGTTTGGACACACCTTCTCATTCAAAGAGTTTTCTTTATTTTTATGACTATGAAAATTGTAGATTCACACTGAAGGCATCAAGGGCTATTTGACCAAGAAGGAGAGTGATGGGGTGCTGCGCCAGATGACCTGGCCTCCACAGTCACCGGACCTGAACCCAATGGAGATGGTTTAGGGGTGAGCTGGACCGCAGACAGAAGGCAAAAGGGCCAACAAGTGCTAAGCATCTCTCGGGGAACTCCTTCAAGACTGTTGGAGACCATTTCAGGTGACGACCTATTGAAGCTCATCAAGAGAATGCCAAGAGTGTGCAAAGCAGTAATCAAAGCAAAAGGTGGCTACTTTGAAGAACCTAGAATATGACATATTTTCAGTTGTTTCACACTTTTTTGTTATGTATATAATTCCATATATAATTCCACATGTGTTAATTCATAGTTTTGATGCCTTCAGTGTGAATCTACAATTTTCATAGTCATGAAAATAAAGAAAACTCTTTGAATGAGAAGGTGTGTCCAAACCTTTGGTCTCAAACTGATATACACATATATATATATATATATATATATATATATATATATATATATATATATATATATATATTAGACAGTTTCATCGGATGCACGCGCCTGGACCTAAGTTAACTTCCTGTCTGTTTTGTGTATATCGGTCTGGCTGCGGTGCCATCTACAAACGCAGTTAAAGGCAAGGTGATGAGTAGACTGAAGTTGGGCTCAGGTGGTTGTGCTGCGGGATGTTTCCCATACATTTATTTATTTTTGGAGACTCGCCACAATTTTAAAACTGATCGATTTTCAAAAAGGCTTCATTGAATAAACATGAGTAATGTAACGTTACGTAACGTACTGCACGTTTAATAATAATAATTCCTTACATTTATGTTTAAATATCAAAACGAGGCACAGGTGTTTTTATATCGCTGTATTTCTGAAGAAAGACTTGCATGTTATATGCCTGATAAAGCAGCGTGTGAGCGTAGCAGCTCTGCTTTGTTTACAGCTGTTACTGGGGAAACCTCTATTTCTCGCGCTTTATGTCTATGCTTTAAAACATCTCCTGCTGGCAAAGGATGAATTTGCATTTTCATTAAGTCCGCCTGATCCACGCAGCAAACATATTTTGTTTGTTATCAAAAAATATCTACTCTAGAGGGACTTGGCTGTTGTTATTGATTCTATTTGGAAGTCTACCGGTTAGGTTAGGTCCACAAAAGCGCGCATGCGCAGTAACGTTTGTTTATGTTGTTGCCGTTGAAACCGTCTATATATATATGTGTGTGTGTGTGTATAATGTATGTGTGTGTAAAATACATTTCTTTTAAATTTATAGCACAGTAATGAAGGCAGCAACATGTGGTAGATGGGACAGAACAAGAATCTTTCATTGTGCTAATGTATTATAATACGAAAGGGTATGGCTCCTATACAGCGTGCAGCACGTAAACACAACCAGTGCGCAGAATGATGCACTTGAAGCAACACAGAGTCACAGCGTGTAGCATTACTCACAGAAATGTTAAAAACACCAAAGGAAGAGATATTGTTGTGTATTATATGTGCAATATTTTGAGCCTTTCCTTTCAACAGTTTTAAATCTCAGTTATTGTGCACTCTTGAAGAGAGTTTCATTGTTTTGACTCTAGTAATTAGGGCTGGGATGATATGCTAATCTGCCAATTCAATACTATCCCGATACTTGTGTGCCGATTCAATATATATATATATATATATATATATATATATATATATATATATATATATATATATATATATATATATAATTAATTTAGCATTGTGATTATAGTTATATAACTATTGCAATTTGTGACTTATCCAAATTGTCTGTAAAATGATGTTTGTTTCTGTAGATTTGAGGGAAAGATTAAAAACAAGGAGGTCTGGGAATGACTGAAGGGAACTGACAGCAGTGCGGGAAGGAAGTAATCACCAGAATGTAAGTTCTTTGAGAATGTGTGCTTTGTTTATTACAAGTTGAGTTTTCATTTAAATGTGGCAATGTACACAACTGGTCAAAAGTTTTAAATATATTTTAAAAGTTTAATTTATTTCTATAATGCACAGCTATATTTTCAGCATTAATTACTCCAGTCTTCAGTGTCACATGATCTTCAGAAATCATTCTAATATGATGATTTACTGCTCAATACATTTTTCTGATTATTATCAGTGTTGGAAACAGTTGTGCTGCCCAAACATTTTGTCTACACTACAGTTATATTTATTTATTATTTATTTTATTTATTTCTTTTATTTGGGGGTGGTTGGCTAATAGCAAGAATGCATAAAATTGAAAACCAGTGGTAGAGAAGACTTTTGTAATTTTACAAAAGATTACCTTTTTTTCAATGTTTTGAACTTTGTGTTTTATAAAATAATAATGAAGAAAAAATTCAACTTTCCAGAAATGCTAAGTTTTCTTCCCCATCATTTCTAATATGGGGTGCGTTTCCCTAAAACCAACTTTGGTCACAAGTTCCTTCTTTACCAATAGAGTTCAGTGGAACAAACAACCGTAGTAAGCTAACTGCAGATGTGATTTACATCATGTATGTCATGAGCAGATGTACACTTTGATCTTAGCGGCAATAATGCGATTGGGTGCATGTAAATGCACTGATTTGTGATAATCAGCAATGTTTCCCGATCAGCAAATCAGTATATGAAAAAGATCATGTGACACTGCAGACTGGAGTAAAGTTACTGAAAAATTCAGCTTTGCCTCATAATTATTTCAATAAATATTTTTAAGTATATTCAAAAAAAGAGTATGAAAACTGTTATTTCTTTCTTTCTGTTTTTTTTTTTTTTTTTTTTTTTTACAATTACTTTAAAAAATTTTTTTTATCAAATTAATCTAGCCTTGCTGAGTAGAAGAGACTTCTCTTGAAAACCATAAAGAGAAGATTCCAGATTTTTGACTGGTTGTGAACATACATGAGCAACATTAACAAGATGATCCTCCCTTTCAGCTCAGAGGATGTTGACAGCAGGCCCAGGATGAAGAAGAGGAGGAAGAACACGTTTAACAATTTTCTCATAAGCTTGCCATGTGTTATAATAAAAACAATGAACATGGCTACAGTAATATGCTAAATGTTATTAAAAGATTCCAGTTTGCAAGAAGTCTGAGTGTCTGACTCTACACTAGAGGAACTCTTTTCTGAAGAAGATCAGGTGCTGAGAAGAAGCCTTGTTCTACAGCACAACACTGCATCAAGCCTCCTGTCCTTCCCTCAGAAGAGCCTGTCTTCTGCTGCTGGGGTAAGAAACACACTCTTCATCTTCTCTATCAGCTGCCCTGCACCTAACTCTGCCTCCTCAGCACTGTCTGAAAGAGTCATCTCCACATTACAGTCAGTAATCACAGATCACAGATTCTTCTGAGAAAGTCGATATGCTCATTTTCTTAAAAAACTTTGTTTTTTCGGGTGGGACAAATAATACAGGAGAGATGCTAGAAATCTCTATATTGTTCATTTTTCATATCTTTACGCTTTATGAATGTTTTTCTTCTGAGAAGCTCAAAAATTATGGTTCTTTGGTAATTGTTATATTGTTTAGTTTTATCCTCTGATAGTGAGCACAGAGCCCTGATCATGACATGCAAGAAGCACAGAGCCCTGATCATGACATGCAAGAAAAAGAAAGAAATCATGTCCATGATTTACTAATTTGTTCCCTCGATGTACTAAAACGTGCACGATTACTTTTACATTTCATTGATTTGCTAAATCGTATGCACAATTTACTAATTCGTTCTCTTGATGTATAAATAGTGTACACGTTTTAGCAAATCGAGGGAATGAAATAGAAAATCGTGTGCATGAATTAGCCTAAATTTTTTCCTGCATGTCGTGTAATTAAAGCACATCACCATCAGACATTTATACCAGGAGCCTCATATATGACGCTCACAGTTTTACTTTGTGCAGTATCTCGGTGCAGTATCTGCTGAATTGTTTCATATCTATTTATCATGTATTTTTTGTTGCACTAAATTATGTTGTATCAATAAGTTTACTGATAATTATTTTTAATTTTCACTAATAACGTCATTAACCATCTCCCCATCTTTAAGACAAAAAATTTCTATTGTTTATATTGTGTAATCTATGAATTGATGTTTAGTTTTCTGTGCTCATAACTTAGTAACATTTTGCATGTTTAAAGAACAGGTGCGATGTTCAAAATGTTTTGGCTTCCTATTTGTACAAAGTAGTGCTGAATAAATATTGATTTGTGAATGAATGCAGTGTGTTTTTGTCTATTTTATATTAGAATGTAATGTTTTTGTATTTGTTTGCATTGCATGTATGTAATTAATGTATTAACTATGAATCCCCTATAATTAGATTACAATTACAATTTCATAAGGTTTATTTTTTGCACCAGAGATGGATTGAGTTTATTAGTTCTTTATGTATTTCAAGGTAATGGTGAGGTGAAAATATGAATTACCAATATGATCCTGTAATGTCACGTCCTCATAACGTGCCAGTTTGGTCGTCAGGACATACTCATCACGTTCCAGCGACGTTCCACTATAACGTCGCCACGACGGATATGGGAATCACAAAGTTACGTCACTGGAACGTTATGTGGTACGTCGCTGAGACCAATATGGTATTTTATAGGAACGTCCTCATAACGTGACAGTTTGGTCGTTGGGACGTACTCATCACGTTCCAGCGACGTTCCACTATAACGTCGCCACGACGGATATGGGAATCACAAAGTTACGTCACTGGAACGTTATATGGTACGTCGCTGCGACCAATATGGTACTTTATAGTAACGTTCTCATAACGTGCCAATTTGGTCGCTGGGACGTACTCCTCACGTTCCAGCGACGTTCCACTATAACGTTGCCACGACGGATATGGGAATCACAAAGTTACGTCGCTGGAACGTTATTTGGGATGTCGCTGCAACGAATATGGTCTGGTCCAGTTACGTCGTCACAACGTAACTGTGTTAGCTGGGCAGTTATTTATATATTTTGCTGTAGAGTGTCAGTATAAAATATCAGTTTACATTTCCAAACATTCATTTTGCCATCGTCAAACTGCTTGTGCATTCACAATCGCACTAGATTATTATTAAAATTAATGGCAAACTACTGTCCTACTGACACATTGCAGCAAAAGATATAAATAACTGGCTTAAAACCCTTTTTTGGGGTGAAAACACTATTCTTTCTTTTCCATAAGACTTTTGCACAGTACTGTATTTTAAAAACGAGATTGTTGCTACTTTATAAAGAATGAGCATACAGTCATTCACAGAACTGATTTAAGACAGTGACAGACAGCACTCATCTTAACTAAATATCAGAGTGAGTGAAAGAGATACAGTAGAAACATTATGTGTACTTTTGTATTAAATAATGACCCAGATTGTGAAATACATTTATTAGCCTTAGATTAAGGGAAGCACAACTTGGGAAATGAGAGCATCCAAGGTGAAAGCTATGGATTTATTTTAAATATTTGTAATGTTCTTTAATGTTATCCATAGTTTTTTTTGTAGTTCTTGTTTTTTTTTTAAGTATCGGTTCAAGCACGTTGAGGCGCCAGTACCATTTTAAAAGTATCGAAAAGGCACTGGACCCTACTTAAAAGTTATTATTTATTTCTCACTACTGGCTCATTTGCCAAATGGGTGCTTTCTCTTCGTACTCCACAAATTAAGCTACTGTAGGTAGTTGGGTAGTGAGACGTTTTAATAAATTATCGTTTGCGATTAATGACGCAAATGACAATGTTGTGATATCTAGGCTATAGAGCATCACAGTCCCACCCACAGCTGGTGCCGGAACTAAAAATTCAATGCAATTTCTGCATTGACATTTGGGGTATAAGCCATTAAAACGTAACCATACATGGTAGACTTAAAACCAGCTACGGCTGTACTAAGCGACAGTATATGCTCATATAAACGTAAAAAGATCATGGGGCACTAACCTTGTTTTGATCTAAATGCCTTTTATTCGCGATGTCTTGGCTAAGTACTTCATTACCCACAATCCTGAACAATCCCACAATCCCACAGTGATGCATCTGATTGGTGGAGCTCGTATAACCGTCTGGTTAAACCCCTCGAAGGTCCGTGAAGACTGAAGATCATTAATAAAAAAATAAAATAAAATAAAAACCTGTATTGCGTTTTTGCACGGTAGACTTATCAGTGCAATCATGATCTCCTTGGCTGCCATTGAGAGTTTTGCAGGGAGGTTGGTAACTTTAGTTAGCATTATCGTCCACTTTAGCTAGGCTACTGTAGCCTCCATATGAAATGAGTCATATCAAGCATTTTATAATGCCACTGTCAAAACAATATTTAGCCTAGACATACCTTTTTGTGCATTTACTGAACATTTGTGTAATGGCAACGACATGTGTTGACAACTGAGCAGTGATTGCAGTCAGATACAAAGCACTGCACCATTGCTGACGTTATTGTTAACCACTTTCACACACGCACACAATATAAAATACACAATGATAAAATAAAAATCAATACACAATACATATATAAAACACTATTTATTTACACGATTAATACTGAAAGAACTGTTATTACTGCACATTCACTATATAAAATAAAATTCACTGGAGGAAAAAGTTCGCGCGAGCGGCCGTCATCAGATTTGGATGTCGCTCAAAAGGCTCGTTGCCTCGTTCGCAGTTGTGGCTTCAGTCGAATTCAATGGGGCGCGGTGGTTTATGGGATGAGTAGTTCCTGCGCTCGAAATGAAAATATGTACACAGTCTTGTACCTTTGACTTTTTTTGGATTTTGTCTTAATTTTTTCACTTGAAATGATATGTTATATGCAGCCGTGGCTGGTTATCCTCACACATGCTCTAAAACTCTTCAGATACGGATTTTTCCAAAAGTGAATGGGAGAAATGAATGGGAAATTTACTTCCGGCACCAGAGCTCTCTCAAGCTGTGGGTGGGACTGTGAAGCTCTATATCAACTTTGTAACTCGTTACCCTCCGAACACTGGACATAGCAGACGTATGTACCGAATACAAGAAGCTATCAATCAAGAAGGTATCAGGATTATGAGTTATTTTTCATTTTTAGTTTTTGAATAATCACTTAGATTAATCATTCATTTTGACAGCACTATAATGTTTGTTGTAAATAGTCAACCACACAAGAGTAATTGTTTCTTAGCCTGCACCAATGTTCTTGTCCATTCCCCTCACAGATTTCTGCAGCTAAGCTTGGATGTACATTTACATTCCATTCAAGGTTATTGATGACATGCCTCTGAAGTTTGACTTTTTGCACCATAACAATACTTATTGGCAACTAGTCATCATATCTCTAGCTCTTTAATGTATTTGCATTGTACTAAAATGAGTTCATTTTCAATGGGCATATATGTGGCTGAAACAGGTAGCCTAGTGCATCCCAAATATTTCATATTCATATTTAATATAACATTATAGTCATTATGGCCTTTAGAAAAAAGTTTTTTTGAGGAGGTGGGGTAGTGCACAATAGGCCCTTGTGGCACGGCCCAAGCTTTTGTTCTTAATGGCATTTTTTTCCTTAAATTACTTTTACTTTTATACTTTAAGTAGTTTTTTAAACCAGTACTTTTACACTTTTACTTGAGTAAAAAGCTTGAGTTGATACTTCAACTTCTACAAAAGTCTTTTTAAACCCTAGTATCTATACTTCTACTTGAGTAATGAATGCCAATACTTTTGACACCACTGGAGATAATAGAGAGATCCAATTGCAGATGTCTTTAATGTGGGATAATCCAAATTGTAGTCACAAGCCAAGGTCAAAACCAAACAATCAGTTCAAAACAAAACACACAAAAGGAAAGGGACAGGAAAGGGTACTCGGAACACGATAGGACTCGGAGGACAAGCAGACCAGGAAGAATCTCGGGGAATGCTGGATACACGAAGTGTAAGGACTCCATACAAACAACAGGGAAAGATTGGTAATTATAGGGAGGCTAATGACAATAAAGTGACTGTACCTGGTGCAATTAACAGGAGTGCAATTACTGTGAAGACAGGACCAGACTAGAGGAATTCTAGTGCCTACGGTGAAGTGCCTAAGGGGAAGTGAGCCCACTAGTGGACACCCAGGGAAACAGAGACTAGACAGTGTGACATTACCCCCTCTGCCAGATGTTCCACCCGAACCCAAGGGAAAACCAAAAAGACAAAGAGACCAGGAGGAAGGTGGAGCGGCGGAGGACTAGGGGGAGGGACGGAGGGCCAGGTAAAATGGGGAAAACAGAGACAAGAAGACCAGGTAGAATGGGGAAACAGAGACAAGACGACCAGGTAAAATGGGAAAACAGAGACAAGAGAAGTGCAACACAAAACAAGGAGTCCAGGAGGGTGGTGGACCGGCGGAGGATCAGGGGGAGGGACGGAGGGCCAGGTCCTTAGCGGGAAACAGAACGAAAGACACAGACAAGAAACCCAGGAGGGAGGTGGACCGGCGGAGGATCAGGGGGAGGGACGGAGGGCCAGGTCCATAGGAGGAAACAGAAAGAAAGACACAGACAGAAGAACAAAAAAACACAAACAGAAAAACACAAGTCCAAGAAGGACATAACATGATGCCCACCAGGGCGGAGCAGAAGGCCACCACATCCGTGCGGTCAAAGCAGACTTCCCCCAGGGCGGAGCAGAAGACCACCACAGCCGTGTAGCCGAACCAGACACCCCCTAGGGCGGAGCAGAAGACCACCACATCCGTGCGGTCAAAACAGACGCCCCCCAGGGCGGAGCAGAAGACCACCACAGCCGTGTGGCCGAACCAGACGCCCCCTAGGGCGGAGCAGAAGACCACCACATCCGTGCGGTCAAAACAGACGCCCCCCAGGGCGGAGCAGAAGACCACCACATCCTTGTGGTTGAGGCAGAAGACCACCACAACCGTGTGGTCGGGACGGACGCCCCCCAGGGGCGGAGCAGAAGACCACCACATCCGTGTGGTCGAGACCGGAGTCCCCCAGGGCGGAGCAGAAGACCACCACAACTGTGTGGTCAGAACGGAAGACCCCCAGGGTGGTGCGGAAGACCACCACATCCGTGCGGCCAGACAAACGGGAGGACAAGTCTGGTTGGGCAAGTCTGAAACATAGAACATGAACATGTTAAGGGTAGCCTCCGTGGCCACGACAGAATCAGTCGGGTGTTCAGAGAGTTCGACTGAGACGTGACAAGACTCTGGAAGTTCCACAGAGGCGAGGAGAGACTCTGGTAGTTCAGCAGAGACATGGAACGGTTCTGGTAGTTCATCAGAGACGTGGAAAGGCTCTGATAGTTCAGCAGAACCGTGGAACGGCTCTGGCAGTTCCACAGAGAAGTGACGAGACTCTGGTAATCCCATGGTGTTTATACTGGATTCCAGAAGATTAATGCTGACTTGACTCTGCTCATGAAGATTATTGGTGACTTGCATTTGTTCATGAAGATCATTGGTGACTTGTATTTGTTCATGAAGATCAATGGTGATTTGCCTTTGTTCATTAAGATCAATGGTGACTTGCCTTTGTTCATGAAGATCACTGGTGATTTGAATTCTCCCATGAAGAACCCCGGTGACTTGACTCTGTTCTTGAAGATCACAGGTGACTTGACTCTGTCCTTGAAGATCACCAGTGACTTGACTCTGTCCTTGAAGATCACCAGTGACCTGACTCTGTCCTTGAAGTTCACCAGTGACCTGACTTGACTCTGGAAGGTCAACGGGAACTAGTCCAGACTCTGGAAGGTCAATGGTGACTAGCCCTGACTCTGGAAGGTCAACGGTGACTAGCCCTGTCTCTGTAAGGATGACGGTGACTAACCCTGACTCTGGAAGGTCGACGGTGACTAACCCTGACTCTGGAAGGTCAAAGTGACTAACCCTGACTCTGGAGGGCCCACGAGCACATGACTTGATTCTGGAGGGTCCACAAGCACCTGACTCGACTCTGGAGGGTCAACTGGAACCTGACTCAACTCTGGAAAGTCAACTGGCACCTGACTCGACTCTGGAAAGTCAACAGGAACTAGCCCTGACTCTGGAAGGTCAACGATGACTGACCCTGACTCTGGAAGGTCAACAGTGACTAACCCTGAATCTGGAAGGTCGACGGTGACTAACCCTGACTCTGGAGGGTCCATGAGCACCTAACTCAACTCTGGAGGGTCAACGAGCACCTGACTCGACTCTGGAGGGTCAAACGGAACCTGACTCAACTCTGGAAAGTCAACTGGCACCTGACTTGACTCTGGAAGGTCAACAGGAACTAGCCCTGACTCTGGAAGGTCAACGGTGACTAACCCTGACTCTGGAGGGTCCATGAGCACCTGACTCGACTCTGGAGGGTCAACAGGAACTAGCCCTGACTCTGGAAGGTCAACGGTGACTAACCCTGACTCTGGAGGGTCCATGAGCACCTGACTCGACTCTGGAGGGTCCACGAGCACCTGACTCGACTCTGGAGGGTCAACTGGAACCTGACTCGACTCTGGAGGGTCAACTGGAACCTGACTTAACTCTGGAGGGTCAACCGGAATCTGACTCAACTCTGGAGGGTCAATGGGAACCTGACTCAACTCTGGAGGGTCAACTGGAACCTGAATTGACTCTGGAGGGTCAATGGTGACTAACCCTGACTCTGGGCCGGCGGCCATCTTGGACAGTGGCGCTGGGCCGGCCGCCATCTTGGACAGTGGCGCTGGGCTGGTGGCCATCTTGCATCGTGGCGCTGAGCTGACGACCACCTTGTGCTGTGACGCTGGGCTGGCAGCCATCCCACCGGAAGAGACAGGAGTGGCTGGGGCATCCCACGGAAGCTGATGCTGCAAGTAGCACACAAATTCCCAGAACCCGAATGTGTCCAATTGAGCCAGTTCCTTCTGAGGAACCGGGTCATCCAGCCCAGTATTAAAATAGTCCTTAAGGGCCACATCATTATATCCCATGCCCTCGGCCAGGGACCAGAACACCAGTGCCATGGCACCCACATCATTGCCCTCTTGGCGGAAGGTGGTTAACTTAAAGTATTTAGCCATCCGCTCCACCATACTGGCTGGGGAGGAGACATGAAAGGACATACCGCTGGATCTGTTGGACTGAGTCCTTCTGTGACGATCGTGCACCAGAGAGACACAGGGAGATAGAGAGATCCAATGGGATAATCCAAATCGTAGTCAACAAGCCAAGGTCAAAACCAAACAATCAGTCCAAAACGAAACAAACAAAGGAAAGGGACAGGAAAGGGAACTCGGAACACGAGAGGACTCGGAGGACGAGCAGACCAGGAAGAATATCGGGGGACGAGAATGCTGGATACACGAAGGGTAAGGACTCCATACAAACAACAGGGAAAGACTGGTAATTATAGGGAGGCTAATGACAATAAAGTGACTGCACCTGGTGCAATTAACAGGAGTGCAATTACTGTGAAGACAGGACCAGACTAGAGGAATTCTAGTGCCTACGGTGAAGTGCCTAAGGGGAAGTAAGCCCACTAGTGGACACCCAGGGAAACATAGACTAGACAACGTGACAGACCTGCAGTGTAAATGCAGCCTTACATTGCCATTTATATTCAGAAATAAATAAATAAATAAAAAATTTATTTTGTTAAAAGTAAAGGCAACCAAACAGATCGTGTCACACTTCACTAACTATCGCTATCTAACTGGGGACCGTTTTGATCTTTGGAGGCCAATTTTTTTATTCATTTTATGCATTAAAATCTTCAGTTTGCACCAGTAAATTACATGAACTGAATGTCTTTTAACATTTGCACATTTGTAGAACCAACTGAAAATTTAAAATGCAACAAACAAATATATAATAATAAAAAATACCCATTCTTTATACAGTGGACTACAAGTAAATTTGATAAACATTTAGGACCAAAACTTATTCTGACATTTGACGAGTCAAATTAGCTTAAATGCTATCTGACATTATCAAGATGAATTTGTTCAGACCCATTTTTACTCTGAGTTTTTGTCATATTTTCTTAACAATTTCTAAACCATCGCAAATAAACTGTGATAATGTGTGAAATGTTCAAGGTGTCTGAATAAATTTAGTTTTTACTGTACATATGTATATATACATTACAGGGAGTGCAGAATTATTAGGCAAGTTGTATTTTTGAGGAGTAAATTTATTATTGAACAACAACCATGTTCTCAATGATTCCAAAAACTCATTAATATCAAAGCTGAATATTTTTGGAAGTAGTTTTTAGTTTGTTTTTAGTTGTAGCTATTTTAGGAGGATATCTGTGTGTGCAGGTGACTATTACTGTGCATAATTATTAGGCAACTTAAAAAACAAATATATACCCATTTCAATTATTTATTTTCAGCAGTGAAACCAATATAACATCTCAACATTCACAAATATACATTTCTGACATTCAAAAACAAAACAAAAACAAATCAGTGACCAATATAGCCACCTTTCTCTGCAAGGACACTCAAAAGCCTGCCATCCATGGATTCTGTCAGTGTTTTGATGTGTTCACCATCAACATTGCGTGCAGCAGCAACCACAGCCTCCCAGACACTGTTCAGAGAGGTGTACTGTTTTCCCTCCTTGTAAATCTCACATTTCATGATGGACCATAGGTTCTCTATGGGGTTCAGATCAGGTGAACAAGGAGGTCAAGTCATTAGTTTTTCTTCTTTTAGACCCTTTCTTGCCAGCCACGCTGTGGAGTACTTGGACGCGTGTGGTGGAGCATTGTCCTGCATGAAAATCATGTTTTTCTTGAAGGATGCAGACTTCTTCCTGTACCACTGCTTGAAGAAGGTGTCTTCCAGAAACTGGCAGTAGGACTGGCAGTAGGACTGGGAGTTGAGCTTCACTCCATCCTCAACCAGAAAAGGCCCCACAAGCTCATCTTCGATGATAGCAGCCCAAACCAGTACTCCACCTCCACCTTGCTGGCGTCTGAGTCGGACTGGAGCTCTCTGCCCTTTACCGATCCAGCCAGTTCACGGGCAGTTATTTTGCGCCTTGGTTTTTCCACACGCTTCTTGCGACCCTGTTGGCTATTTTGAATGAAACGCTTGATTGTTTGATGATCACGCTTCAGAAGCTTGGCAATTTTAAGAGTGCTGCATCCCTCTGCAAGATATCTAACTATTTTTGACTTTTCGGAGCCTGTCAAGTCCTTCTTTTGACCCATTTTGCCAAAGGAAAGGAAGTTGCCTAATAATTATGCACACCTGATATAGGGTGTTGATGTCATTAAACCACACCCCTTCTCATTACTGAGATGCACATCACCTAATATGCTTAATTGGTAGTAGGCTTTCGAGCCTATACAGCTTGGAGTAAGACAACATGCTTAAAGAGGATGATGTGGTCAAAATACTCATTTGCCTAATAATTCTGCACACAGGGTATATGTACATATAATACTGACACATTGAGAAGTATCATTATAGTTAGTTTGTTAGTACTTAGTTTCTTTATTTTTCAAATAATAATAATAGTAATAAAAATAGTAATAAAATTAGAGTCAGCCAGCTGGCAACAGTTCAAGGGCAGAGGTAATGCCTCTCATAATTAACAATATTATTTGTTTTATTTAACAATTATTTAACATTTTCTTGGCTTAACCCCAATACACTTCTCAGCGTATGAATGCAATCAAAACACATTTCTGGGAAGCTCCTATCGGTGATGATAATTTTATCAGATAGATAGATAGATGGAATAGTGCTAATGTACATCAAAAAACACTTAGGTCCCCTTTTAAATGGTAAACTGCGACATCTCTTTGGTTGCTTTGACATTTCTTGCCAATTTCATATGTTGACTTTGAAAATGTTTAATTGGCTAAATTTCTAAATCAATGTTACAATCAACATATATTGTAACATTGTATTATCAACCTTACCATAGCATTCAGAAATATTGAGAATGTGAAATAATGTTAAACGTAAGGTCAGCCAATCAGGCGTCACACTTCACCATATAACAGGGGACCAGTGTCCTTTAGTCTAGTGAAATCACCACTACATGCACAGACCTGTCGCTGTGTACATTTAGCATGTACAGTTTAGCCTGTGTGGAATTGTTTCTATCATTTGATTTTTTTTTTTCAGCACAAATAAAAATGACCCTCACTGGCTCGAAATATCAAAGGAGGATTTGTTGCAGAGTGTCTGACAAAATTAATTTCTCGTAATGTATAATGTACACTCAGCATCACCGAGTGTTCCCGCGATCATTAAATTGAAGCGTGCACGTTCATTTAAAAGCCGTTTTAATGCCCCACATTTTGACAGCAACTCACTGATGCACGCAAATTAGGCTACATAACATATGTAGACTGTTATTAGTATGTAGGCTATAGGTTACAGGTTTTGTAGTTGTCTATAGATCTGCATCTTGCCTGAAAAAATTGGCTCTATTTGCACTTTGAATATATAGAGAGGACTTATTGTTCCTACTTAATACAACTATTTTTATGTAATTATGTTTTTATTAATATGTTCAATTTGTGAAACGGAGTTCCATTTCAGTCGGTCACTCTCGACATCAGGTCGGTAATGCTGACAAATTGGGATCCCAATTAGGGCTGAACAATATTCTGTTTTAACATCGACATCGCGATGTGCGCGTGAGGGATTTTCACATCGCCAGAATATGCGATGTGAAGGGTAGTAGCATAGTAGCCCATGGTGTATTAAGAGAATGGTAGCACCAGGGTAGCACACAGTAAAAACGAGTTTGTTATGGCTTGTTGTTGGGGTGACATGCATGTTCCGTGTGCCTGCACAGTGATTGGTTCGCTGTGCCGCTGCTTACCGCTCATAGCCAACATTCACTGCTAAAAATGCATGACGAAGAGGATCCGCTGAAAAAAAATTATTTCA